>NC_092469.1:1182500-1482500 GCF_047495875.1 Pithys albifrons albifrons | reverse complement strand
TCAAGCTTTGGTGATGATTGTTAAATATGTAACTGTAAGAATGTAAGTGGTACATCCACACGTCTTTTTAATTTCACACATCTACAGTGATTTTTAAATGGAAATAAAACTATTCACAAAAGTGAGGAAGAGAAATGTAAGGAAAGTGATTGCTGTAAACCAGTTTTTTAAATAGTTCCTTTTTTAAGAATTGCTTTAAAATATTTTTATCCTACTGGCTCTTGCATGCCAGAATTGAAATTTGGTGCAATTCCTTATGAGCTCATGAAGTGCCTGCAAATGTGGCAAGTTGGTTGATAGAAATCACACACTTCAGATTTGCTTGAGAATTTTTCTTTGTGATGTGTCAGTCTGTGTGTCATGTAAAGGTGTGGGGGATGGAATTATCTGATGCCCTCAGCTCGAAATGAAAATGGATCTATGTCAGTGATGCAGGTGAATAAGTGCAGAAGTTAATTAAAATGGATTGGACAATATTGAGATTGACATTGTCCATGTTCTCATGGCAGTGGGTGCTGCTGGTCCTCAGGTCTTGGCAAGGAAAAGGTTAGGGGCAGACAGGGCATAGCCCAGTGGGAGAAACTGGAAGGGTTTGCATACTCCAGACCAGTCTGGGTTGGTCAGTTTTTCAGGTTTTTCCTGTTTTCTTTTCCAGTGTTTTTTTTTTTGTCTGCCATAGTTGGCATAGAGAGGAGTTGGACTGCACATGGTGCTAAATTGTGGATCTGCTTCACAACAAGAGCATCCTAAACACAACACCCAGAGCTACCTGATTACTTCCATGAAATCAGCCTTAACCTCTTTAACTGGCTGTTCCATATTCAGCTGAATTCTGAATTAGCTGATTTCCCCATTCCCAATATTTTTTCAATACTGTGTCCCAAATCACTGCTCTGCTTCTCTCTCTGTGGGAGGTCTCAGAGCTTGTTGAGTTGGAAGGCACCTCAGGTGAGAGGTCCTTTTCAGGAGCTGAGTGTGCCCAGATCTGGGTTTGTTTGCTACTGATCCAGACTGCTGGGCTCACAGGGGTGTTTGGCTGCAGCCAGGTAGTCCCTGGAATAAATGAGAATTTTAGGTCTGAGAGAGAAAGCAGATTGACCTTCTTTTTCTTTGCTCTGAAGATGGTAACAATTTAATTTAATGATAGTTTTATATTTCTATGATGAAAAATACTTTGGCAAAGCCAATCTGTTCTGATCTACTGTTTTCTGAGTCTTGGTGGTGGTGTCTTTGGCAAATACACGAGGAAAAGCTGGTTTTGGGACAGAACTATAAATAGTTTGAAAGTATCCAGTTAAAACAAAGAGTTCTTTAGAAGTTCATTTCTTTATATTCACTCTGATGAAGAATAAATGTGGAATATCTTACAAATAGCTGGGGTGTGTGCATGGAGATGAGTATATATGTATTTCCATTTATATGGAAATTTACACTTGTATCTCACAAACCCCACAATTTTTTCAAAGAATCAAAGTGCTTTAAAATCTTGATGATGATTAATTTCTTTCCTAATTTAAGCATTCATTTGCAGAATGGAATAAAGAACAAAAGCACGTTGGATAACTTGAGCTGACAGGACAAGGGAATGTGCAGTAACAAGGGAGCACACACGTGCACCTTATGCTGGGGTACAAACATATTAGCTTGGGGACTGCTGCTTTCAAAGCAAGCATTAAGTTGTCAGAAGTTGAGGTATATATTAAATGGCTTCATTATTAGAATTTGGTTACTATTTAAGATTTATAAATCCATCTGTTCAGATAATTTTAAGGAACAGAAGCACATAATTAATAAAAGTTTTCAGTTCAGCAGAGCAGTATGCAAAGCAAACATTATCATCTTAGGCCCAAATTGAAACAGGGAATAGGTTTGAGTTGTAATGGAATTATTTTCTTAATGGAACATTTTATTTTCATATTTTTGTAACACTCCTTTCATTCCATAGCCTGGGGCTGCTATACCTGCTTTATCCTCTAAAAGTCTGAATATATGGAGCTTGCTTGGCCACATGGGAAAGGTAGGCCTAGATGAAGATTCAAGTTTGGTGATTTATGTCTCAGGCAAAAGTCTAAAGGTCGTGGAGATGGTGTATGTTGGCTCATGGGTCGTGGAATTCCTAATCACTTGCTTAAAGCACAGAAGGATGAGAGCAGAGCTGTGTCTGGCACTGCTGGGCTGAGCTCTGCTGGGAGCTGCTGGCACCTCTGTCTGAGGAGCTGCCACTGCAGGCTCCAGTCCCACCTCAGCAACTCATCAGAATTGGCAAAGTTAAAAAGGAGACAAAAAGAAAGGAAAAAAAAAAGGGGGGGGGGAGGGGGGAGGGGGAAGGAAAAAAAAGAAATATAAAGGGAAAATAGCAACAATAAATTGCAGATGAAGCACTAAATGTTTTACAGAGCACTACCTCTTCCTCAGCATTTTCAGGGGGTTGGAAGGATAGCTAAAGAAATTCTTTCCACCTAATTGGGATTTCCTGGTTGGCTCCAAGTGGTGCCCCAAGGTCAAGAAGAGAGTCCTGGCTCTGCCACATGCCAGGGCAGTAAAACTCACGCTTGTTAATGCAGCCACAAGCTCAGGTTACAGGTATTTTAATATCACGTGCCATGGTTTTCATCCAAAGGTCACTTGCTTTCACCTCAGTAGAAACAATTACAAATAAAGTATATAAAGGAGTGCTTTGAATTTGGTGTGTGGCCTTCAGTGTGATCAGGACTGAGTATGTGAAGAACAAGCTGAGCCAGGCAGGGTGGGCACTGGGCAAACTGGGCACTGCCCTGGCAGTGACAGGCTTCTGGAGAGCTCGGCTGTTTGGAGTCACAGTCCTGACTCCCACCGTGGGGCCCTGCTGGGTGCTGTGTGCCCAGGGGGAGATGGGGCTCGTGGCTCTGTCTGTGTGCCCTTCCCTGGCACCGCTGCCCCTGTAGAGCCTGCATTCCTGTGTGAGCAGGGATGCCGGTGGCAGGGGTGGTGATGGCAGGAGAGGTGATAGCAGGAGTGGTGATGGCAGGGATGCCGGTGGCAGGGATGTGGGAAAAAGTCCCTGATCCAAAATTCAGAGGTGGAACCCAAATAGAAATGAAATAGGAAAAAATTATTTAACAGCACACAGGGAACTCTCTGGGACCTGCGGCAGCTGGGCCTGCTCGCGACAGAGTTTCTCCAGGAGACCTCCAGACAATGAAACAGTAACTTTTATACCCTTAGTCCTTGCCCAGTCCCCACAACCTTATTTGGCGGTGTACCTCATGGGTTGGATGTTGTTAGGGGTTCTTGCCCACAGCCATTGGCCATCTATACATGGGGTGAGTATTATGGGATGGCTATTCCTAATTTGGGCAATGCTCTATTGTGGCATAACTCCAGATTGGTGGTCCTGTTGCTGTAACAATCCCTATCCCCGGCCACTTGGACCCTGGTAACAGCTCATGATTGAAGCTGTCACCTTACAGCCTTCTCGCCTTCATGCCTTAGCTAAGGGACACTCCCCTCTCCCTTTTCCCTCAGACCTTCCTAGAAACCTCACACACACACACCCAGCCCCATTATACCCTTATCCTTTATTAATCTCATTAAAACATATAATTGTAAAAACTGGAAAACCTGTGTAAAATACAAACAATCCTACGTATTTAATCATTCCTGCCACTGGCTTGTGACGAATCCCCAGTCTATTTTCTCACAACGGTGCCGGTGCCAGGGGTGCCGGTGGCAGAGACGCCAGCGGCAGAAATGCTGATGCCAGGGGTGGTGATGGCAGGGGTGCATGTGGCAGGCATGCTGGTGGCAGGGATGGTGATGCAAGGGGTGCCAATGGCAGGGAGGCTCATGGCAGGGCTGAGTGATGGTGCTGTTTAGTTCCAGGGTCCCTGGACCAACAGGCTGAGAAAAGCTGTAGGTGGGGTTGACTTACTTCAGACTGAAGAATTTTTTTCCCAAATCCACAAAACTAGTACCTCTTATTTAAGAGCCCAGGAGATAAAGCCATTCTGGAAAACAAATAGACCTTAGGCTTATCTGTGTGTTCTGAAAGTACATTGCTAAAACCAAAAGAAAACAAATATTACTAGCAGGATTAACTTCCTTTTGAAAACCAGCAATATCCCCTCGAAATCCCTGTGAGCGTATTCCTGCTTGTCCTAAGAAATAACTTAATTTAAATTCTTTACCTTTTCTCACCTCTTCATTTCTCTGGCCCAGGTCTTTAGGGCCTGTCACTGTGAGTGCCCAATATAGAACACTAATGTGTTAGAGAATACCTGGGATACAAATTCCAGCAAAGTGATCTATGGGAGTCTTTACTTATCTGGTGCTGGGAATGTGATTTATGCTATAAAGAAAACATTTATAAGGAGTGCAGTACAAAAGGAAATTAATACTATAAACCTGTCATGAGGTATTTTAGTCAGAAATGGAACCAAGGTAAAGCTGAGCTCTTTGTGATGGCAAAATAAAGTTCTAGGGAAGTTGTAGTTAGCAAACATTCTGCCCAACCTTCAACCTCTCAAGGATATAAAAAACCCCCTGAACTTTGCTTGCTGTTTGCTATAAAAACATAACTGATTTTGAGACTGCAAATTTGTACAGAGAAAAGAATTAGAAGCGTGGTTGTATGAGAGTGTCTTTGTAGTTGGTGCTACAGAAAATACTGACTGGGACGCACTTGTGCTATTGGTTAGTTTGATTTGCACCTGTATGCCCTGTGTCCCTATCAGTCTGCAGGGTGAACAGGCACTTTTCCCAGCTGAAACAGTCTGCTTTGCTACAAACTTAGCTGTGTCCTGGTTCTTAGGGCTACACTCTTCTAATAAAGCTATTGAAGTGTGTGCCCTTTGCTCGTTTGCTCAGCCAGCTAATCTAGCGTTCTCTGGCTGACTGTGCTCCTTTCCAGATGGATTGCTAAGCCCATGTGTGTTTTAAATTCAGAATAATGAACCTGGAGATGTCATGACAGTCAGCTGTGGGCTCTGCTCTTTGTGATAATGCTGGTGTGCTGGTTTAAAGGTAAACCAGCAGGAGAAACGAACCTACCACACGAGAGATTATAAGTCAGATTTACAATTTAATAACAATATTACAATAAATGCAATGGCACAAAGAGAAACCGGTTTTAACCCACAAAACCCAGACGTATAACCCAGTGCCCTGGGGCACAAACACAGTGGGGTTTGTTGGCCCCTGTGCTGAGCCCCACATGGTTCCCCCATGTCCAAAGCAAAAGGAAGTGGAAAACCCGTTGGTGCAGATGACGGTCGCAGTCTGGTCAAGAGTGGTCGTCTCCTCCTATTGAGGTTCTGCTCCTCCTCAGGATCCGACGAGTGGTTCCCTGAGGTCTTCAAACCCCAAGATTCTCTCACCTCAGGTCCAGGTGGGAGCACCCAGTTCCTCCCCCAGGGCAGGGAGTTCCACACTGGGGGATCTGACTCTGTGAGTCAGGGGGGATTTTGGAATCCTTGCTGGCCCATGAGCAGACATGACCCATCAGGTGGGAGTGGAGGAGATAATGAGTTCCTGGCGGGCAGTTATCCCAGCTCCTGTCTCACGGGCTTCTTTAACACCCATCTCACAACCTGAGGAGATGGGTGTGCCCTGGGCAGCTGCTGCAAATGGTCCATTATTAACAGTTCTTGGGAAATGAATAGAAGGTTTAAAATGCCCAGCTTTGGTCATGCCCACACAGTGGTAAACTGGTCCCACCTTTCGAACTAGGAAAGCTGGCTATAAAGATATGCACAAAATCCTGCCTCTTAATACATGATTATAATTATTTTTATGCCCAAATTATTTTTTTTAAAAAGCATAATTTCCTAATATAATATTGTTGCATATTTCAACAAGAAAACTTAGGCAAGATCCTTGACCAGTTAACAGGTGGGTCCTTAGCAAAGAGGAATGGCTGAGTTTGTGCCTCTCTGAAATCGCCTGAAGGCTTCGAAAGTCACATTTATGCAGTATTTTGAGCTGTGCCAAAGGAAAACAACCACACACACTTTACTGAATGAGCAGCATGTCCTTTAAAATATTCTAACACCTCATCAAGATTAAATCCTTAAATTAAAAGTTCTATTGCATTTTTTTCTTATAGCAATTAAGAATTGGAGGAACTCTCTAACTTCTGTTTTGCCATCCTAGAATGAAGTACCAAGACACAGGAAAAATGGAAGACTTCCCTCCACCCTCCCCCTTAAATACCTTAGTTACTACCATCTGGAGCCTGTGCTATTTTGTAATATTAAATAAATTAAAAGCCAATTAATTCCTTTATGTCAGTTTTTTTCTCATTAGGGTAATAATAACCTTTCAAAGTTTGTCATTCACCAGTCAACAATATACCATATGCTTGATGTCACATGATAAGAAGTATTTTGCATTTGTCATGCCATAGAGTGCCTTAGTGCTACTTGGGATAGAAATGTTTTTCAGGGATATCTCACTGACATATGCCACCAGATACACTGATTGTTTGCTAATACACCCTCAATCCCATTATTGCATATTTTTGCCAGCATTATTACACTCATAAAAATATTTCTTCCTGCCTTCATTGTCCATGAACTCCGTTTCCCATTTGGTATTTCTGCCTAATTCTGTTGGTGCCTTTTGGGGAAAGATGTGTTAAGGGTGGTGACACTGAGAGGATGTTAATGAGGCTGTGATCGCTGTGTCCAGCCCTGTAGTTATGCTCTAACAGGTTCTTAAAAATCATCTTTTCTCGAAATCATGTTCTCTCTTTGTCAGAATGTGTTAATAAGGATTTACATGTGCAAAATTAAATTGTAATTTCTCAAATTCTGTATGTCAGTGTTGTTTAAAAACAGACTGTGTGGTGATTCGTGCAGCGGGGTAGTACCTCAGTGCCTGCAGTCTGGACAGGGCTACAGAAATACAAAGGCAGATTCATCTTAAACTGAAAAATATTTGGGAATCATTCATTCAGAATGGGTTGAAAAATAAATGTTTGAAATTTTGAAAACCATAAATCCAAAGCTGTGCTGGTTGGGTTGAAGGAAGAGTGAGTTCGGGTGGGGTGGTAAGAGCATGTCCATGGAATCCCAGGCTGGTTTGGGTTGGAGAGGACTTTAAGCCCATCCCATTCCACCCCCCGTCATGGGCAGGGACACCTCCCACCAGCCCAGGCTGCTCCAAGCCCTGTCCAACCTGGCCTTGGACACTCCCAGGGATGGGGCAGTCACAGCTTCTCTGGGCACCTGTGCCAGGGCCTGCCCACCCTCACAGGGAATAATTTGTTTTTTATATCTAATCCAAATCTACCCTCTGTCAGTGTGAAGCCATTCCTCCTTGCCCTATGACTACATGCCCTTGCAAAAGGTCACTTTCCAGCTTTTCTGTGGTTCTCCTTTAGGTACTGGAAAACTGCTATAAGGTCAACCTGGACCTTTCTCTTCACTGAATCTACAAAAAAATTCCATTTTTTTTGCTTATGTTATTTTCTAGTATTTTAATTAGAATATGTGAAATTAATCATATCCAAAAGAGTTTTATATTTCATCATTCTGTCTTTATTCTCTGATGAGTTCAGGTCTTTATTTTCTGTTGTCCATTCTGCACAAGGTAATTGAGGCTTAGCCACTTACTACTCTAACTCACCCATTTCGTGTTTGATTCCTAATAGTGGAGTTGTGAATATACTGCCAGAGGTGCTGTCTTGTGGGTTAAGGTTTCCTGATCTTGGGTCAGGATTTGGATTGATGTAGAACAAGTTGTGAGCAGAAGCTGTTGCCTTCATGCTGCTTCCTTTGGTTGTACTCTGGCAGCTGCCCTGGGATCAGTGCCCTGTAACCTCCTGAGAGGAGCTCACAATGGTATATTCATAACCCTGGCCCACAGAATTAAACCTGGCCATGGCAGGCTGGCCTTGGAAGTCTTAAAAGGCATGGCTTGCTTGCTGGGAAAGCAATGCAGTAATGGACTGGAGGGAGGATATCCATATCAAAGCACCACCTTGTTAGCAGGGTTTCTTTTTATTACTGTGATGGTTTAAGAAATAATGAAAGAAAATTCTGCCTGCCTGTTCCTTCCACACTGAAGCCATCTCCACAGTGTTACCAAACTTCAGTGCACTGGAATGTAGCATTCCCACATTAAGAAATGTGACTGTTTGCACTGTGATTATTGAGAGCAGATGAAACCTTATGGCCCTCCCTTTTTTGTTTCATTTTTGTTGTGTAAAGAATAAAACACAAAAAGTACTTTCATGAAGATCACTTTTAAAGGGTCCAGAGCAATCAGTGGTGGCTGCTAAGCCCAGTCTGTCATGCTTTTCAGTGGTCCGTCCTAAAATTTGTGATCAGAAATCCCCACAATGTGGCAGACAAAGTGTTTCAGAAATCAGGTCAAACTAGAGGTTAAGTCTTAGGAGTCAGAATTACTAGCAAAATGTTTGTTTGATGCAAGAAACCACACAGAATATGCCTGGTTACCCTCCTGCTGTTGGAAGTGAAGTGTGGTCCTAACAGCTCTGAGCCTCTCAGTCTCTGCCCTGCCCAGTGCTGGAGGAAGAGTCGCCTGTTTTGAGTCTTCCTGCATTGAAGTGAGTCTGCAGTGCAGCAAAACTACACCAGCGCTGAATAGCACTGTTACATTTCTCTTTTCTCATTCCCCTCCACTCTCCTTTCCCAGGTTGTTGCTTTTTGGGGGGTTTAGTTTGTTTGGGTTTGGGTTTTCTGTGGGCTTTGGCTCTGCAAGAGGAGCTGGAACCCCTTAGGAATGCAGCACTTCATGCATAGCTGCTGAGAAACAAGTGCTGCAGCTCCAGGGAGCTGCTGGAGTGAAAGTGCCTCTGAAGCCTTCTCTGTACCACAGGCATTTTGCCAAAGGTTTCCCAGTGTTCATCCTCCCTATTCTTGAAATCTGTCCCTGCTACACAGTGTGTGCTGGACACACCTGAAGCAGCTGCACTGGCACAGAGATACACTCAAATAAGGAGAAATCCTGTGAGTTGTCAATAAAAAGGTGAGAAGACTTTTCTGGTGCTTTGGGCTGCAGGCTGGAGGTAGATTGTAGTTCTTCCATAACAAAAGTGATGGGATGTGGTTGCTCTGCATGTATCTGACTGACTGTGGGTTTGGCACAGGGACATTGTGCTGTGTCTGGGATGAGTTGCTGAGGCACTCAGAGAACATTCTTGGCTGCTCAAAAAAACTGTATCAGACAATGCCTGGTGTCTGCTGGTGAAGGCTGATGGAGCCAGGTAGGAAACACAGCACAGGCACTTGTGGTCCTCATGTAGTTTCCTCACTGACACAGGCATCAGAGAATCATAGAAGGGATTGGGTTGGAAGGGACCTTAAAGCCAACCCTGCCATGGGCAGGGACACCTCCCACCAGCCCAGGTTGCTCCAAGCCCTGTCCAGCCTGGCCTTGGACACTTCCAGGGATGGGGCAGCCACAGCTTCTCTGGGCACCTGTGCCAGGGCCTGCCCACCCTCACAGGGAACAATTCGTCTCCAATATCCCATCTATCCCTGCCCTCTGCCAGTGTGAAGCCATTCTCCTTTTCCTGTCCCTCCAGGCCTTTGTCAATAGTCTCTCTCCATCCTTCTTGCAGGTTCTCTTCAGGCACTGGGAGGCCACAATTATATAACCCTGAAGCTTCTCTTCTCCAGGCTGAATGCTTTAATTATGTCTGCAGTGGTCAATTTTTAGGTCAATTGGTCATGGGTGGGAAGCAGTGGTGGAGAATTTAGGGCAAAAATAAACTCTTTCTAGTTGTAAAAAAAAAAAAAAAAAAAAAGTTGTGTACTCCGCTGCTGGTTTGGGGGGGTATCATGAGTGAAAATTGATTCCCAAATGTATAGCACTGAAAGCAAATTTTAACCATCTTCATCAATGACCAGAAGGGTTGTGTAGCACCTCTGTGAAATCTCCACTTACAAAGTATTGAGCTTTTTCAGGTGGTTCAGTGTTATGCTGATTGATCCAGGAAACTCATATAAAACTAACAGTGCCACAGGCCAAAAAAGGTGGCAAAGAAAAGTTAGTGCAGACTCTGAAAGAATCAGGCAAACTAGAATAACATGATGCTGCATTTGTAACTGGCTGATACAATTCAGGAAAGTGATCCTACAGTCTTCGGCAGTTTCTGTAAATCCTCCAGTCAATGTGCAGCAGTAGCCAAACAAACAGGCAAACAAAATGTCAAGCAGCCCAAGAAAAGGCACTCTAAGAGTGAGGCAGAGCATCATTTTTTACTGTGTGAGACTTTGGTGTGCCCTTGATCTTGGTGCTCTGTGCAGTTCTGATCTCCACATCACCAGAAGGATACAGTGGAGCTGGAAAGGGAGCAGAGAAGGGCAAATAAAATGGGAAAGGTTAGAAAGCTTATGCTACACAAAATGAGAGTTCTCAGTTCTGAGGGAAGAAGAGTGAGGGGCAAAGTATGGCTCAGTTTGGGAAACCACAAATGCAGAAGCTGAGGTGAATAAAGAGCAGCTCCCACGACTGGAGATCTGACAGTCCTTGCTGAAACCAGAGGAGAGAGACTGACATAACACCAGCTTTGAGAAGAGAGTGGGCAAACTCATGGGTAAGATTCAAGGTAGATCCTGTCAGGAATGAGCAGGAATGTTTCCCCTGATGCCTTCAACCAGAGCTTGTGGGTAGTGGAGGAATGGCAGTGGAATGGCCAAGTTTCTGTGCCCTCCAAAATGTCATCTCCTGTGCCTCTGTTGGCCCAGGTGACTGTGCTATATTGACTGTTTCTGTTGCACAGGGAGATATTTCTTGTTCATATGCAAAGCTGTATAATTGCTGAAATGCATGCAAATAGGTTAATTAGAAAAGGAATTAAAAATACAGCATTCAGCTTAGTTCACTGTAGGTTACAGCTGGTGATTTCTGTGGGTAAAAAGCCATGGAGTTCCTACAAGTGGAGAAGATGGAAATGTAACTGTGTCTGGGCAAGGAAAGTTGATATGATGAGGGCTGGAAAGGCATTCCCCACTCTCTCTTTTGGAGAAAAGAGGTTATGGGAGGGCTGAAAAGCTAAACTAAATCCTGTGGTTATTGTCATTGGGGCGTGGAGTGAGGCATGTGTTAGACTGTTGGAAAAGCAATGTGGTGTGTGTTTGTATAGTTCAGAACTTGAATTTCTCTACTTGTCATGAAGTTCAATACTGTTGGCATTCAGTTATCTAAGTTAGGGAAACTAATGTAGGATCAGGGGTTTAAATGCCCAATTTTATATAATTTTCAACCTGCTGGTTCATAGCTGAATATAGGACCATCATCTGGAAAAAATGATGGAATTTTGCAGAAAAATGTTGAGACATCCTATTCCCTTTGGCATATAAAAGTGTAACACTTTCTGGTAGGATTTTCTGGAAGCAGATCACTTTTTTTTAGTGTAGAAAGTGCCTTATTTATGCAAAGATGTATAATGGAGATTCATATAAACTAATCAATATGAACTATATTTGATAGGAATATCATGCTCTCTGACTTTTTCTGACTTTTCTGTGTGCAGAGCTAATGAAGCCCCAAACAGAAATCCACAGGATGAGTGAAGTTTTGAACCTGAAATGTCAAAATGGAAGCTGCTAAAACCTGACTGTTAGGTTCTGATGTCACCTTCATTTCGTTTTCTGCATTTATTGGTCTTGGTTTGCAGGTTGCAGTTAAACCATTTTGAGGTGTAAGTGAATCTCATTTTCCCACTGAGGTTGTTTAAATTTCCTTGGAAATACCTCCCAGTTATAAGCCCAGTTTGGCTGGACAATGAGCACAGTTACAGCAGGGGCTGTTGGGAGGATCCAGCAGTCAGAGGGAGGATTCTTCATGCCACCTCCACTTCTCCAGCACCATTCCCATCAAAGATCCACTCTGTTGTCCCTCACACAGATGGCACTGTGGGAGCCTCCAGTAACACAGACCTGACAGTGGTCCTGATTAAAGGCCCTTTTTGGCCTTTTCTACTCCAGCAGGTTTTACTTGTTATTAGCAAAGAGTGGAGATGCATCAGCACTAACAATTGCCATGGTCTGTGCCAGGCAGAGGGATTTCACTGCTGTGCCATCAAACACCTCTGAGGGGGCTCTGCTGTGGTGCAGGAGCTGTGGCTGCAGGTGCTGTGGCTCCCATTGTTGTGAGCAGCAGCAGAACTCAGAGATAATAAGTGTGAGAATCTGCAATAAACTCACTGGGCTGTGGAGTGCTGGCTCTTCTTTATCTCCTTCCCCATTGAGAATGGAGGCTCAGCACAAAGAACTAGAGTTCCAATTGGTTTAGATCATTGTAGTTCCACTGAAGTCAACCAAGCTAAGCTGATTTCAGCTCGTGGAGAGTCTGTCCAGAGGCTCTCAGCTGATGGCATTTTAAAGCAATGACATTTAAAATGAATCAGTGCCACTGCAATGCCATTGCTCTCCATCAAGTCAGTGGCTTCTCCTAGAAAGCAGATTCTGATAAACCTCTTCCAGCTGAATTTTGTTATCAGGTGAATAGGGTTTTTTTCTAATACAAAGTCTGTTTCTCATCAAGTACTTATATACCAGTCTCAATAGATAATAATTAAAAAAATAGCTTGACCTTTCATGAGGAACACTGTAAACTTTTGCAACAAAATATTGATTTTAGTGTATTTGAAGAAAAAGAGTTTCAAGGTTCACCCTTAGTGGGAGAGAAATCCAGAATCATGGAGCGACAGACTGTGCTGAGCTGGAAGGGATCCACAAGGGTCATTGAGTTCAGCTCCTGGCCCTGCACAAGACCATCCCCAGATGAAAACACTTGTAGTCAAAGCCTGTATCCTTCAAGTGGTTTGGCTTATGAAGTTTGAAGAAATCATTCTTAATATGGTTTTGAAACAAAAGGTCAGTTGAGTGCTTTTTAAGACATTCCAGAATGTTGAGGTTGTGGATAAGCTCTTCACTAAACAGCCTGGCAGTGAGAGAATAAAGAAAAATACCTTGGGCAGAAGCATGTTTGGCTCCTGTTCCCCAGCAGGCTGTTTCCATAAGGGCTCTGGGAAGAGATGCTGAAGGACATGAACCCCCTCAGATTAGTCCTGAGATCTTTTCCACAACTGCCAGGGAAGTCCACTGATACTACAAACATACCACGTTGCTCTGTCCTCAATGCTATTAGTAAACCCAACTTTTATATATATAGAAATGTAGCTCTATGCAGCACAAGACTGAAAATGTACAAAGATATCAGCCGGATGTCCTGAGCCTCCGTGTAACTTCCTATTAAATAAACTTGCAGGCTTGTGGCCAGCAATCAGAATGGGTTTGCCTTCCTCCAATCCTCTCCCCATTTTGGGGGGATTTGGGGGTTTTCTTTTTTTTGTTTGTTTGTTTTTTTGTTTGTTTGGTGTTTTTGCTTTTTTTTGTTGGTTGGCTTGTTTCTTTTTTTTTCTTTGGTTCATGCTAGCAAGTCTGCCCAGTACATGTCAGTAGTTTTTCCTGCCTTTTAGCCTACATGATCTCTTTAGCTGTGCTGGTTTTGCATGGGTGCTTCTGTGTGTGTAATTAACTAATTATCTCTCATATCAGCAGATAAGGCAAGGAAAAATTAAATTAGAATGAAACAGTAACAATTCTCCTAAAGATCAAAGTATAATGATAACTACAAATTTTAACATGCAAAATTATGCAGTGTTGCCTAAACAGTGTGGATTCCACGCAACTTTCCTGTGATTGAGTATTTTGTAAATGTCTCCATTTTGTTTTATTTTCAGTGTAAAATGTCTCAAACTCTGAGTAAAGCAAGTGGAAAAACACTTGTGGTGCAAGGGCTAATCCAGAGTTCCCTTTGCATATGCATTAGTATATTGATTTATCAAGATAACAGTTAACACATTATCTAAAATATTTCAATCTGCTGCTATTTTCATTCCCTAAAATGTAGTAATGCAGTGCTGAGACTGCCACTTGAAGAGAGAAGGGTTATGCAGTAATTGTTGTAGGAGAAAATGGATGCAAGTCTCTTGGGATGGACTCAATTTTCTGAGTAATGACTGAAGAGAAAATCACTGCTGTATCAGTCTGAAGTTCTGAGCTCCCAACCAATGCTGTTCATCACAGGATCATGATCTGGTTTGGTGCCACTCCTGTATGTGCCCGTATTGTTCTTCTGGGTGAGATTCCAATACTAAAGCAAAGATACCTCCAGTATATTTAAGTTTCTAGCAGTTTTGTTACCTTTACATATTTCTAGCCATTGGTTGTAACAAGTCTGGCACTTGGCCTCACTTCCCTCCTTCCAGAGAAAGCCGCTCACGTTCAGGTCGTGCAGGACAGGTGCAGAGGCTTTGTTCCCCCAGCCACAGTGTCTGGGAACATTATTAAAACTGACATAGTCCTTGGCTTGCCTTTTAAGGGAAACTGAATCCAACTCAAGTGTGATTAAACATCAGCCCAGCACTGACATCATGCATGGCCAAGGAGCACATGATATCTCCAAGGCTGATCCAAATGTTGCTCCTCAGGCCACCAGATCACTTAATGATTCTGGAAAGATACATATCTGAAAGATGGAAAGAGACTTTTCCTGATGCTTTTGGTGATGGGAGGAAAGGATCACTTTTTTCCTTTGGACTGCAGTAAGTTTTGTGTCTTGTCCAATGCATGTCACAGCAATGTAAACTTGTAGGACTCAGACAAGCCTACAAAGGGAAACATGATTGCTGCAGGAAAGGAGAAAAGGAGGTCTGGGACCCTACACATCTCCAGCCCTTAAGAGGGTCCTTTCCAGAGTGTTCATCAAACACTCGCTTGCAATTCTGCAGGAAAGAGGTTGCTCTTCTGTTGCCTAGTGATGCTTTTCCCATGAATATGTGAAAATCAAAATAAAGCACGTTCCCGATATTGGAAAATAAGGATCTTGGTGAAGATCTCTTTTTTCTTTCTAATATATAGCTTTTGTGTTCAGTAACAGCCACGACATTGTTCCATGCAATGTTTTTGTGTTTAGTCTGCAATAACACCTACAAGTGAAGGAGTGGCACAATTTACCAGATCATTACAGGATTTGTTGTTGAATTATGCACATCATCCGATAGATACTGAATAACCAGGGATTTGCCTGCAGAAGTTTAGTCCAAGAGCATAAAAAGGCATCTTCCCCTGTACAAAAACTACTGGACACAGACTCATTTGGTTTGTAACTCTTGTAGGTGAAGGAGTTTGTACAGTAGACTGGAATGCTGTTCAATAAAATATTCTCTCAGAAGCTCATACTCTGAGACAGTTACTGTACAAACTGATTTTTATCTTCATGCCAAGATGGTTTATCTGGCCCCTTCCTCCTTCTATGTGAAGGTATTCTCTTTTATAAAACTAAAGATGAAATTAAGATCCTATGACCTTTTGGAGGAATGATAACAAGGTCTCTTTCTGAAAAGATGACATCACAGAAAAACCTATAAGGGAGCATTTACTTGATTGAATGAGCAAATCTACAGCTGCCACTCTTTGAGTCCTGTCTTTTGTAAAATGGGTTTATAAGAAGGATGGAGAGGGACTTTTGACATGGGCCTGGAGTGACAGGACAAGGAAGGGGGAATGTCTTTAAGCTGAAGGAAGGAAGGTTTAGATGAGCTATTAGGAAGAAATTCCTCCCAGTTAGGGTGGGCAGGGCCTGGCACAGGGTGCCCAGAGAAGCTGTGGCTGCCCCAGCCCTGGGAGTGTCCAAGGCCAGGTTGGATGGGGCTTGGACCAACCTGGGTTGGTGGAAGGTGTCCCTGCCCATGGCAGGGGCTGGAATTGGATGAGATCTAAGTTTCCTTCGAACCCAAACCATTCTGTGATTCTGTGGTAACTTTGTGCTGTACCAAGTTAAGAATGTGCATAGAGGCAAAAATATTGAATGGACTTAGATGGATAAAATTGACTTCTTCACCTCTTCAGATATTGGAGCTTGTACATGCAACCACTGCAAGGTGTGCCTACATCAGACCAGAAGTTTGATTTTGGAGGGGTCATCTGAGAGTTGTTATTGAGGCACTTCAGCTCATGTAATAGAGTGGTCTGTGTGTCCAGGTTGGCTCCTTGGCACCAGCTCAGTGGTTTACTGGAGCCCCCTGCCCCTTTGCAGCCCCTCTGCATCCTCCCTTTGTCCCATTTCAGGGGGCTCTGAGCTTCCTTCCACTGCTCATGTCTTCAATCTGTAGGAAACCGGAGGAGTTGTCTTGCAATTCAATTTGCTAGAGCTGTAAACCCATCCAAAGGAAAAAAGTAGTGTTCAGAGGAGCACAGGTCAGTTCAGAAACAAGCTTTAACTTCTTTTCTTACTTATTCAGAGCTTGCAAAGTCTTTGACATTGCTGTCTATTGCTTGAAGCATCATGTTCTTTGATCTTTCTGTTGTCTCATCTTTATCCTCTGTTACAATTTCTCTTGCTTTTATAGCCTCTGTGTTTTTCTTTATGATAAGTTTTGTAGCATTATAAAATGTTTTCAAGAATTACTTTATTGTTTCAAGCCCTGAAGACATTTGTCTTTATTCCACAATCTGTTATTACCTTCAGTATTATGCTTCTTCCTTTCCTGTCTGTGAGAGCAATCTCTAGTGTTGCTCTTTGTATTTCTACAGTGTGGCTCTCCTCTCTTGCCCACACTGAGAAATTAATTTTCATTTCTTCCCTGGTTAATTTTTTCTTATTCATTTTTTTTTGCCTGCTTCATTCTACAGTTTTCAGGCTAAAACTTGGAAAGCCAGAGTCAGCTTTGCTGTAAAGAAATCAAATTATTCTTCCCCCCTCAGATGGTCTCTTACCAGTACCTGAAACAGCTATTTTAGAATTTTTTTCTCCACTATCCTGCAGAATACAACATGATCATCTATCAAATGAGATCAAAGTTTTCCATTTTTCAAAGGATTTGACTGGTTGTGAGGGGTTAACTCACAAAGCAATTCCCCAGTGGATTAATGAGCACAAGTTGAACCCAACACCAGTGCCTTTGTGGAGGCACTGCCGAGTGTGGCTGATGGGTGTTGTTCACTCAGCATCGGGGCAGGAGCTGGGCTCTAATGCCAGGCTATCCCATGCCAGGGGGGCTGGTGCTGGGCACACACAGCCAGTCTCTGCCTGCAGCAGGAGAGGGGCTCTGTGCCTGGGCTGGGTTGGGTGCAGGGGAGGAGGAGGCTCAGTCTCGCAGACAATTGCAAGCAGGTTCTGAAGGAATATTGCTTCACTCAACTAATAAAGGAATGCAGTGCTGTTCATGCTGGTACCAACAAAATCAGTTTGACTTGTTTTTGGGGAGCAGATTTGTTTCAAGACCTGTCAGTATTACTCAAAATATTGGTTAACATATGGGTATGGTGAAGTAGAGCCTGGATTTACTATAGAGATGAATTAATAGGCTCACAGATTTTAAGAGTTCAGTATATTATTTTTCCCTGCCTATTCCCTTTCAAATGTGTTTGACATCAGTATGCTGGGAATGCACTGAGTGGATTTAAATCTTTATTTAGCTGGATTTTGTGGTTTGTTCAGGGAATTCTACAATGAAATATGTCAAATTTTTTCCATTAGTGTTGTGCAGATTGAAACACAGATGCTAGCTGTATACTGGGATCTAAATCTCTATCAGATGGTCTAATCTGGCTCTCTACTTCACGGAGACTTTCAAAAAACCCTTTAACACTTACGTTCACATAGGGCAGCTTTAAGACTTGTTAAATAGGTTACAAAGCTCAGGCACACAGTTCCCACTTTTTTTTATTCCAGATTAAAACAGTAACAGCATTGGGGCTAAAAAGCCACACTTGTGTGCTGAAAAGGGAGCAGAAAGAAAGGGCTGGGGTGGTGACAGCCAATGTGGTGGGAAAATCATGGCTATATCCTTAACTCAGCAAATAGCACTGCAGTTTTTCTGCACCACTGATACTGCAACTGTTTCTTGACAAATCCCTTTATGCTCTGTATTGAAAACAGATTCATAAATATAACTCTTTTATGGGGAATTCAGTATATTTCTTATAATTCACGCTAAATCATTAAAATATATTTGAGAGGTGTGTGCCAACAATAGTACTGCTTTGGTATAAATCTGCTATACCTTTTGGTAAGACCCCTGGTATCTTCAGAAAAGAAAATAAAAATGTTGCTAGAGCAAAAAAACTGTGGAATAGCATTAGGTTTATAATTTATGCTATTGCTGTTTATGTAGTTCTGACAGTGTGATCATTTTGGATGAGTATTTTATTAAGAATGAGAGCCTGAATATACTGTGCATTTATATTTAGGAACTGATTTGATGTATTTTAAAAATAGACATGGTTAATATTCTGAAATAACAAAGGATATGTAGAGTTCAAGGTGTTCTGAACTGCAATTCAAAGAGGTTGCCTCTCTGAAAATTAGAGAGGATCAATGTGTGCATGTACTTTGTTATGTTAATGGATGCTTATAGCAGCACCACAAATTATTGGATGTCTAGCAGACTCTTGGGATTGCTTTGAGTATTTTCGATGCTCTCCATCAATCTGTTCAGTTATTCATCTCAGTTTCTGAGGGCAGCTTTCAATGCTGCAAATTAGATACCCTGTTTGAAAGGAATCATGTGTTTAAAAAGATAAAGACAAACCCGAAATCTCCTGGCCCAGATTTAAGATTAGTTTTCCCTTTCTTTGCATTCCATCCTTGTCATTATTCTAACCTACAGCTGGGAACAGTGCAGCAGATTTTTCAGCCTGGGCATTCCTTATTCTCATTCAGATGATGTATGGATTGCACAGTGCTTTTATCTTTGAGTCACTTATGCTACACACTCCCATTTTTACTGAAAACTGAGATTAATTTATCCAGCACAGTAATTGTGATATTTAAAGGCACCATGCACCTTGATGATACATTATGATAAACTGTAATTTTAATTATTAGCCATCATTTTGTTCTTTGGCATTGTTCAAACACTTTTCACATCTGTTGCATGTTAGTTCAGAGAAAGAAGGGAAGAGTGAGAAGAACAACCTAAGATGCTCAATGATGTGTGGCAATGGTCTTCCCAACTTTGATTTTGGGCCAGAGATTGGGATGGTACATATTGCTGTTTTGACAGATTGCATTATTAGGTCACCTTGCAGAAAAGTAATTTAACTTGTTAATTAGTTGTGAGATATTTCAATTATCCTGCTGTATAGGAGCCTGGAGCCTGCCTGTTAACTTGTCTCCACATTAGTGATTGCAACTTGATTCACCCAAAAGCAAGAAAGACTTTCTGATGGTTTAAGGCATTGTTGTAAAAGTTTAATTTGATTCATAATTGGTGCCTTACTAATTAACAGCAGATGAAGGAGGAGCCCAGTGGTGCATCAGTGGGCCCTCTAGTACTCCAGCACACCCAGGAATGCCTTCCATGGAGCCACTCTTTTAAGACAGAACAGTGTCAAGGCTTCAAGGAGAGGTTCCAGTAAGTTCCTTAACCTGCAGAGTCACAGAGCAGTGGTTTTAGGGCTTCTCTTGCTCAAGGATTATTGTGAAAAGCAGCAGTGCAGCAGATCTTTCACTGGTATCCTACAAGGATATGAAATTTTCCAGAAAAGCACTATTGCAGGAAGGTAAACTTCCAGTAAAGTGTAATGTAAGTAACTGGGTAAAAAGTTATCTGGGACAATCCCAGGCACACCTCCAGGTGGGATGGAGAAGCGACCAAGACCAGCCCTGGGGAGAAGGACTTGGGGTGATGGGTGACAGAAAGTTCAACATGACCCATCCATGTGTGCTGGGAGCCAGAAACCATCCCTGTGCTGGGCTGGCCCCACAGCGTGGGCAGCAGGGCAGAGCTGCTCCAGCCCTGGGGCCAGCACAGCAAGGACATGGAGCTGCTGCAGAGTCCACAGGAGGCACCAGGATGGTCAGAGGATGGAGCAGCTCTGCTGAGAGGAAAGGCTGGGAGAGCTGGGATTGTTCAGCCTGGAGAGGAGAAGCTTTGGGGTGACCAACTGTGGCCTTCCAGTGCCTGAGGGAAGCCTGCAGGAAAACTGGAGAGAGACTGTGTGAGACCCCTGGGAGGGTTGGCAGGCCCTGGCATGGGGTGCCCACAGATGCTGTGGCTGCCCTATCCCCTGGAAGCATCCAAGGCCAGGTTGGATGGGGCTTGGAGCCACCTGGGCTGGTGGAAGGTGCCCCTGTCCATGTCAGGGGCTGGATTGGGATGAATTTTAAGGTCCCTTCCAACCCAAACCATTCTGTGATTCTCAGTCTGTGGCTGATCTCTTTGTAGCTATAATTTAATTGGTTTCACGTGACTGTAGACTTCACTGCTTCAGTCCCCTCACAAGCACATGCTGTCTGGAGAGAGACATCTGATTTGTCATGAGTGGCCTTTCAGCAGCTCAGGGATTATTTAAACCAGAGATGTACTGAGGATGTATTCTTCCTCCTGCTAAAACCTGTTTAACCAGGAACGCTCAGCTCTACATCATATTTATTCCAAATGCTCAGCAGTTCTGCTCGTTAAGGGGACAGGCTGCTTTCCAAAATGTCTGTGTGCATGGCTATAAATATCCTGTGTGTTGTACAGAGGCTCAGAAGAAGAGGTGCTGCTGAGCTCCTCCCTGCTGAACAGGAAGAAATGTAGAAAAGCAAGACCAATATGAAGAAATGAAGCAATAAGTACAAAATCAGGGCAGGCTTAGAACGGAATTAGGGATTTGGAAAAGTTAAAGGGAAATGGGATGAAGCAGTGGCAGAACCAGTCTGGCTTTTCAAAGAAGGTCAGCAGTGCAGTGAAGTAACCTGTGCCTTTACCTCTCGAGAATGAGATTAAAGAGCCCTGTCAGAGTTCTGTACAGTAACACTGTACAGCAGAGTGGCTTTGGACAGGAGGGTCCAAGTCCTTGTGAATTCTGAATAAAATAGCAGAATTGTATCATTGCCAATTTCTGAGAAACTCTGAAGACACTTCTTTCATCTGTATGTCCTTCATGTGCTCTTAAGTGGCACAGTATGTTATGGGAATGATGCTGAAGTGAGTCAGGAGGCACCTGGTGTCTCCTCTAAGAAAGCAGTTCAACTCTGAAATAAAGCACTATTATAATAGTGCTAAAATAATGAGTGCTACTTTTTCTTTTGTCCTTCTGAAGTTTGGATAATAGATTATCTTTTTCTGGTTTAATTATTCAGTTTTATTACCTATTTTGAGACTATCACTGCGTTCTGACAAATGATCCTAAGTAAAAGGAAGATCCTGCTTGTCATAAAGATTTAGTTCCTGGGAAAGATGTGTTAAAAAACTACAGCTGAGTGGAGTGCCTATTTCTAAAGAGCATAGTGTGAAGGAATGCTTTCAATTACTCAGTTAGGAAAAGGGAAGGGTCCTTTTGAACAAGAATCCACATGACAAAGGCATTTCTAGAACTATTTTGAGAAAGATCTTTAACAGGATGTCTGGACAGTCATTGAACTTTAAAAGGTGCTATATGCTTAATCTTTTAAAAGTAATATTGGAGAGAGGGAGAAATATAAAAGAGCAAGCCTAGCATATGGTTGGCTGGTTGGCACTTACTGCAAGGCAGTTTTTACTGTAATGTTCCTTACTGCCAGACTGCAAAATCTTACAGTAGGGAGGACTTTCTTAGAGCCTTTGAGGACTGTGCTCAGACTTTTTCATACTAGAGTGGAAAGAGAGCAAACTTCCTTATTTTCACATCCCAGTTAGAGCTGATCAGTCTCTGGCAGGAACCCGCGTTGAATTTATTGTGCCATTGGCTGTTCCTTTCCTTGCCTACCTGGACCAGATACAAACTATATTGAGGTCAAGGAGATACTTTTCCCAGGCCACTACTTTTCATGTGAGTTTATCAGAACCTCAGTCTCATCCCCTCAGTTGTAGAGGGCCAGCACTTGCTCTGCCTGTGCGAAGACTCTGCTGAGCATGGGAAATGTGAGATTTCCACAATGGTAAATCAGACAGGGAGGAATCCTTCCTGCTATGGATGTTGCTTTGGGTCATTCATGATGCAGAAGTATGTCATTGCTTGGTTCAATAATGTGACCATACTTCTGGCAGTGACCAACTATGTGACCATATATCTGACTGAATTAATGTGACTCAGAGTCTCTCCAAGGGGGTGGTTTGTTTTGGTTTGGGTTTTCTCTTTCCTGGTTTATATTAACATATTTCAGGATGTAGTTTACCCTATAGTTATCAGAGGGTTTTCTTAAAAAAAAAAATCTATGTAGAGACTATTAGGTGCCTTGGGTCTTCCACGGTTGAGAAGAAATATGAAAGAAAAAAAATATGCTTTCATGTAGCTGCTTCATTAAAGTTGAGGAATCTTGTTGGGTCACAATTCTGAGCAGCAGACACACAGAACAAAAATGACCTTAGCAGCAACAAGCATTAAAGTGATGTCTCATTAAACCACTATTTGTTAAATCTTCTAACCCACCCGTTAACATTTTCTAAGCGTAAGGAATGGAACATAATGCCTCTGTTCTCCTTATTGAAAATATTTCTGAAGGAGATATTCTGATCTTCTTGGCTTTTAAATTAATTTGTATCCAGCTCAGACTATGATCCAAAACTTGACCATGTACTTAACATTAAATTTCGTATTAGACTAGGCATGCTTTGTTTTAGATTAGTAATAAAAAACGTGAGTGCTTATTCCCTTTGCAGGTCTCACAGATGTAGTCCCAGTGTACTGCAAGAACTATTAATAGTTCTTTTTATTTCATGTGGAATGTATGCAGGTAAGCTCCAACATCTCTGACTTACTTTTCTGAGTTTTCAGTCAGTTTAAGAGTAAAATTAAAACTCTGCTATTCTGAAAAAAAATTTTAATTGAGAAACAAGTGACTCTGAAAATAAACCCAGTTTTCAAAGAAGTAAAGTGCCCAAGTACATTTAATATGTTAAAGTCTTAAGTAGGAAAGACTTTTTTTTCTGTTCAGACCATTTCTGTTTTTCACCTTTCTATGTAATAGGTATTTTCAAACACTCCTCTACTAAATAGCACATCTATATATTTTTGATGGTCTAAACATAAGAATTCAGTTTTATTGTCCAATAGGCTGAGTAAATACTTCATCTGAATGCTCTGCCCACACGTATTTACAGTCTGATCCCACTGGGTCACTCAGTGCATAAATTCTGGTGCTACACCATTAACAATGTCAGGATGGGTTTGATAAGTTCAGGCTGTGAAGAACTGTGTGTCCAGCACATCACAGTTGAAATAAGGAAATGACTATGATTAAGAATCTTAGAATTGATCTTGAAAAGACATGAGTGTGTATTCCTGTTTTTACTTTTGAACAGTCACTTGGGGAGTTCTCACTCTAAGTATAGGAGTGCTGTGTTTGGAAATTAATCACCTTAAATCAGACATCTTCCAACTCTTTGCATTTTTTGGGAAAAAAACCAAACAAACAAAAACCAACAAACCCCTCCACCACAAAAAAAAAAAAACAATAACAAAAAACCACCCCCAAACCAACAAAAAACGCAAACCATAAAAAAACCATTTTAAATCTTGGGGAAGTGGAGAGGTCAAATAGTTCTCCAGGTCTTTTGAAGATTGAGAACAAAGACAAACACTAAAAATGTGGTTTATTCCATGAGAATACAGCTCTTGTTTCACTATTAAAACATATCTCTCTTTCCTACAGCAAAATGTGTGTCACATGACAAACGAAAAAAAGTCAAAAAAAAAGTTAAAGAAAATTCTACTCTTTTGGAAGGAGAGGAAGACCAAAGAGCACATTTTGGAGACGTCTTTGCAACCAAAACAGCCACTTGAGGAAAACAAAACTGGAACGATACATTTCACTGTGTGAAATAAATGCTGCCCTGTATTCCTGATTGCCCCAAACTAGCCTGGTATCATTTATGCTGATGACATTACCATGTCTGCAAGAGATGAATGTCTGAATGCCATTGTTGTTGTTCTTGTTCCTGACTAAGAGCAGTTTTGCTGTTTCTGAGTAGAAGTGATGATGGGAACAAAAGAACAGCTTTCAAGTATGGGAGTTTTTCCCTGTTCCTGCAGTTCTTCGGTTAGTTTGGGCTGTAGCTTGGCAGAACAGGTGCAGGAATGAGATGAAAGCATGGGAGAGCTGCTTACAGGGATTCCTTTCCTAAGGACATGAGTCGTGGATTCCTCCATCTTCCTACAGACTTATGAAAGGGAACTACTCTGGGTTTTCTATTGCAAAGTCATAGGATCATAGAATGTCCTGAACTGGAAGGGGCCCACAAGGACCATCAAAGTCCAATGCCTGGCCTTGTACAAACACCCCAACAATCCCACTCTGTTCCTGAGGGGATCATCCAAACATTCCTGGAGCTCTGGCAGCCTTGGGGCTGTGCCCACTGCCCTGGGGAGCCTGGTCAGTGCCCACCACCCTCTGGGGGAAGAGCCTTTTGCTGAGATCCAACCTGACCCTGCCCTGGCACAGCTCCAGCCATTCCCTGGGTGCTGTCCCTGCCCTGGCACAGCTCCAGCCATTCCCTGGGTGCTGTCCCTGCCCTGGTACAGCTCCAGCCATTCCCTGGGTGCTGTCCCTGCCCTGACACAGCTCCAGCCATTCCCTGGGTGCTGTCCCAGGGAGTAGAGATTGGAACTGCCCCTTGAGAAGAGCTTCAGACCCCGATGAGGTCTGACCTCACACCCCTCTTCTGCTGAACAAGCCAAGTGCCCTCAGCTGCTCCCCTCTTTCCTTCTCTAATTGTTACTGTTTGGTAGGATGCAGCCTATGAAGGAATCTTGTCCTTTATTTTATTTTTAACACTTATGAGTGTGTTTTAGAATTGTTTTAGTATTTCCAAGACCAATTGCTGTGTCTTTGCTGCAGCCAGTTAAGAGGCAGTTTGGAGACCTTCCCAGCAAGAAATGTTCTTACTTACCCTCTGTATCTAATAGATAGGAAATACTCAAGTAAATGATTAAACTTCAAAAAGGTAATTATCATTAATCATTATGAAAAGCAGCCTTATTAGGAATTCATAAACTTGGATTAAACCTGTTCTGGTGACAAACCAAATTTTTCAGTCTAACCAGTTCTGTGAGTGATAGTGAGTTAAATTATTAACTGAAGAATTAGAATTGCTTTACCCGAAATTGCTGTATCTGATTTTGTATCTAATTTACCATTAGGTACACCCATCAAAGAACTTATCACTCAGCATTATTTTATCATTGTTGTGTCATATTGTAATGAAGACAAAAATAAATCATGTTCGTTTTGTTTGTGTTGGTAGAGTTTTAAAAAAGAATACATGAATAAAAATTTCCATGCAGGGAAGGAATAACACAAGAGCCTTGCAGGGAAGGAATAATCCAAGACCTTTGCAGGCCATGCTGGTGTTGTGTCCCATGGGAGGTGATGGCTCAGACGGAGCTGCCGGTCCCGGTCCCGAGGCGCATCTTGCATCCCCCGGCGCTGGGAGCGGCCGCGCTCTGCCGGCTGCAGCGCGGCTGTAATGAACGCCCCGTGTTGCCAGCCCTTGGCCACCGCATGCAGTGCCCCTTATCTTCAAGGACAGGGGCTATATTCGGTGGTGGGGCTGCATGTGTGAGGCAGCATATAAAGCAGACATAAGATGGAGCCGAATCCCAGTGTGCAAGTCTGCCTTAAAATATGTGTGTCTGACAGAGCACTCTCGTCAAGAATCAAGATTCCGATTTTAAAGAAGTTGCTAAGATAACTAGCAAGGTTTGGGGCTGTTGGCTGGAAAACACTGCTGCCTTGCCAAGGGGTTGTGCTGTAGACGGACAGTGGCACTGCTGCTGCTGTTTATGGGCTGTGGTGGGCTCTGGGAAGGCTCCTTGCCTTCAGGTCTCTGCACCCTCTTGTTCTCCTTTGCTGCCAGTTTGGACACCTGAGGGTGTACTGTGTCTTATGTTTCCATTGATTTTTCTGTTGGGAGGTTGCCAGAGGTGACAGTAGGAGAAAGGACTTCTGGTGTCATCCATATGCTGATCAGAGCTCTGAGTGCCACAGCCAGTCCTTCCTTGGGCATCTCCAGGGATGGGAACTCCAAACCTCCCTGGGCAACCCCTTTCGGTACCTGACCACCCTTTCCATGGAGAAATTCCTGCTGCTGTCCCACCTGTCCCTGCCCTGGTGCGGCTTTGGACTAAAGGAAAAGATAAAACACTTTTTCTTTTCATTCAATTTAAATGAACTACACTAGTTCTGAAGCCCATTAGATCAAAACACGATGTGTTGTAGCTGCTTTTGCTGACAGAGACTGGATGCCATCCGTAACTAGAAGAAAACAAACATTTTTGTTGTTTCAACAAGGGAACTATTTCATGACTGATAATCTAGGAACAGTACAGACTGGGTATTTCCAGTTGTAATCAAAACCTCACCATGAACTTTCTATGTGCCCTGATGATGTTCTATACTGTAAATATTTGTGGCACACACAGGCTGAATGATGAACTGGACTCAAAATAACCAAAGTTTAGCATCTGAGAACTAAACTCAGATGCTATCTGAGAACTATAAATCCCAAAGGGTTAAGAAAAAGAAGATAAATTTGCAGAAATTACTGCCATGTCTGAACAAGAGATCATCCAGAAGGACTTCCTCTTTGAACATGAAGCTTAGCAATGGTTTCAGTTTCTGCTAAATCCTGTGTTCTTTTAACAAATCTAATAGCACACCCTGCATTTAATTTGAACTTCGCCCTCCACTAAAGGAAACAATCCCCAAAAACCCAGCGAAGCTTTGCCCATACACATGTTACACAGATGACAAACTGTTTTTCTTTCACCTTTGGGGCCCTGAATCACCTGCTGAGTGTGGCTGAACCTCAGGCTGTTGGTTCTAAGCTATGTGTTGTCCAGATCTATAGTCCCACAGTGGACTATGGACTAGTGGAGTTATTTGGACTGTAAAACTTCTCTGAGGCATTTTGAGTTTTCTAATTATCATTCATTTTATAGTGGGAATTTCACAATCTCATTATTGCTACTAGCTAAATCTATCCAGACATTAATATTTTGTGTTTTCTCCCTTTTCCCCATTCATAATTTTAGCTTTTTTTCGCCCTTTTCTAAAGTGTATGTATGAAACATGTATCAACTTCTTGCTTATATCCTTCAGGTTACTGCACTACTTGGACATTTTTCCAGTACCTGTGAAATTCCATCATATTCAAAGCCAGGGTTATATCTTAATATACAGAAACAAACCCGTACCTCCAACGCCTTTGAATCCTCCCCGACTTCCAGTGCATGTTGGCTGTGCAAGGGCCGCCTCCAGCTGTGCAGGGGCCGCCTCCAGCTGTGCAGGGGCTGCCTCCAGCTGTGGGGCTCATTTGCACACACAATCGCTGCCACTGCCCAACAAGAAGCTGGTAACTGCACAAGCAGGTGAACGTAATTAGTCATTTGCATTCCTAATCACCTCATTTACACATGCAGCCATAGCAGCCCTGCATCCTAATTACTCTGAAATGTCTGGAGCCATCCCCACACTGTGTGCTGAGCCAGCATTGCTGAGGGTTCTATGCCCAAACAGCTCTGCCAAGACCATGGCACCAACAGCAGGAGGGGCATCTCTGCTGAGGAAACTCTCCCTGTTGAGCCTCTGGGATATTTCCATCTGTATAGGGATGTGTTTGTGCTGAGGAGCAGCTCAGAGACAGTGGCTGACGGTGCCCTGATTCTTGGCACACCTGGAACGTGTTCCCCTCTCTGGGTACCCCAAAAGCACATTCAAGGTTCCTTTAGCCTGTTGTGGAGCTATCAAGGGGCCATATTTGCCAAATATTGAATATAGAATTGTAATTCCTGTTCATTGTCATGTGCTGTCAGTGTCTGAAATGTTATCAGTTTCTGTTAGAGTGAAATAATCCCAAATCTAGGTCAAGTTCATTCTCCAGAAGTCTCTTGAGTATTGTTTTTCTACAGGTTGAAATGATATTCAGGCTCTTCTACATTAGTAAAATAGCATGATTAATGGGAATTTAAAATGCAAAACAGCATCTTCACTAAACTTTCCAGGTCTTTCTCTGCATATCATTGTCTGGAATCCCAAATCTTGCAGATTATAGTTTCAGAGACTGTAAATCAGTTAAGGGAAGGTGATCATTAAATACATTAAAATGCATGAAAATTACCTAAATGGAAAGCATTAGATTAAATGAAGCAGCTACAGTATAATATCCTGATGACTCCAGAAACTTGACTTAGATCATAACTGTACTGATGTTGTGCAAATCCCATGATTAAAGGCAACATAACATATCTCTCCCTCTGCCTCCCTTTCTTCAAGAATTTGCAATTTCAGTTCCTCCATGGCTTAATAAACAGTTACCTCAATAAAAGTCCTTCCCCAAGTTGGGCACCAATCTGCATTTTGATGTGGTGCTGCACAAAACCTTATCTCAGTGTGGCATGTTTACAGAAATAACAGTGTTTAAATAATGACTGAAATGAAGCATAAAAACCTTTTCTAGCTCAAATGGGCATCGGGAGGAATCTTAAGCCTCAGCTCCTGTTCCTGCTTTGGTGTTTCTTTCTGGGACTGACACTCATTCCTCGTCTCAAAGCCCTCTTCCCAGACCCCCTGCATAGTTGGAATTAGTTCTCTGGTTTTTATTTCCTTATCCTTCCACTGAATGGTAGGTTTTAGTCTTAATGCTGAGCTGCTTTGTGAAGTTTCATTAAAAATATATCTCTTTCTGTTTCTATTGAAACCTTCTAGTGAATTATCATTTTCCTTCTCATCTCTGTTGGCATCACGTTTACTGCATAATTTCTGGATTGTCAATGTCCTTTTGCTTCTTGTGCAGCCAATATATTGTATATTGCACAATTTTCTCAGGGAATTAAAAGGTCAAGTTTTCTGCACAAAATACTTGATCTTTCTCTTTGTTTAATGGATTGTTTTTCAGTTGGGACTTTTCAGTCATGTCCATCCTGATACTACGGAAAGTGGAATTTCAATTTTTGATGTTTCCCATTCCAAGCTACTGCCCATAAGCACAGGTGCCCATCTCTGGATGGTAATTTGGTATTCCTTCAGCCTCCTGAGCTGCTCTCTCACACTCCCTCTCTATCTGCATGCATGCAGGTGCTGCAGTAGAGCTTTTAGGGAATTAGAATGCAACAACCGCATGCAGTAATAGCTTCCTAATGGAGTAACTAATGGCTATTATTCCATACCTCATCAGAATTCAGAAGCCTAATTCTGATTGACATTAAAATGATTAAATAACAACAAACTGGTCTTTTATCAATATTTATAATTTGCTGTTATAATGCCACCATTGTTAATGAACAAGTGTTTAAAAACCAAAATTTGTCTCTGGACATGTGCAGTGTGAGCCCATTAGAATAAGGAGTTAGTGTGTCCTAAGTGCAGGGTGCAATGTGCCATTGGAGAAGGAAAATGGGAAGGGAGGAAGAAGATTAAAGATCAGTGGCCCGGGGGTGCTTTCAGTTGCAGTGCACTGAATTGACAGCGAACTTGCAATTCCAGTTGACGTCAGTGGAAGATGCCAGTGTCTAAGAAGTTCTCATCAGCTTAGCAGCGTTCATCTGAAGACAAAATTAGAAATGTATTCCACATGGTGCCCCTGCATGATGTGTGCTTCCCTGAGAGGGAGAGGGTGGGGGGGGAAATTCAGGTAGAGTTAGAGAAAAAAGAGATAAACCTGTTACAGAAATGGAAAGAGAATAGCCAAGAGGACTTGGAGCTACTGAGGCACAAGAATAAAAAGGGAGCAGAGGTTTCTCTGTAAAGAAAAGGTTCTGCCAAACTCCCTTCACATGGCAGCACAGAATTAGCATTGTCTCCTTTGATTTTGAATTAATAGGTGTTTTATTATTTCTCAGAAAGCTGAGAAATGTGGCCATTTGCTGAGCTGCAGGAGAGCTCAGAGAATGCCATTAGCAAAAGACAAAAGCTTTCAAA
Organism: Pithys albifrons albifrons; assembly: GCF_047495875.1. Lineage (NCBI taxonomy): Eukaryota > Metazoa > Chordata > Aves > Passeriformes > Thamnophilidae > Pithys > Pithys albifrons. Next base: position 1,452,656 of record NC_092469.1, on the reverse strand, counting down.
TTGTAGGGGGTTTTTATCCCTGCCAGCCTACAGGCAAAAAAGTTGCAATGTGTTCAAGTCTGCAGGGGCCTGTTGAGGTACCAGGTAGGTTTTTCTGTCCTCTGGGATCTGGGGGAAGCACAGGTGGCAGTGCTGGGGGATGGGGGGAAGGCAGGACTCACTCCAGGACTTCCCTGGCTCTGTGCTGGGCCTGTTTGGCACAGTCTACTGCTGGGCTGGTGGTGCAGCAATCCCAGGATCTGTGAGGGCATGTGACATGAGTTGATTGTTTTAGTTATTAACAGCATCCTGGGAAGTTCTCATTAAAAGGATAAGGACAGTAATAAAGGCACTGCACATCCCTGATCCTTTCTGACTCATGGCAGTGTGTTCCCAGTGGGAGCTCCTGCAGTATTTATGGTGGGGTTCAACACACAAGTGATTATTAGGGAGTCTGGTTTAACATCCACACTGATCTGGGCCCTGATTTTGTCCCTTCTCAGGGTCCTCTCCAATGCTGTCTGCTGGTGCTAGATTTTTTAGTAAACAATCATACACAATTTCACTGACAAAAGCAGCTCTTTGTGAAGTTTGGTTTTTTAATCACAGCTGAACTTCCAGCTCTTTCCACCAGCACATACAGACTGTGCAGCAGCACTGTGGATTTCCTTATCCCCTTCCAGCCCCACTTAGGCAAAAGGAATGTCTTATCTGTACAGCAACATTCCTAATAATTTTTATACTTGTTCGTTCTTAGAAGTACATCCATTAAAACTGCCGAAAGGACAATTAGAACTAAAATTTAAGTCTGCTCTTATTCTGAAATGCTTATTTTTAGAATTTCTTCCTTTGCTGGCAAGGAGAACACTCCTTGTTGTAGCTGTTGGGGTACTGCAAGTCCCTCCCTGCCCCACAGCCCCTGAGCAGGGGCACCCCTGGCCCTGCTCCTCATCTGGAGCTCTCTGACTGACCTTGACCCCAGCCTGTCACCTCCCTTGGGCTTGACCCACCCAGGCTCCAGTGAGGCTGTTGGCCTCACAGGGCTGCTGGTACAGCTCTGGCCATGCTGGGTGCTCAAAGGGCGGGGAAAGGATAAGACTCTGACCTTTGAGGTATGTGGGAGGGCAATGAGTGCAAGGATTCCACCATTTCCACAGGTGTTAATGCATACAGAAGCAAGGACAAGTTTCCTTGGTAGAAAGAAATGTATAAACCAGAGCTGAAGGTAGAAATTGCTCCTGCATTTGTTAAAAGAAGCACAGAGATGATGCAAAGGCAGGTGACTTTACCAAAGCAGTCACAAGGTCTGGACAGTGTTTCACTGACAGTGCAGGAGACGGTCTGTGAGACTCAGAAGGGCAACTTTTAGGGAACTTGTCAACAAAGTCAAAACCTGCATAGGCAGCTTCAATTATATCTCATCTGATTGCTCCAACTAAAATCCATCCAAAAGAGGGATGTCAAGATGGTGAAAGGCCTTGAGGGGCAGCGTGTGAGGACACTGAAGGCACTTGGTGTGTTCAGCTGCACAAGAGGAGACTGAGGGGAGACTTCAATGCAGGTCCAACTTCCTGGGCAGGGGCAGAGGAGGGTCAGGCACTGATCTCTGCTCTGTGGGACCAGGGACAGCACCCAGGGAATGGCTGGAGCTGTGCCAGGGCAGGGACAGCACCCAGGGAATGGCTGGAGCTGTGTCAGGGGAGGGTCAGGTTGGATCTCAGCAAAAGGCTCTTCCCCCAGAGGGTGGTGGGCACTGACCAGGCTCCCCAGGGCAGTGGGCACAGCCCCAAGGCTGCCAGAGCTCCAGGAGTGTTTGGATGATGCTCTGGGGCATAGGGTGTGACTCCTGGGGATGGGCCTGGGCAGGGCTGAGCGTTGGACTCCATGATCCTTGTGGGTCCTTCCAACTCAGCATCTTATGGGATTCTGTGAAAATCTGATGAAAAATTTGAGAAGGTCAGTATTTTCTTCCCTGTGGCTGACAGAAGCAAGTTGGATGCTGGCTCTTCAGGCTGTTATTTTGCTACCTAAAGACCAGGCTCTGCCATGCTGGAATCTTTTTAGTCTTTAGGAAGACAGAGTCTGGGAGACAAGGGGTTGGTTGGGGTTTTCTGTCCCCTTTTCTGACAGCTGAATTGGGAAAACTGACAGTAGTTACAGTGCAATTAATTTCTTATTGCACTGATAATTTCAGGCTTGCTGGAGAAGTATGTAAAGCATTGTTACCAGTTTGATTCCTGCTGCAAATGAGCAAAAGAAGAGTACAAGGCAGAGGGGGTTGGGCTTGGTCTGGGAGCTCTGCTGGCACAGAATCACCAGCCCTTTACAGGGGTCAAAGTCATCATCATGTCCAGGCTTCGCAAACAAAGATTTGGGAAGGGCACTACCCAAGCTTGTTGCAAATGTGCTGGTGGCTAAAAAAGCAGATATAGGATAGGCAGATCCAGTCACAAAAGGCACAGTGGAAAGTCTCCTTTGGTGATATTGGCGAGGAACAGTTCTTTCTGAGTTGTCTTTTTTGACTCAAGGCTGACTCTGCCTGTGTTCTCCAAGGAAGCATCAGCATCGTGAATGGTGTATCTCCACGAATCCTGACTGGAGGCCAGAGTGGACCATTGGGGCAGTCAGTATGGCCAAGGCTGAGCTGTTGTTTCAGGGAGTCCTTCTATCTCTTCTTTGGGGCTCCTCTCTTGCAGCAGCCGGTGGTGAGTTCTCCATAGGGCACAATCTTTGGGAGGCAGTGGGTGATTCTCCATCCTGGAGACGTGCCCTGCCTCGATACTGCTGACCCCTCCCTGTTCAAGAACAGACACATTGGTCACGTAATCAGACCAGTGGATGTTTAGGATTGAACGGGGGCAGCGCTGATGGAAGCGTTCGAGGAGCCGCAGGTGGTGGCGGTAGATGACCCAGGATTCAGACCCATATAAAAGAGTAGACAGTACAATGGCTCTGTAGACACTGATCTTTGTGTTTTTCTTCAGGTGTTTATTGGACCAGACTCTTTTATGGAGTTTTCCAAAGGCTCTGTATGCCTTTGCCAGACTGTTGTCTATCTCTTTGTCAATCTTACCGTCTGAGGAAATGATACTTCCCAGATAGGTGAACTGCTGGACTGACTTAAGCTCTGAATTGCCCATGGTGATGTGGGGATGATGGAAGACTTCCTGAGGTGCAGGTTGGTAGAGAACTTCTGTCTTCTTCAGGCTGACTTCCAGCCCAAAAATCTCAGCAGCCTCTGCAAAGCAGGATGTGAAGTGCTGCAGAGCTGCTTCTGTGTGAGCAACGAGGGCGGCATCATCAGCAAAAAGCAGCTCACGGACAAGGTGATTCAGGGTCTTGGTGTGGGCCTTCAGTCGCCTTAGGTTGAATGGGCTTCCATCGGTACGATATCGGATGGAGATGCCGTTTTCTTCATCGAGGTCTGCCGTGGCTCTTTGGAGCATCATGCTGAAGAAGATTGTGAATAGAGTTGGTGCAAGAACACAACCTTGTTTCACACCATTGGTTATTGGAAAGGGCTCAGAGAGTGCAGCACCATATCTGACTTGTCCACGCTGATCCTCATGTAGCAGGATGATCATTTTGAGGAACTTGGGGGGACATCCTAAACGTTCCAAGATCTGCCACAGGCCTTTTCTGCTCACAGTGTCTAAAGCTTTGGTGAGGTCAACGAAGGTGACATAGAGACCTTTGTTCTGCTCCCTACAATTCTCTTGCAGTTGTCTGAGAACTAATACCACGTCTGTGGTGCTCCTATTGGCTCTGAAACCACACTGGCTTTCAGGTAGAAGATCTTCTGCAATAGTGGGTACTAATCTGTTCAGAAGTATTCTTGCAAGGATTTTACCAGCAATGGAGAGCAAAGTAATACCTGGGTAATTTGAGCAGTCTGATTTTTCTCCTTTCTTCTTGTACAGGGTGACAATGACTGCGTCACGGACATCTGGTGGTAGTTCCCCTTGTTCCCAGCAATGCACAACAAGCTCATGGAATTTGGCATGGAGTGCTTGACCTCCATGCTTCCAGATTTCAGGTGGAATTCCATCAACCCCAGCTGCCTTGCCAGTTTTCACCTGTTGTATGGCCTTGAGTATCTCTCCCATAGTAGGGACTGCATCCAATTCATGTTTCACCAGTTGTTGTGTAATGTGCTGAATTGCTGAGCCTTGGACTACACGATTGGCACTGAAGAGAGTCTGAAAGTGCTCAGACCATCGGTTCAGGATGGAGGTTTTATCTGTTAGAAGGTTGGAGGTTTTATCCATGATATGCACTGAGTAGGGGGCTTTGAACCTGGTGTGTGGGTCCATACACTGCTTTCAGGGCCTCATAGAATCCTCTTTGGTCACCCAAACCTGGGCATAGTTGTGTCTTCTCTGCTGGGTTGAGCCACCATTTGTTCTGGATGTCTCGAAGTTTCTGTTGGAGCTCACTGCATGCAAGACGAAAGGCGGCTTTTCTTATATGACAAGATGGCTGAGCAAGGTGTGCTTGGTGAGCAGTTCTCTTCTTCTTCAACAATTCCTGGATTGTTCTCATCAAACCAGTCTTTGTTTTTCTTGGAGGAGAACCCTAAGGACTCTTCAGAGGTCTGCAGGATGCAATTTTTAATATGTTGCCAAAGTGCTTCAGGAGAGGGATCTATGGGATTATCTTTCAGTCTAGTTTGAAGGTTTCCCTGGAAGCTGTCTCTCACTGTGGCTGTTTGAAGATTGCTGGAGCCTCCTCCTTGGAATGCCTCCTCTCTTAGGTTTGGGCTTGAAGTGGAGGTTAAGTTTGCAGTGCACAAGGCGATGGTCTGTTTGACATTCTGCACTCGGCATCACTCGAGTATGACGGACATCGCTGACATTTCTCTGTTGCACTAAGGTATAGTCAGTGAGGTGCCAGTGCCTGGATCGAGGATGCATCCAGGTTGTCTTCAGGCTGTCTTTCTGTTGAAAGATAGTGTTGGTGATGGTGAGCTGCTGTTCTTCACAAAATTCTAGCAGGAGGTGTCCGTTGTCATTGCAGTTTCCAACGCCGTGCTTGCCCAGGACTCCTTTCCAGGCTTCAGAATTCTCACCTACTCTGGCATTGAAGTCACCAAGGATTATGATCTTATCATCTGCAGGAATATTTTGGGTGAGGTGGCGCAGGTCTGTGTAGAATTTGTCTTTTTCCGCTGGGTCAGCTTGGAGAGTTGGGGCATATACGCTAAAAAGAACAACATGTTGCTTGTTGTGTAGAGGGAGGCGTAAGGACATAATGCCATCGGAGTGACCTGTCGGCAGATTTTCAAGTTTGGAGGCAATGGAGTTTTTAATCATGAAGCCAACTCCTGAAAGGTGTCTTTGGTTTTGGGTTTGCCTGACCAGTAGAGTGTGTAGCCAGCACCATGTTCTTTAAGGCTGCCCCTTCCTCATGAAGACGAACTTCACTGAGAGCAGCAATGTCGATGTTGAGCCATGACAGTTTGTGGGCAATTAGAGCAGAACGACGCTCAGGACGTCCACTATCCCCAGTATCAAGCATGGTTCTGATGTTCCAACATGCGAGTGTTAGTTTGAGCACACCTTTGCAGGCAGGTGTATGCCTTTGAAATCTCTTTGGTTTTGTTTGACCGCATGGAAGATGCCGGTTGGCCACGGTTATCCAACCGGGTGTGGAGATGAGCTTTGTTTAGGCCACCTTTGCTAGGCCCCTCTCCCATGTGGAGCAAGCAGTGCTGTCCTTAGAAAAGGCTGCTTGGTCATTCAGGATGCTGCCTCACCAGACTGTCATCTCCGGGGTCAAGTCTCTAATGACCCATATCCTGCCCCGCCTGCATGCAGGGTTGGGTCTGCGGCTTCCAGCTGCTTCCTATCACCTGCCATTTTCGACCCTCGCCTGTCACTACAGGGCTTTGCAATGTGGGTGAACCCTTCAGGCCTGTGCAATGGATTGTTTAGGTGAGGCACAGCGTGCACAGAACTGGCCCCACCCTTTACTCCTGAGGTTCATCTGCCACGGCCGAGCGAGCTTGGACGGTGACAGCAAATACCTCAGGACGTAGGTTTGGTTAGAGTATCCTTCTCTTAGATGGATGGCCTTACAGGGCTAAACGAGCTCCATCTGCCCGGGTTTGGGGTTGGAGTTGTCCTTCTCCTAGGATGGTTGCCAGATGGCTGGCGAGCCCATCCTGCCCGTGGACACACTTTGTCTGACCCTTCAGCTGAGACCTGTCTGGCATGGGAGACCCTACCGGCGGCACAAACCACCTCCAGCACAGCTCTCAACCTCATGAGGGCAGGCAAGCTTCTCCCCCACAACAAGGGGGTGTTCCTGGAGAAGAGGGATCAGGGTAGGCACTAAGCATCCCACCTTCCTGAGCTGGACAAAGATACCAAAGGAGTCCTTGGTTTAGCCTTCTCTTATAATGCACGTTCAAGAGAGCATTTATATATTCTAAAGGCTTGTACTATAGTCAGTGTTTGGATCCTTACTGCAATGTTCTGGCTCCTGCCTTATTTCCCAGGACTACAACAGCAGCTCCCAGTGCATGTGGTATCTTACACTGTATTCCCAATGCATTGCTGAGGGATTTTTATTTCATACTTCATTTCTTAGTCACAACTGTTTAATCGTATCTGTAGAGCATGGAGTGAGGTTGTATTCTGAATACACAGTAAATAGTGAAAAATCAACACTGAGGCAACTGTGGCTTTCACTGTAGTTTGCCAGAGCCCATTTCTCAATTCTTTAAAAATCCATATGCTTTCCTAACAACTGCAGACCATACATCAAGCAAAAAATCTACCTGTATAGATTCAGTGTAGATCTGGTTTTCTCAGGCACTGATGTAGTACTGGGAGCTCATAGATAAATAACCAGGAAGAACAGATTTCTGTAACTTATACAGAGAAATGACACTGGAATGGTCCTGAGCTGGGGCAGTCACAGCTAGAACACCCCCTGTCATAGTGAGTAGTTTCATGTCAACATAAACCCTTCCACCATAAATCATCAGGCGGAGGAGACCCTCAGACATGCAGGAACAAAACCATATATCTCAGCTACAAACACCTGAGCAGCAACACCATTTCTAGTACTCAGAGTAGGCACAGTTTTTATCCTTTCTTTGCACAGGTTTCTGGAGAGAGGTGGCATTTACCCAGCCTGTTACAAATGCCCTAATTTAGTGGCTTAGGTCTGCAGTAATGCTGATCTAATTACCATTCCCTAAGTGTCAAAGGAAGCTTCAGACAGTCCTATGTATTATTAGACTGGCTGCTTTTCTCAGGTCATCAGCCAAAGCTGCCAAACAGCACTGTCTTCTCGGTCCTGCTCCAATCCGAGCCACTCCTACCATTCTGGACCCGACCTGGCCACTGCTCCTGGGTTCAGGCATAACAGCAGAAATCCTGAAAACCCACAGACCTGACACAGCCAACTCCTGAGGAGCAGCTGTAGACATGACTACTAATTTTCTCTGTAGAATTGTTGTCTTTGGGCCTGAAATTTTTATTCCAGGCCATTAACCATTAAGATGGAGATAAGAGATTTGAAGATAAGCAAGTGGCACAGGTCATAATGTGTTTGGAGTGGGCAGCCTGGGCCATCTGTATTACTTATCTCCTTCTTATCTCCCTCTTTTTCTTTTTTTTCCTTTTTCTTTTAATTTGTCTTTTTTTCTATTTTCTTTTTCTTTCTTTTTCTTTTTCTTTTTCTTTTTCTTTTCCTTTTCCTTTTTCTTTTTCTTTTTCTTTTTTTTTCTTTTTCTTTTTATTTTCCTTTTTCTTTTCCTTTTTCTTTTTCTTTTTCTTTTTTTTTCTTTTGCGTCAGCTCTGGCTTTTTTGGAATTTATGTGTATTTTTGAGTTGCAGAGTGTTTCTTGGAAGAAGGGCCAGTCCCTATCCTGAAGAGCTAAATGGGAATTAAAAGGTTTCTATGTTGTGGTTCCCATGGGTGGCAGGAGGTTACATTTGGCTATTCAGGAAATCCCCTCCAGTCCTGGATTTCTTTCCATTTTGAAAAAGATAAGTAAGGGAAAGGTCATAACGTGCAGCTAAGGGAATGTGAAAGGTTCCAGCAACAGGAATCAGCCCAATCCTATCAGTCCCAGGAAGCTTCCTCTACATTTTGCAGTAGGTATAAACATGAATTGATTTAAAGACTTCTTGACTTCTCTGGCGCTCTTCTAGTTACTTCACGGGGTTTTGGATCTGCCTCCCTGAGAGCAGAGCAGTGCAGCTCTTGGTGGGCACTGGAGGCAAGCCCGGGGAGGGGCAGGGCACTCCTGTCCCTGCTATGCTGAGGTGTGACAGGGAATGCCACGGTGATGTGTGTGCTTTGCCAACATTTGGGATGGAGCCTGGGCATAACATGAAAGCAGCCAGCTGGTCCTGCAGGATGCCAGGAACCGGACAGACACATTCCCATGGCCCTGTGCAATTTGCCTTTCCTGGCCTGCTCTGTATATAGGCAGGACCTTTCCTTTCTTGTTATGCTCAGATGTTCTCTTAATATACATCCTAATCTACATATGTTTTCTCTTATCCATGCTTTTCTTTGTCTGGTTATGCTGTTCACCTGGCTACTTTGAGATTTCAATGGACAGCATGCAATTCTAGACAGACATTAAAGATTATTGCAATCATAATATCCCCAGCTCTTCTGTGCCTCTGATCTCAGTTTTAGAAAGCAGTATATGTCCCACAGCACATCCTACTCTGCTTGTCCATGGTGCCCAGGATCTCCCAGCCCTGCCCTGGAGACAGAGCAGTGTGCTTGTACAGCAGCTCCCATCCAAACAGAATCACAACACTTTTAATCTTAGCAATCTCAAATAGGGGCAGAAGTCTGTGCAAACTCAAGTCCTTCTCATCTGACAGTGTCACAGTTCATCCTCATCCAGCTCTCAGTTGTCATAGCGAGCTGACAGCACACAAAGACCTGCAGTGCATGGTGCCAGTTCTACAGATGGACATGATCCTTCACATGCTTTTCCCCCACAGCCCCTCCCAGGAAAAAGCAACATTTGCTTTAGGATGGTAAAGAAAAACAGCCCAAAACCTCACTCTGTACAATGCACCTAAGAAACATTCAATGGCTTTTTAAAAATACTCTGAAATCATGTTTTGATGTTTATTTCTTTTTTGTACCTTTTAAAATTTTGATATATATATATATATATACAATGTCACAATGTCTTGAGTTGGGAGGAACCTTAAAGCTCATGTGTTTCCACCCCCTGCCATGGGCAGGGACACCACCCACCAGCCCAAATGACTCCAAGCCCTGTCCAACCTGGCCTTGGACACTTCCAGGGATGGGGCAGCCACAGCTTCTCTGGGCACCTGTGCCAGGGCCTCCTCACCCTCACAGGGAAGAATTCCTTCCCAATACCCCATCTAACCCTGCCCTCTGTCACTGTGCAGCCATTCCCCCTTGTCCTGTCCCTCCAGGCCCTGGTCATTGGTCTCTCTCCATCTTTCTTGCAGGTTCCCTTCAGGCACTACAAGGCCACAGTTGGGTCACCCCAAAGCTTCTCTTCTCCAGGCTGAACAACCCCAATTCCATGTACATTAGGGTATGCACAAGCTCTATAAAATCTTGGAACAGAATATTAGGATTTTTCATCTATGTTTGTGGATATTTTGATTTCTTTTTTAGCATGACCTCTGTTATCTCTCCTCTTGCACTTTGACCACCTCTAAGTCTATTATTTGGAGTACTGAAAATTTTTAAGAAATACAGTTTTTCTTATATCATGAGGAATTAAGTGTGACTATGAAGGTTCATACTTGTGTGATGCTAATCAGTGACAATGAGCAGAATTTTTTATCCTTGGAAACAACCATATAAAACCCCCACCTTTTAACACCATTGAAAAATATCATTAAAACCTTATACTTGGATGTGCTTTTAAAGATGTGCTTTCAGGTGCAGTAGAAACTAAACCACATTTTTTACCCAAGTTCACTCTCCAATTACTGTAACTGCCTGCACAAATTGGGCATCTGGATGTGGAAGTGGCCATTTCCCTTAATTGACAGGTGCCATTCCCAAACCAGGCCTGCAAATGTGCTCCTGAGTTCTAAATCCCCCTGACATCCTTTATGATGGGGGACTTAGTCCTCTTTTCTTACTGTGGCAGCCAAAAAGGTGATTCTGAGATTGTTCAGCAAGAACCAGAATGGGAGGCTAATTCAAACCAAGAGCATAAATGAGCCAGAACCGTGTTTAAAGGAATTATTTGCTTGAGATCTGGCTTGACCTGTGACCTGGGAAAACTGGCCCATTTGGTCTTAGTCCAGAGTCAAAATTAGCCCTATAATTCCACTCCATATATATATATATATATATATATATATATATATATATATATATGAAAAAAGGATGTAATTAATGGGCATAGCTCCACAGAAAAGGTTATGAACCACTACTACAAAGTGTTATTTTGAATTAGCCAATCTTCTTCCATCAGCAGAGCTACAAATGCCCATATTCCTTAAAAAAAGATTAATAATGCCTTGTAACTTGTACTTTCTTTAGATTAAAAAAAATCACATTAGAAGAAAAAGGAGAGCTGCTTGGATTTGTTCCCCCCAAAAAAATCTTAAAATAAAGTAGCACAATGTCCAGTTAGGTCATTTAGAGAACAGCAGCTTTGCCAAGAGCTTTTGATTTTTTTCCTTTTTTTTTGAACCTTCTTGTCTGGTATTTTTGAAAATAGGAGATCAGAACACAAGAGCTGGAACGAGACAAGGTGGAGCTGAAAGACGAGAAAGAGGAACAACAGGGAACTGCAGGGACTGCGGAAGGGAGGATAAAGGAAGCAGCATGGAGATGAGAAAAACAAGAGCCAGGGAGGGGGTGGAGGCACTGGAGTGAGCTGAAGGGAACAGAAGAACAAGAAGAAACTTTAGTCTTTCTGATCTGTAAGACTGACTTTTCCATTTGCTGTTAAATATAGATGGCAATGCACATTCCACAAGACAGAAAAATAAAGGAAGGCAGAAAAAAAACAAATGCTGTGAATAAGTCTTTGGGTTCCTCTAAAAAGCATTAAAAGACTTTCAAGTTGCTGGTCTTTTAATTTATTATGATGCTGCCAGGATTGAGCGGTGTCTGTGCAGCTCTATAGTTCAGATTTATAAATCTATGCAATAAACATGATTTCAATTATCTTTGAGGAGTGTTTTGGGTTTATTCACAGGGAGGGAGGGCAGTCTTTGCCCTGCTGTCCTAGTTAGGCTTGGTGTGACCTACTTACCTGATCCTTGCCCCTCTTGGTTGAATTTGTGTCCTCTCCCCTCTATTCTTGCTCATCTGGAAAAGCTGCCCTGTGTCACATCCAAACTGGCTGCACTTGCTTGTCACAGAAAATGTTTCCTGGGTGGAAATTGCTTGCAGGGTGTAGGATCTTTAGTTTAGATGCTAATTAAATCGAATGTACCAGTGGTACTTTTATTGCTATTAATGTGAGGATTTTTGCCCAGCTCCAATTAATGTTAATGTGGGGAAAAAGAAAGAGAAAAAGGCATTTTTGACAAGCTTAAAGAAAATTCTGTTCAAATGTCTTTGTGTTTCCTCTACTCATTATGTGTTGATATAAATGTAAATGTCTTTGAGAAATGTAGAAAGGAAAATGTAAGGCAATACATGCTTATTTTTGGCTGGGAATAGCAGTACTTATGAGGCAATTTAGGCTTTCTAGCCAAGAAGGCTTGGCAACTTTGGTACTGACAGCATTTGCACATGCTCTTACACATTCGCTGTTAGGGGTTGATCCTGCAGAATCCTGTAGCCTCAACTTGGAGTGGAGTAAATTTAATGTGAGATTGAATGGGAGGCAATAAACTCACAAAAAACATGCAGTATGACCTGTTGCTTAATAGCTTTCTCCCAGATGCAGACACCTGATTCCAAAATATCCCCACTCCTCTACCAGGCATTCTCTTTTTGCAATCAGTTACACAGTCTGCAGCCAAGAATGAATGAAGGGGGGGGGGGAATCTGAATTTTTATTGGAATTGCTCATTATCCAATTTCACTTTTTAAAATTGGTTTTCAGATTGATAATTTCAGCCTACAAGAGGAAAGAAGGTCTGTTATTTCAGGGTGTGCACCTCAGTGAATGTGAGCAGACTTTGTGTATTTACATTTTTCAAAAATGTTTTAGTACTGAAAACTGATATTTCTAAAACAGTGAAGAATGACTGACAATGATATGGCCACTTTTGAAGAAAATGGTCCAAAAGGCAAGCAGCCTAATTAAACTCAACCTTTTTTTCTTTGCCATGGAACACAGGAGGGGCTATATGAGAATCACACTTAGGACTTCAAGGCAAATTTGGAATAAGAGAGGATGGGTGTTCAAATGGAAGGTGAATACTTTAGTGGCTGAGGTGGATGCTCATGTTGATGCACATCAGAAAACCAGAGAAAAATGCATTGTGGTGGTGCTGGGGGAGATGAAAGACACAAATTGCTTCAAAATAATTGGATAAAAAAATAATCTGGTGCTCTTAACATGAGGTTGGGTCATTTACAACAAAATCACTATTCTCCATTTCCAAGGACTCCTCCCTCTGTTCTCGGAGCAATCGGTGTGCCCTTGGAACACACTAGCACCTGTATTTCAGCTTGAGGCAGTTCTAAATTCAGGATGGTCCAGTAATCCATCCTTCCTTCTTTCAGTTGCCACACCTCTCAACCCAGTGCCCTCAGGTTCTCTTGGGGCTGCTGTCCTGGCTGGTAAAAGCCATCAGCCTTGAGACTCATCTGTTCCTTTCCCCCTCTTCATTGTTATCAGGAGGGAATAAACCACCTCCCAGTATCAATATTCTAGTCCTTGTGGACATAGGTGGGGTGTTGGAGAAAACATCCTTTTCTGCAGGCAGTTCAAAGCCTGGTTCCCCAAGCCAGGCTCTGCTGTGTGAGTGACATCAGACTTTGTTCTTAGGCAGAGTTTGAGGACATTCAGAACCCTACCAGAGGGAAGAGAAAAATTAATGCTGAGGCTTAAGTGTGTCCTGCCAAGAGAGATGTGACACAAGGGAGCATTCTGCCCAGGGAGGGCTTCCTCAGCACTTCTTCTTGGCACTCGAAGGCCTCTCATTTGCTTTTGGTCATGAAGATTGTGGTGAGCAGTTTGGTCAAGAACTGGGCACAGCCCTGTAAACATACAGCAGCTCTGCAGTGCATCCAGTAATACCTTTTAAAATCAGTTTGTATAGCACCCCATGCACAGATCTCCAGTGCTTCCACTCTGATTCCAAGTACTTCGTTCTGTGGGAGTGTTTTGTCTGTGTAAGCTCTTGATAAAGGTCAGATTAATTGAACAAATGAGGTGCTTTCTCTGAAGTATCACAAGGTGAATGCAATTCACAGTGGGAATACATTTCCGATTGAAGAATTGTCTTTTGATTTTATTTTTCCCTGAAAGAAAACTCTCCCGACTGTCATATCACCTGTAGGGGTGAATATTCATCAGCTGGAAAATAGAAATTGCTATTTTCTTATATCACTGGCAAAGCATTCTTTCCTCCTACCTCTGTTCCCAGCAAACATTCTGACTGGCAACATAAAATACAAATGATTCTGGCTTTGGCAATGATGTTCTGCGGAAGCAGAATGGAATTCAGTCAGCTCTTCCATTGATGTTGTCAGACTCTGACCCTCCTTTGCTCATGCACTGCCAAAGCACATAGAGAATGGTGGAGCTGCACACGAGGGGTCAGACCACAACCCAAAGATGAAGGATCTAAATGGTACAGACCATGGAATCATGGAATGGTTTGGGTTGGAAGGGACCTTAATGCTCAACTCGCTCCACTCCCTGCCATGAGCAGGGACACCTTCCACTGTTCCAGGTTGCTCCAAGCCCTGTCCAGCCTGGCCTTGGACACTTCCAGGGATGGGGCAGTGAGCTGGCTTAAAGGTAAACCAGCAGGAGAAATGAACCTTATTCAAGAGTTATTACAACTCAGAGTTACAATTTACTAAAAAGATTACAATATATACAATGATACAGAGAAAAAATAGTTTCAGCCCACAAAACCCAGAAGTAACCCAGCACCCTGGGGTACTAAGAGGATGGTGTTCTTTGGCTCCTGTGCTGAGCACCAGCAGGGCCCCCTGAGTGCAAAGTAAAAGGAAAGGAAAAGGTGAGGATGATGGTCACAGTCTGGTTGGAAGTGGCAGTCGCAGTCGTGTTGATGTTCTGCTCCTCCTTTGGATCCCACGAGTGGTACCAGAAGTCCCCAAACATCTATGCTCAGTACCTCCCCCAGGGCAGGGAGTCCCACAATGGGTGATTTAGTCTGTGAGCCATGGGGTATGTTTGGACTCCTTGATGGCCCATTAGCAGACATCACCCCTCAGGTGGGTGTGAAGGTGCTAAGACTCCCTGGAGGGGAGTTATCACACCTGAGCCATTGGTGTGAAGACAGAAACACTCCCCTGTCTCCCAGGGTTCTCTAACACCCAGCTTGCAGCCTGAGGGGTCAGGTGTGCCCTGGACAGCTGCTGCAAATGATTCATCATTAACAGTCCACTGAAAATTATACAAAGGGTGTAGAATGCACCATTTTGGTTACACCCACAGTGATAAGCTGGTCCCAGCTGCTGTAACCAGGACAGGTAGCCATGACTGGGGGGATACTGGATGGCTGGTCAGAGTTTCCTGAGAGCTGAAGGGGCAGAGGAGAACAGTCAGAAAATAAAACAACAATGGAATTGGTATGACATAATGTTGGTTTGTTTTTATAAATAGGGAAACTGGGGGCATTGATGCAATAGCAGGCAAGCCCCTGAAATAAAACCAGCAGAATGCAAGTGATAAATGCCAGCTCCTCCTGCATTGCCTCATTGCTTTTGTTTCTCTTACTTTATCTGTTTTCTGTTTTTCCATATCTTTGTTGTAGTGATGAAACTTGTAATAGCTTAATGCTTCTGGGCACACTATGATGATTGCCAGTGTTTCAAGATGAGTGAGTCCTAAATTTGTAATCCTAAGGTTGTATTTTTGTCACAGTTATTGTGTCCAGGGCAAAAGTATTACTTTGTAATGCTCATATTACCTAGAACAGGCAGTTCTTTAAGAGAGCATTTGATTTGAATATTTATAGAGGAAGAAGGGTGGAGAAGAGGAGAACATTAAGAAATAATTATGGAGAGCAGGGAACTGATATCTTTAAAGGGTTTTTTAAAATATTTTAAAGCTTCTTCCTTGGAAGGTTTTTTTTTGGTTAATTCTGTGGGGTTTTTTTAAGATGCTTTGATCTTGGATCTGAGTTAGAAATAGATTACACAGGGTGCACAAAATTAACTCCTGTGGTAGCAATGCTGCTCCTCAATGGTGCTGATTCCAGGAGAAATTCTGACTCTGTTTCCAAAGGTTTATGTGTAACCCACATTGTAAATTGTGCTGAGTTACACCTCCTATGGAAGCTGTCAGCCTAAAGACAATATTTACAAATTAAATTAGAATTACACTTTTTGTATTGCTTAAATTTGTCATTTTTAGCACATATTCTGATCTTGATCAAAGTCAGTTCTCTAAAGGTGGATAAAAGCCCAGCTGCATTTGTTTGGGTTTGCCTTCAAACACAAAGGGTGGGATGTAAGATGCCCTGGGTGACCTGCCTGAGCTGTAGTTCCTCAGCTGAGGTGACCAAGACAATGATAAAATAGAAAGTAAAAAGACTGAAGGGACTAAAATAAGTTTGGCAAACTTCAGGATAGTGTTTTAATGAAGTTTTATTAGGAATGGACACAAAGAACTTTGAACCTTAAAATGATACAAGTATCTATGGATGAAGCAGTTTCTTTATGTTGTTATGTTTGCAAAGTGGGTGTTTTTTCTCAGTAACTGGGAAGGTTACAAATGGGAGCTGGTTTTCCAGGAAACCTGAGGGTAACACACTCAAAGAGGATAGCTGTCTCTTAAAAATTGCCTTGTATCTTCAACCAATAACTGGGCCCACCACTGAAATTCAGATTGTTCAGAGCATCTTAGGATGGCTTTAATTTGTCTGTGTCACAGTCCCTTCCTTTGCCTTTAATGTTGCTGAAAGTGCGAGTAGAGAAGAAAGACTATAAAAATATTGTGTCTTTTTTAGTGAAATGTAAAACTCGACCAGTTGATAGTGGAAGTCTGGGAGAAAATAGATGGAGGATGTTTAGACTGGTGTTTAAACTGTAACTACTGTGTTATACCCAGGTTATCTACTTCACTGTGTTCATCTAAACTATAGTAGCAATTACATGAAAAAACAGCCAGAGCTGACCAGTCTTCACTCACACCACTTTCAGGATCATGGAAAGCCCAGGAAGAGTAGAAAGAGACTGTTTTCTGGCAAATTAAATCCATGGGAGGTGGACAGGCAGTTGGACCATAGTATCATGCTCAGATATCACAGATACAGTATTTCAATATTATCTAATTCATATGTAGAATGGTAATAAAAATAAAATAAATTCTATCTTTGAAATAAATATAAATTTATTTGATACTTTTATAATAGCAGGTGGAGGAAGGTGATGCTCCCCCTCTGCCCTTGTCAGACCCTACCTGGAGCCCTGTGCACAGCTCTAGTGCAACATATGAAGGATGTAAACCTGTTGGAGCAAGTCTAGAGGGGGCCACAAAGTTGATAAAGGGACTGGAGCAGCTCCTCTATGGAGGCAGGCTGGCAGAGCTGGGGCTGCTCAGCCTGGAGAAGAGGATGTGTGAAGACCTCAGAGCACTTTCCAGTGTGTGAAGGGGCTGCAGGGAGGCTGGAGAGGGACTGTTCTCCAGGTATGGCAGTGACAGGAGAGGGAGGAATGTGTTCACACTGCCAGAGGGCAGGTTAGGTGGGATATTGGGAAGAAATTGTACCCTGTGAGGGTGGGCAGGCCCTGGCACAGGGTGCCCAGAGAAGCTGTGGCTGCCCCATCCCTGGAAGTGCCCAAGGCCAGGTTGGGCAGGGCTTGGAGCAGCCTGGGTTGGTGGGAGGTGTCCCTGTCCATGGCAAGGGGTGGCACTGGATGGACTTTAAGGGCCCTTCCAGCCCAAACCACTTTGTGATTTTTTATTGCTGGAAATGTGAGATAAATAATATTTTAACAATTGCAGATAGTATCAAATATTGAAAAAAAATCCTTCTCCTTGTGCCTTTAAAAAATGAGCCAAGGAAGCTCCTGTTGGCTTTGACATGTGTCAGGACAAGATCTGCATACAGAGGTACTGCAGAGCAGCTCAACTTCTGCAGCCTCGTACTGTTACCTCATATTAATTCCTCCTAGTCTCACTTCTTACAGGATACAGAGTGTCTTCAAAGTCAGCAGAGAGATCTCAGCAGTTTGAGCATGACCATTCTGTGGGTGCTACTGCTGAAAGTGACTGTGGTTCACTTTGTGACCTCTTCTCTGAGTAATATCAAGTTCTCTGTGACCAACTTTGATGTTCTACTAATAATATCAAAATTAAATGTATAACTGACAACTAAAAGGAAAGCAACTAACTTTATTCAGATGGATTTGGATATTTTTAAATGGCTGGACTAGTAAATGGAAAATACTGTTCAGTGTTAAACGTAGACAAATGTGAAATAATCAATGTGTAGGCAATGAACCGAAGTAAAAAGTGTATATACAACAGAACAGCTCTGGAGCATAATGACAGGAAAAGGATTTAAATGTTATTATAAACAAATCCATGAAGATATTAGCATGGCTATGTGCATGGAAAAAAAAGCCACCATGAAATGGGGTTGCACAAATGGGCAGAATACAAATGAAAACAAGAAATATTGATGGAGTATGAGGTTATTTTATTGTTTTATTTGAAATAGAACTGCGAGTTCCAGTTTTTAAAGTTGAGTATCACAGTTATAAACCTGCTTTGTATCTGGGCAGTTATGTTGTGACAATGAGTCCACACTGACCTTCGGGTTTTTAAAGTGGGGTTCTCATTTTTAAACCCTGGTGCATTATATTTGGCTCTATAAGTCTGTTAACTATCTGTATTTTAGAGAACTTCTTCAGTGGCCACACCACAGTAATTGTACGCACAAAAGCCCAATTACAGGTTCAGCTGGCTCCTTGCAGGCTCCCTAAGTGGGCGCCACAAATGAAATAATTGTTTGTACAAGTAATGGTTGAACACATTTTTGGAAATCTGTGACTTTTTATTGGGATCTGCTGCAGGGCTTCAGATGGGCTCAACAAGCAGCCTGTGGCTGGTCCACATAGCTTTGCTTTTTTGCTCATAAGTTGGTGCCTCAAAAAAGTAACTGGTTGAATGTTTACACCATAATGCAGAACTGATCTGGAGCCACAGGGACACAAGTCTGGGAGCAGAGGCTGATCCCCTGAGGGCTGTGCACCCTTCAGAGGGGCCCTGGGCAGGGGGAGAGGTGGACAGGGAGGAACTGTCTGAATTTCAACAGAGGCAAATGCAGGTCCTGCACCTGGGGAGGAACAGCCCGAGGCACCAGCACAGGCTGGGGGGGCCCTGCTGGGAATCAGCTCTGGGAGAAGGGCCTGGGGGTCCTGGGGGACGAGCTGCCCCTGCCCAGCCAAGTGTCCTGGGGGCAAGGAGGGAAATGGGGTCCTGGGGGGCATCAGGGAGAGCACTGGCAGCAGGTCAGGAGGGGATGCTGCCCCTGTGCCCAACCCTGAGAGACACATCCACAGGGCTGTGCCCAGCTCTGGCTCCTCACACAGCAGGGCCATGGAGCTCCTGCAGCGGGGCCAGCGCAGGCTGTGCAGGTGCTGAAGGGCCTGGAGCAGCTCTGGGAACAGCAAAGGCTGAGGGAGCTGGGGCTGGGCAGCCTCCAGAGCAGAGCCTGGCAGGGACCTCCCCATGGGTGGCAGTGCCTGCAGGAAGGGGCAGAGCACAGACCAGGCTCTGCTCGGGGGCCCAGCAATGGCACAAGAGGAACAGGCAGGAACTGATGCCCAGCAAGTGCCACCTGGACAGGAGGAAGAACTTCTTTGCTGGGCAGTGACCCAGCACTGAACAGGCTGCCCAGAGAGGGGGTGGAGTCTCCTCCCTGGGGATATTCCAGACCCCTCTGGGCACAATCCTGTTCCATGTGCTGTGGGATGGCCCTGCTGGAGCAGGAGGTGGTACCAGATGAGCCACAGTGAGCCCTCCCAGCCTGATCCATTCTGGGATTCTGTGAAATGAAGATGTTGATTAATCCTTTGAGCCAAACCTTTGTCACTAAACAAATAAACCCCAGTAGTTTTATAGCAGGTGTTTGGTCTATCAGAATGTTATTTGTGACATGTTAGTGCAGAAACAGAGTGAGTTTCTCAGGATGCAACAAAGCAACAGCACTTTGCTGGTTATCTCAGTGTCCTCAGAAGTCCTTGATTTGTGTGCAAGTTTCCTTCACTTGGATCTTGCAGTGCAGCGTCTTACAAAGAAAGAAACTTTATTTAAACCTGGCATAACTGTACAAAACATTAGGTCAGGTATCCCCTTTAAATCTTGGAATCTCTATGGGATAATCGAAGGGCTGCATCATTTTAAAAGCTGTTGGGCTTTTTGCTCAGTGGATAAAACTAAAGTTTTTATTAGCAGGAAGCCTGTTCCTTTATTTCCTGCATGTGGTCATGTTGTCTTTGATACAAATGTCTTAAAAACACCAGTTTTTTTTTCTTAAACTGTTCTCTATAATGGTTAAAATCACAAAAATATCTCGGCCTTTGTAGCATATGCTTCATTTTTCATGTCCCCCATATGCAGTCTGGTTGATTCATTTAATCTTTTTTTTTCTTACTTCACTCTCTGCTACAGGTGGTATCATATTTTACATGTGGACTGTAGCTGATTATGTCAAAATTAATAATGGGTGTTGACTCCAGTAATCTGAATGCTACTGTGGCCTTGTTTGTATCAAATTCCTGAAATGACACAGAGATCACCTTCCTTGTAGTAAAAATATTGCTAACAACTGCACTGTCCAGTCCAGGTTGATATTTGGCAGAAGTCCTGACTTTGAGGAAGAGGTCACAATTTGAAACATACAGTGATTTTAGCTTAGGATATTTTAAAATACATTGAACTTTAACAATATTTATTCTGAAATTTACCTGTAACAGGAAATATACATTTTAACTTTCCATTGCAAACCTGTAGCTAGCTCTGAGATTCAGAATCTCGAAGGATTTCTCGTTGCTTATCTGCCAAGCTCTGCATTGATAAATCAAATCTGAAAATTTGCAGAAAACTTAATGATGTTTTCCAATTTTTCCTCTTATAAACTAGAATTCAAGAAAGATTTCTTGCTAGAGTGAATAGTATGTTATTTCTAAATTTCTGGAGTTTATGTGACTGTAATTTTGAAACTTTAATGTGTTTTTTATTAGCTCTGGAAACCTAAAGTCATCATTACTTCTGCTGTCCTGCTACCTGAAATGATTGAAACTTGCAAACCTTTGCCATGAAGATTAAAAGTGAAGGATAAGTTCTTTAACCTCAGTCATGCTGTGCTGAAATTTATAAGATTCTATAGAAAGTGAAGTATTCCTTAGTGTCAATAAGAATGGCAAAGTCTGGGAGGAGCAGAATAACCAACAGTGTCTGTGGGTGTATGGGAGAGGTGACAGTTTGGGCTCATCCTGGGTTGTATGGATGGGTTGCAAGGACATATGTTTTATTATATCCCTTCCCAGGGTGGTTGTGGGTTTTTTGGGGGGTGTTTGTTTTTCTAGCATTGCAGCTTTGGAGTCAGGCAGTACTGTCTTGGAAATATGTGGCTATTTTGAGGCTGGCTTCAAAACAGAGATGGGATTTAGAAATAGTAATGAGAACGTAAGAGAGGATGAGGGGAAGTATAAAAAAATAAATGCCAAGGTTTGAGTGCAGTTGTGAAATAACAAGTGAAAACCTGTGTAGGAAACTATGGAAAAATATATGAGGATCTCCCAAATGATGGTGTATATGTTATATTTAATGAGAAAACAGATTAAGAGCTAGAGAAATGAAAGTGGACATGCTGAGAGCAACAGGTAGAAAGATAAAGTCCTGCCAGAATGGAAGCCTGTGCAGAGATCAAGAGGAAAGGAGCAGTGTACTACTCTCTCAAGCAAAAGAAAAAGCCCTGATCTCATTTACATAACTATTATAATGAACTAAGAGCTAAACAAGCCATGTTATTTCTCTGGAATGAAATTGTGATCACTGGGGTGTAGGTGTGCTTGGCTGGATCCTCCTGGGGGAAGTCCACATCAGACAACAGTGTAGTTCTCATTTACTCTTGGGAGTGTCAGCCCTAAGTGCTGGTGGTGCTGCTGATTCCTCCATGACATGCTGATGCTGTGTTAGTGGTTAAGTCCACATACCTCCAATTCTGGGGGCAGTTTTGGGCTCCTCACTACAAGCAGGACGTTGAGGGGCTGGAGCAAGTCCAGGGAAGGGAATGGAGCTGGGAAGAGGCTGGAATAGCAGGAGCAGCTGAGGGAGCTGGGGCGGGGGCCTCAGCCTGGAGAAAAGGAGATTCAGGGGGGACCTTGTGGCTCTGCAATCTGTGCCAGGGATGGGAAGACAGGGCGGGGGGGTTGGGCTCTGCTGCAGAGAACAGGGACAGGAGCAGAGGGAACGGCCTCAGGCTGGGCCAGGGCAGGGCAGGTGGGACACTGGGAAGGGTTGTCCAGCCCGGGCACAGCTGTCCAGGGCAGAGGTCGAGTCCCATCCCTGGAGGGATTTAAAAGATGTGTGGATGTGGCACCTGTGGACATGGTTTAGTGCGATGGGCAGGGCTCAGGGAATGGTTGGACTCAATGATCTTAAAAGTCTTTCTCAACATAACTATCCAGTGATTCTATACAGAACTTGTGCTTCTTGTGCCTCCTCAAGGAGGGCAGCTTCTGTACCAAGTGTCCACCCTTTTGTGAATAAACAAAGGAAGGAGAACATTCTCTGGGGCTGAAATAATTACTTTGCTGTATTTCTAGGTAGAAAATATGTATTTTTTTTGTTTTCAACATCTGAAAGTGTTCTCTCCATAAGTTAAATATAACATATGCTTGCTTTGTTAATTTTCACAGCAGAAAGACCAAGAACAGTAAATCACCCTGCTGTCTTTTAGCTGTACATTGCAAAAACCCATATCCTGAGAAGCTGGGGGCAATCTGAGGGTTTGCTCTCTAACATGCTAATTTACATGTGTCTTTAAGATCACAGTGATATGGGCAATTAACATTTTTAAGTCCAATTAACACCAAATGTTATCAAAACTCTTTTGCAAATTGCAATTTGCTGCTGCAAAAAGCAAAGAAGAAACTCAGCATTTGGCTTCCTATTTGCAGCCTTAACTCAGTGACATAAACCCGTGGGCATTGTGCTTTGCATGAAGTTTATCTGCAGGAGCATATGGGGCTGCATGAGCTGTGGGTTTGGGATGAGCCCATGTTGATTTCTAGGAATCACAAGCTTTCTTTCATTTTAACTTTGAGTTAGTTCTACATCTTTCGTTGTTCATCAGAGAAAGTGCAGATTCAGGCATGATCCTGATTCTGCCATCAATTCAGTTTTAGTGTTCTTGAGAGTGTTCTTCAAGCAGAGAGGGAAAATTACACACCTGACAGGTTACTGTTCAGTTGGCCTTGTTACTACCTGAGAAATCTCTTTTTTGATGTTTTCTGCTCTTGGACCATTTGAGGTCAGTGGGGAATTGGAGGAATTTTGCCCTATCTGTTTTGTTGGGGTTTTAGTACAAATGCAGGTACACATTCCTGAAAACCCCACACAGGAGACAATTTTCCAAAATACAAAAATTATGTAGGGATGGCCTTGAAACTGTAACCTGGCAGCCACAGGCCTTTTTCTGACTGACATTTTGGGGCAGGACTTGATGACATCCAGGCCTGTACAATCTCCTGGTAGTCCCAACATCAGAGTCCATAGCTGCTTTGGAAATGCAAATGGTTTCACACACGACAGAGATTTGAGGGCCGGTGAGCAATGGCAGTAAAGAGAGAGGCAGCAAATAACACAAGAATCTCTCAGGCAAACCAACTTCTACCAAAACCTGACTTCTGCAAAGTCAGTTGCATGAGGATGCTCTATTTAAAAAGGGCTGTGCTGGTTTAACAGTAAACCATCAGGAGAAATGAACCCACCACTAGAGAGATTATAAGTCAGAGTTACAATTTAATAAAAATATTGCAATAAATGCGATGGCACAAAGAGAAGATGGTTTTAACCCACAAAACCCAGAAGTGTAACTCAACACCCTGGGACACAAACACAATGGGGTTTGTCTGTCCCTGTGCTGAGCCCCACATGGTTCCCCTGAGTCCAAACTAGAAGGAGGTGAAAAACCTGTTGGTGCAGATGATGTCACAGTCTGGTGGAGAGTGGTGGTCTCCTCATGTCGAGGGTCTGCTCCTCCTCTGGATCTGACAAGTGGTTCCCCCAGTCCCCAAACCTCAAGATTGTCTCCCCTCAGGTGCAGGTGGGAGCCCCCAGTCCCTCCCCCAGGGCAGGGAGTTCCACACTGGGGGATCTGACTCTGGCAGTCAGGGGGGATTTTGGAATCCTTGCTGGCCCATGAGCAGACATGACCCCTCAGGTGGGTGTGGAGGTGCCAAGGACTCCCTGGAGGGGAGTTATTCCAGCGCCTCTCCCAGGCTTCTTTCCCAGCCAGCTCCCAGCCTGAGGGATCAGGTGTGCCCTGGGCAGCTGCTGCAAATGGTCCATTGTTAACAGTTCATGGGAAATGGCACAGAGGGTTTAGAATACACAGCTTTGGTCACCCCCACACAGTGATAAACTGATCCCACCTGCTGAACTAGGACAAGGGCAGACTGGGAAAAAACAAAAGAAAAAAATTAGCAAAGAAATTTAACAAAGGTGGGAGGGAGCTGGACACAAGGTGAATAATTAGGAAATCTGTTGTGCTCAATGATCTGTTGTGAAAGGGGCAGGTGTCAAGTCCAAAGATAAGTATAGTGCTAAGTATAAGAGAAGCTGGGAAATAACCCCTATTCCATTGATTCTCTGACTGTACCAAAGGAAAGGAAGGTGTGTCTCACTACTCTTAGCCAGAGCTGAAATCAATATCATAGATTACAACTCTCAGAATTTCAAGCAGGGAGAAAAAGCTGGGCGGGAGAAGGAAGGAAAAGCAGAGGCAGACTAGGACAGTTTACAGGAGTTCAGGTATATGCTACCAGGGATTTTGATTGTA
Source organism: Pithys albifrons albifrons (assembly GCF_047495875.1). Lineage (NCBI taxonomy): Eukaryota > Metazoa > Chordata > Aves > Passeriformes > Thamnophilidae > Pithys > Pithys albifrons. The sequence continues at coordinate 1,428,519 of NC_092469.1, read as the reverse complement.
GGTACAGTCTCCTGCCACTGTCCACTTTAAATTGTCATTTGTGATTGTGATCAGGGAAGCAGGGATCAAAAGAAGTATAAAAATTCCTTAAGATGAAACCTTCAAAACAGGAAATTTAAACAAAGCACTTTCCAGACTTTTCTGAATCCGTACAAACATGTTTTTCAGTTGTCTTCCCACCTTTCAGGCACCTTTATGCCAGTAAAACCCAACACCTAAATAGCCATAGTCTCCTGAATGAAACAATTTCAAACTCTGATTTTTTCACATCAGGTACAGTTCAAAATAATTTCCCCATGTGTCAATCTCAAGAGGTTGTTTTTACAGGCTTCTTAGAGAATGAGGGGAGACTGTTCAAAGATGCCATGGGATGCGGAGCACAGACCAGTCTGCCCATTGCAGTGGGATGTAGTGGTGTGCTCCCAAAAGGGCAGGGTGCCCTGAGGAAGCAGATGAGGATCCCACTGGCAGAGATTTGTACTGAGTGGGTACTTCATGAGAGCAGAGACATCACCTGAGTGTTCACTGAGTGAATGCTGTCCTGTACTGGTTGTCTTTAAATGGTTCATAGAATCCCAGAATGTGCTGAAGTGGAAAGGACCCACCAGGATCATTGAGTCCAACGCTCAGCCATCCCCAAGGCCATCCCCAGGAGTCACACCCTGTGCCCAGAGCATCATCCAAACACTCCTGGAGCTCTGCCAGCCTTGGGGCTGTGCCCACTGCCCTGGGGAGCCTGGTCAGTGCCCACCACCCTCTGGGGGAAGAGCCTTTTGCTGAGATCCAACCTGACCCTGCCCTGACACAGCTCCAGGCTATTCCCTGGGTCCTGTTCCTGCTCACAGGGAGCAGAGTTTGGAGCTGCCCCTTGGGAGGAGCTGCAGACCCCAATGAGGTCTGACCTTGGTCTCCTCCAGCTGAACAAGCCAAGTGACCTCAGCTGCTCCTCATATGGCCTCTCCAGGTCCTTTCCCATCCTCGTGTCCCTCCTTTGGATACTCTCTAACAGCTTTGCATCTTATATTGTGATTCCCAAATGCAAAAATGTAAATATAAATATAAATAAATAAATAAATAAATTTGAAAACTTCTTACACCCATATAAAAAAACATCAGAAACCCGATAATCAATATCTTAATTTGCTGTTTCTCTTCCTCTCTATGGTTCTTAACAATATTACTCTACCCTAAAAGAAGTATCACATGGCATGTGATATGACCTGTGTAGACTCATAGAGCACATAACAATGAACCCAAACTGTGGGAATTGAGGACCTGTAGAAAAAGATAAAGCTTCCCATGTTGTGGATTTTTTTCCCCCTCTTCTTGTTGTTGCCTTCTCTTTTCATTTCCCTGTGGTCTCTTTCTTGCCTGGGCTACATAAATCTGGAAGCAACACTGTTCCTCTTTAATGCCAACTAGTGTTTCTCACCTCCTTTTAAAACATATGCAAAATAAGGGTCTCACTTAATGAAGGTTTAGGGCCTGATAACCATGTTCACTGAACAATTAATTGCTGTGTTTTCTATTCAGAGGTATTTAATAAGGCTTGAAAATGGGGAGTATGTGTCATCCAAAAGTGTGGCTGCTGAGTACCTTGAAGAGTCTGATCCCAGGAAATGAGAGGAAAAGAGGAAATGGGATTATTTGAATATTGAACAGTTATGTCTGCCTATCTGCATCATAGAAACTCTCATAACTCCAGTATTTGTGCACCACTAAGTAAAGACGAGCTGCACCCCAGACCCTATTGAATTTCCTTAGTGTCATCTCTTAATTTTGAGTGCACATCTTCCAATTGGATAGATTTTCTGTTGATTCTTTTAAATATTATTCCTATAATCTATCCCTTTATATTTAAACTGGATGCATAAAATAACCTGTATTTCACAGCTGTTTCCAGCAGCCCTGTTAAAATTCTCCTTCTAAAAGAAGCAGCATCAGATGCTTAATTGTTCTCTAGCAATAATTATAGCAATGATCCATTTAAACATATGCCATTAAGTATTTTAAATTTCTTTGTTGAAACTGCATCAAGGTCATGCTGTTAGGAACTAAAAGCAAATCCCATGAGGGAAAAAAATGTCTGTCAAAGATCATTTTGGTGTGTGCCAGATTACTGGGTGTGTTACAAATGACAAGTAGCTTATATCCAAATCACACAGACCAAAGGCAAGGCAAACACGTGCTGGGAGCTCAGGGGAATTCAATGTCACCCTCTAGGACATGATAAAGTAACTTCCTGCACTGAAACATAGTAAGTAAACGACTGCATTATGTCTCTTTTCACTCTGCCTTTCAGTTTGACTTAGACTTCAAATGTACATGAGGGAAATGTGGTTCCCTGGTCCTGAGCAGTCCCTGGTGTGTGTAGAAATCAGCCCCAGCAGAACTGGAAATCTGAGAGTGCACTAGTGCAGGATCATTCCCTGGGGGAGCACAGAGCTGCTTCCCTGGGATCCAAGTTCTCCATGAAGTTGTAAGGATGATCAGGAGTGTTATGCCCTTGTCACTACGCAGCTGAGTGATAGAGAAAGAAGATACATGAAGTGCAGGTCAGGGCAGAGACTTGCTTTGTCCCTGAAGTACTTGGAGCCATGAAGTTCCTCATTACCAGGTCACAACACACACAAAAAAGGCCTCATTAACTCTTAGGTCTTCCCAGGCTAAACACTGTCTACAATGAACCTAAAAGGTGGGAAGACAGCAAAAGGCAGAGGCATTGCCAACCCTTGTGTTATCTGGGATTAACCAGCGTACCAACCAGTGGCATAAGTGGAAGTCACAGGGAGTCTCAAAGCCTTGGCTCAGTTACTGTCATCTGGCTTCCATGTGGTCAGTGCCTGATTCCCACTGAATTCCCCCAGCTGAAGTTCCTGGGCCTAAAATAGCATTCTTTATCTCCCCCATCATATCCAAAACTCATTTTGTTGTAAACCACCCCTCAGTCTGGCCCCAGTGATGGATGGAATGTCCTGCCAAAATTCCACCCTCATCCTTACACAGCCTGTTGCACTCAAGGTCTGCAGGAATAGGGAATTAGGGCCAGACTGCAGGAGGGAACTGCAAACAGCCTCACTGAGCAAAGGAAAATCACCTGAGGGATTGTGCCCTGATATTAGAATAAAGACATGGTGATAAAATTGCTCTTCATAAAGAAGAATAATATTAATAGTTTTAAAGAGTTCTATATCCAATTTAAACTGAAATGAGCCCTTTATTGCTCTCCTGCAAAGTTCAATCAAGGAGCTCTCTCTCCTTCAATAAACTCTGGGGTTCTAAAACAGAGAGAGTTTAGTCATGGGTCTTTTATTGTCATTCCTGCAGTGAAAATATGGAGGTAAACAAAAGTGATTCTTTTATTTATTTACTTTTATGTAGAACAACATATTTAGATGAAAAATTAGCTTTAGAAACATCACCTTCTTTACTGAAAACATTGTCTTCTCAATTATAAAAACTCAGGGGAAAGCAGCCTGCCTTGTGCTCCGCCTTGGAATTAGTGTGGGCAGTAAAACACAAGTCTGTAATGCTTTATCAGCCTTCACTGAGCTTGTATTTACCAGTTCTGTCTCCCTCTAACCATTTGCTTACAGAAGCAGCTCTGGTCTCCATCAAAGGGCAGGAACTTTGGTATGTGATAATAAATAACAAACTCAGCGCTAATGAACCCTGGTGGTGACTGCCTGGCAGCCCCTCCCCTTCCCTGAACTGTTCATGCTGTGGAGTCTGTCAGGAGATGTTCAGGTGACAACAGTCAGGAGCCAAAAGGATTGGACTGGCCTCACTTTCCTTTGTCCTCCAAGTTTAGAAACCTAGTGTTTGATTTTCTTCTCTTCTCCCTGTTCTTTTCCTAACCAGCCCACCTTTGTCAGATGACATCAATGCTTTATTTTCCTCTTTCTTGCAAAACTCATTTTTTTTATGGTGATTTGCTTTATATTGAAAGGCAATTTTGATATTGTTGAGGATTTTTGTTGTTGTTGTTCATTTATCTTGAGGAAGTTTTCTTTCATTTTTCCTTTCCTTAAAAAACCTGTTTTCTCATTTTGGTTAAAGAGTTTTCTTGGGATAATACAAAGCTTTGTCCATCTGGTGTTTTGTGGGCTGGGTGGATGATTCCTGAGGAAAGAGTCTCTCAAGCTGCTAAATTATTTTGAAGAGTTTCTTGGTAGACAACATGTACCCAACAACCAAACAGCATAAGCTGCTGTTGTCTCCATGACATCCTAGAAACCGGATTGGTTTGGGCTTGTAGCTCTATACTGGATCAAAAATAAAATTCTGACATCATGGAAATCAAGGAAAAAGTTATATTAATTTAAAATGAGCTGTGATTTCACTTCCTACTGTTTCATCCTGGTTACACTGATCTTTTTCCCACCAAAATGGAAAAAAAAATCATTTTCTCAGGCATAACTATGATAAATTTGGGTGAATATTTGTTATGTACTCCAATGGAATTTGTCACTAGCAGTAATAAAAAATGCTCAGTTTTCCTAGAAATGTTCACTTTTAAAAGCACTGAATGACTGCACCCGTTAAGTTTTGCACTATGAACCTAATTTTAAAGGTAGGAAATCTGAAGGTCAACTTTTGGTAAATAAGTTGCTAAAGAGGCATGGAAAATTGGTGGCAAGTGGGAGATTGCTACTTCTCATGGCCAAGGCATGAATGTAGTGTTTGTTCCAGTAGAATGCAGCCCCTGTGGCTCCTCCCTGACCACAAAAGGCACTAAACTGGCCTTTTGGATCTCCCACAGCAAGCTGGGAGAAAAAGAAATAAAAATTAAAAAAATCACTTCCAAATAAATGCCTCTAGCTCCTTATTCCTTATATCAGTGTTCTAACAAAGAGACTGATAGTTCCAACTTTAAAAAGAAACCATAATAAAAAACATCTCACATCATGTCAGTTCAGTGTTCCTTCCAGCATGTCATGTGGGCACAAGATTGGTGGTTCTGATATCTAAATGTTTGCAAAGTCTTTAATCAAGACATTCTTCCAACTCATAATTCCACACCACAGAGTGAAATACAGTAGGTAATTGGAACTGATTGATAAAATATGGATTTCCTCCCCTTGGAAGAAAGTTAAGCATACTTTAAGGGGGAAAAACCCCAGAGCATTAGTAGTTCAAATGAAAAATATGCTGACATATTTCTTCCAGGAAAAAATAAATAAAGATAAAAGCTACAGGAAAGAGTAGGTGACAATAATTAGTTTGTTGGTTTAAATTAGGAGGTCTCCTGGGCCAGATGTTAGTTGTCAGGGAGTGATGCCCCCTCCTGAGACATGTAATGAGACTGAGCCAGCCAGGGACCTCGAGGGGAGAAAATAGGCTCCCTGTTTGAAGCTGTTATTTCATTTCAACGCTCTTGCCTTTTGCCTGAAGCATCCTGTGACTGGGGATGGAGCAAAATAGGGAGAGAAAGAGTGCAGGCAGAGATTGATGGAGGGGTGCAGGCAGGATTTTGTATTCCAGCAGGCTCTGGTCAGCAGAGCGTGCAGGTTTAATTAGCATAAGGAGGAGGGCAGGAATCCTGTCTGTGCCTGCAGACACGGAGGAGACAGCCCCATCCCGGGGCTGCCAGGACAGCCACCACTGTCTGTAGCTCATTGCCATGCAGGTGGCAGCAGCCAGAGAGAGGTGACAGCAGGATTAGCCTCTGCCAGTCACTGTCTGCCCTTACTGAACAAACCAAGGGTCCAAGGCTCTCTGCATTTCAGAGCTGTGACTGTACCAGGTCCAGCCCTGCTGGTTGCTCTCAGTGGGTCAGTGGCCATCAGTCCTGCTGGGCAGAGAATCCCAGAATACACCGAGTTGGAAGGGACCCACCAGGATCATTGAGGCCAACCCTCAGACCTGCCCAGGACCATCCCCAGGAGTCACACCCGACTCCCCAGGGCAGTGGGCACAGCCTCAAGGCTGCCAGAGCTCCAGGAGTGTTTGGATGATGCTCTGGGGCACCGGGTGTGACTCCTGGGAATGGGCCTGGGCAGAGCTGAGAGTTGGACTCGATGATCCTTCCTGGTGGGTCCCTTCCAGCTCAGCACATCCTGTGGTTCTGTGACAGATTAGTTGGTGTTTTGCCCCTGAGCCCCTGCAGGACACACAAGCACAGCCCAAACAGCCTCCACAAAGCCTTCCAATTGCAGCAGGTCAAAACTTTCAGTTTTGTCACCAGCCAGATTAAGACCATTTACATTTCACTTTTATTCATGTCTCGCTCTTTATTCTGCAGTCAAATAAGGACAAATATTAACCTGATTTTATATGAGGGATAATACATTTTCTAGCATTAGCATGTAGTTGTGCTAACATATTAAAATATTTTTATGCTTCAGAAGCTACAAATGTAAAGAAATATGATGGATATAGAAAAATATACAAGTTTTGCAAAAGTTCTGTCGTTCAAAATTATTTTCTTAGACTGAAGTTTTTTAGAGCCAATTAACTTTGAAAACAGAACTTACATTTACTTTATCTCAGTGGGTGAAAGACTGAATTGTTTTTGATTTATTCTTGTTTATGGAATGATTGAAAAATAAATCTCTTTTCAAGTGACTCATTTAAGGTGCCCGCATGATGCTTATTTTAGTATCTGCTCTAAAAGGTGTGCCAGCAGTTTTCTGCATTTTAACAGCTTCTAACTGGTTTAATAAAATGCAGTTTACATTTGTGTCTTCCCAGCATGAGCACTGTATTGTTTCAGATGATGCAGCTGCTTACTTTTAATCAAATGACAATTTAAAACACATAAAGACATACCTCCATCTCATTCCCTGGTTGGAATTTCAGTGCACAGGAATTAAAGAAGGAATGTTACAGCAGATTATGGCACTCATAATCTCTCAATTGGCTTCTGGTGGTGTTATGAGATCCTTCTCATAAAACCACCTGCTGTCCAAAAGTCACAGGATTTTTTCATTAATTATGGAAGATTACTTCACCTAATTGTCTTCTGGGACTCTCTCCTGACTGCCCTGGGAGGTGAAGATGCACTTTGCAGGTTTAATCTCTGGGTTTGCAGATTTCAAAGAACCAGAAGTTAATGAACTATTGCTATTCCTAGTTAGTTAAAGTAGTACTTTAAATACTGGGAGTCAGAGTGTACCTTCCAGATATATTCCACATAATCAAACCTTCCAGCTTGTAGTACATTATGAGTATTTTATAATGCTCATAACTGCTTTAATCTATCAAACACACAGCTAATTGAACAAACTGGGGGTGAGCCTGTGGGCATTTTGGGGTTTTATTTAAATTGCAGTTTACTTAGAGAATTTTTTTGGGGATAGCGTTAAAGTCAGAGTAATGTTCTAGGAAGTGCTCACATGATTGAGAAGTCTGTATTTCATTCTAAAAATTTACTTTGATGCTCTTAGGACTGCTTGAAAATCCAGACAGTTTTAAAAGCATTTATATACATACCTCAGAATTGTATGTGGAAAATAAAAATGCTGTGGAATCCCTTTCAGCTGAAAGTTGTCAAGCCAGATGAAGTCCATTAGAAGAGATTGAAAACCACAGTGACAATCAGGGCTGGGTATTTCAAGCATTGCCACATAGTTTTTAACACTCTATGTCACAAAGGTTTAAGCAGAAGGTGTGGAGTCAGTCTATGTAGTGTATTACCATCTTCACATGGTGAAAGTACCCCCTAATTCCTTGCCACTGTGCCAGCCCTGCAGCCAAGCACTGCTGAGGGCAGGAATGCCTGGGCTCCTCTTTTCCTGTTTAATTTACAGATGGGGGTGAGGAGTTTCTTCAGACATTCCTCAGTTTTGGTGGCAAATACTGGTGGTGTCTGGAGGCTTTGATCTGCTCAGATACTGTGATAAGAGGGTGCACTCCTTCAGATAAATGAACTGTCTTGGTTTTGTCTTTCCCAATAGGAAATGTGTTCATTCCCCTGGGAATATTCCTTTATGCAACACTGGCATTTTCCTGGTTAGCTTTTCTGTAGCTTGTTTCCTAAATATATAAAAGGAAATTGGGGCTTTTACATTTTTTGTACTGGGATGTCTCAGCTCAGTCATTGTCTAATTTTTCTGTAAAATTCCTCTTTTTTCCTTTTCTTTTCTCCCACTTCATCCTTCGGTGTTTATATCCAAACAGAAATCCTGTCTCATTATTGTGCTGCAGTTTGACTTCATGCCCACTCCACATCCGTCCCTAGTGCTGCTCACTTTGCAGGCTGAGGGCAGCCTCCTTTCTCATTTAGGCTTTCCTTTTCTTCCTTTTGTTTGCTCATTCTCAGGATGTGGAAGAGCAGAAGACAGCTTGGAAGTTCTGTTTTACATGCAGAAGAAAAGCCCACCAAAATCGCATGTTTATTCCTGCTTGTTTTATTTTCCTCTTCTGGACTTCATGAACACTGTGATGAAACTTTTACATTCTTTTCAAGAGTTTGGAATTTTTAGCTGCATCTTCTTCCATTGCCTGTTTCTGTTCTCTGAACTGCAGTTCAGTAAAATATGTCACGATGGAGCTGAAGGCTGTACCAGGAGAAGTGAATTTCCCCATGGATCAGCTATAAAGGTGCCTGAAGGGGCTACAAGAAAGATGGAGAGAGACATTTGACAAGGCCCTGGAGGGACAGGGCAAGGGGGATGGCTTCAAACTGACAGAGGGCAGAGTTCGATGGGATATTGGGAAGGAATTCTTCCCTGTGAGGGTGAGCAGGCCCTGGCACAGGTTGCCCAGAGAAGCTGTGGCTGCCCCATCCCTGCAAGTGTCCAAGGCCAGGCTGGACAGGGCTTGGAACAACCTGGGCTGGTGGAAGGGGTGGAACTGGATGGGCTTTCAGGTCCCTTCCAACCCAAGCCGTTCTCTGATTCTGTGATAAAGAGGCTCAAAACTGGTTCAGGGACATTTTTGGAGCACAGTTTGATGGGCACATCCCTCTGGCGTTGACTCAAATCCTCTCGGTTTGATTCCACAGCCTCATTTTTGGTGTGGATTTTGGAGGCTGTTTTGAGGCTGCTCTTGGGCATTAACACACACATTGGCTTCTGCTTCTGAATGAAACAGGCCTTGGAGTGAGGGGCAATAAAGGCAGAAGGGCTTGTGGCCACCTTGTCCAGCACCTGCATGCACAGCCCAAAGCTCAGGCTCACACCAGAGAGTTTGTGTCTGACAGCTTTTGAAGGCTGTAGTTGAGAAGCATTTGTACAGGTTACCTATTTTGGCATAATTGTATCACAGTTCTAATGTTGTTCTGCCAGGAGTTTAAGAATGGTAACTATTTTTTTTTTTTAATCTTTCCAAAAGAACTTTTTGGTCTTCCACATGGATTTTATCTCCAGATGCAGTCCCCAATTCAGGAAATGGACATCCCAGCACACAGTATATTTTTTTAAGGAGGAGTACCTTATTAAGTTGTTTCCTGAGGAGGGATGCAGTTAGGAATGTTTGTAATTGCTTTTCTGAACCAGTGCCATAGAGCTTGGCTGCTGTACCACATTCCATAGTAAACCCTATGATTTCTCCCCCCCATCCTGTCTCATCAGCTCCTTCTATCAGATTTTTCTGACATGGTACTTGTAGGGGTATGAAGAAAGGAAACAATTTGTTTCATTTTCTGATTCTGGGGGCCTGAGGGTCCTTGTCTCTCTGCAGCTTATTTTAGTGTTGACTCAAGAGCATCACAGGTGGGAAATAGTAGCAAAGTATAAAAATCTGTGTCTGACACTGAAGATGCTGCCTGAGCTCCTTTCTTCTCTGTGTGTTGCCATGACCATCTTGATTGTTTCTGGCTCACAGAAGCCTAAGGCCTGGCTTCTTCCGCAGAGTCAAGCCATGCTCAGTGAGATGGAGGAGTGAAGTGACCACAGCCTGACCTGCAGAGAAGAGCAACAGAGTTGAAAAGGCTCTCAGACATCCTCGCCCTCACTAAAGTGGGCACCAAGGTGAGAACTTGGGCTGCCATCAGGGATGTTCTCTGTGGGCATTCAGTGAGCAGGAGGGAGGTCTCTTCAGCAGTAGGAAAGTGTTTCACACAGTGAAACACAAGAAAAACAGAAAAACCCCAAACAGCCAAACGTTTCTACTCAGTAGCTTGCCAAGAATTTGAAGAGGATAAAAGCAACAGGTCAGACTGTAAATGTCTCTGTTCCACAATCAGTCCCACTGGAAATTTCCTTACAGATGGACTACGATGCCATGAAGCATTCTCATGCTGTTACAATAACATGTAGCTGGATGCAACAAAGTAGTGCAGACTCTAAACCAGCACATGCAGGTGTTCTAGAGTGGAAGGAAGAAAGTAGAAATGACGGGTTGTTTTTTAGCTCTGTCTTCTCTCTGCTGCTGTGATTCAGATCGTCATTCCCTCTTGTGGCAGAGTGGGAGACTAGGAAATGCTCCAGTAACCTGAAACATCACTAATTATCATCTGAGAGCCCGTGAGAAGTGGAGTGTGGAGAAACACTGTACATTTGAGGGGAGAGCTTCCTCTTTAGTATATGCTTGCTTTGCATTTCAAATAGTGTTTGCTTTCAGATTGTGATCCCTGGTGTCTGTTTAGCACAGATGTTATATTTTTAGGAAGGTAACCCCCCCCCCCAACTCTCTTAATGATCAGATGCTGCAGTCATTCATTCTAAAATTCATTCTGAAATTGCAATGCTATTTTCATGTGTGCAGGGACCAAATGCATCTCCCAAACTGCAGGCACCAGGAAGGACACAGAGAACTGGGAATCCAGAATTGGGATATTCATGGCTGGAACTGCTCAAGTTCCAGGACATTGCTTTGATCCTGTCATTGTATCATGAGACCTGAAGATATGTTCTCAGACATATCTGAAGATATGTTCAGTGTAGCAAGTGGTGCAGTAGATTGCAGGAAATACTTGCATCTCATGGGTGCCCATTAAAGCCCAGAGCACTAAGGGCAGGTGAGTTGCTGTGCCCTCTGCAAGGAGCCAAGGGAGCTTTCCCTTTCAGGCCAACTCTCCCTCCTGCTGGCACAATGTGCCTGCTGTGTCCAGGAGTGGACTCTCTAACTGCTGATTGACTGGAGGTTCAAATGCAGAACCTTCCAGAGAGGTTTCCTAAGGGAGTTAAGCATCACAGGATCAGAGTATGGCCCACCCCTGCCATGGGCAGGACACCTCCCACTAGCCCCAATGGCTCCAAGCCCTGTCCAGCCTGGCCTTGAACACTTCCAGGGATGGGGCAGTCACAACTTCTCTGGGCAACCTGTGCCAGGGCCTGCCCACCCTCACAGGGAACAATTTCATCTGTATTTCAACATGAATTTCCCCCCTGTCACTGAGAACCCACTCCCCCATGTCCTGTCACTGCAGTTCCTGAGGAACAGCCCCTCTCCACTTTCCTTGCAGCCCCTTCACACACTGGAAGGTGCTCTTAGGTCTCCGCACAACCTTCTCTTCTCCAGGCTGAACAGCCCCAGCTCTTCCAGCCTTTCCCCACAGGGGAGATGCCACAGTCCCCTTATCAACTTTGTGGCCTCCTCTGGGCTTGCTCTAACAGTTTCACATTCTTCTTATGATACCTTTCTTATGATGTATACAGGTACCAGGCTTGGTTTACAGTCCTCTCTAGAATTTTGTGCTTCTTGTACCACCTGGAGCAACTGAACAAGAAGCACACAAGAGCAGAGAAGCCAAGTGCATTTCAGAGCAGTCTTTTCCTATGACTTCTGATGAACATCAGTGGAAATTTTGATTTAATATAGATGAAGTGTATAAGGAGGGCTCAAGATTAGACAGAGTCAGAAGTAAAATGTTCTGCTTCTGTTCATTGATTCACTCACCATAAATCTTGCCATCTCAAACCCTCACATGAGTATCAAATTAGGGGCTGATTTCAAAAAAAGGGGAGAAATGAATGTGTGACAACAGGGAAGAATTGATAAAGGGTTATTGTACATCAGAGTTGGGCTGCACTAGAAATCATCTGCAATATTTATTTCCTAAGTATAAAGATTATCTCAGTGAAAATCACTTTCAAGTTTGACAATTTCAGTTTAGTGGTACTTGATCTACTTTTTAGACACTTGGGAAATCAGAGTAACATTTTACCTCTCCCCATGCCAAAATTCAAGCTTTTAGGTGACTAATGTGCTCTGCATGCTTTCTGTGATGGGTTACACTTCGTGCTTGGAGTAGAATTTCTGCATCAGTCTGTGGCCAAGTCCTCTTTAATGCAGGTACCGGTACGATGCAGAGGAGGTGTCTGCTGGAAGTTCTCGGTAACCACCTGTGTTTTCATCTCAGTGAGACTTTACTGCACATATCACAGAATGGTTGGAATTGGAAGGGACCTCGAGATCCCCTGGTCCAACCCCCCTGCCAAAACAGGGTCACCTGGAAGAGTTTGCATGGGAACATGTCTAGGTGGGCTTTGAGTGTCTTGTGAGAAGGTGTCTCCAAAACCTCTCTGGCCATCCTGTTCCAGTCTCTGTCACCCTCAAAGAAGTTTTTCCTCTTATTCAGTTGTAATTTCCTGCATTTCAGTTTGTGCCCTTTGCCCCTTATCCTGTGTCTGGGCACCACTGAAAAGAATTTGGCCCCATCTTTTTGACCCCTTATCTTGAGTTACTTTTGTGCATTAATAAGCCTTCTTAAGGCTGAACTCACCTCCCTCAGCCTTTCCTTGTAAGAGGCATGCTCCAGTCTCCTTTTCATCTTTGCAGCCCTCAATATCTGTGATTCCATCTTGAAAGAAATAGAAAAGTGAACTTGTAAGACTTGTTTTCCAAAAATCAGTATTCAGAAAAGCTACTACGCTGCTTGTGACATGACAGATTTTCACCTAAGTACAACCAAATGTGTTCTACTCGAGGGCAAAGTGGTGCCAGTAAAGTGCAAAGAGCAGCTAAAAACTCTGCACCTGGAAAAGTCTTTTTATAATGTTCTCTGAGCTCATAACTTGATAAGTGATTAATTAAAGTCTCTAGGGAACATTAAAGGAAATAAAATTTTGCAGGTGTGCCTTGAAGGGCTCTGTGAAAACACCCCTTGTGGGAGTTTTGGGCTTGAGTTTTTCTTTGAGGGAAAGGTGGCCCTTGTAGTCCCTATGGTTTGCACAGCAACCCAACTGGCAGCATATAGGGAAAGAGGAGAACCTTGAAAGCTGGAGTGCAATCAAATTACCAAGGAGTGCTCTTGTGGAGTTGTGATAATTCAGGAGTGTTCTAGTGTAAAAGGCTGCAGTGCTGTGAATGAAGGGTCAAACAGATTTGGTCTGAGGCTGATGCTTTCAAGCTCAATAAATATGTTGGTTGACGACCTCCTGATTATTGTTAAGCCCTAAAGTGCAGCTTTTTAAAGGGTTTACATCTAAACTGACACCTTAGCATTGATCAGAGCTGATCGACCAACACTGTGATGGACTTGGAGAAAAATGTGACTAAATAAAGAAAATACACTGCTGCTTCACTCACCAAAGGAGGACTCGTGTGCTTAGTGCCAGGCAGCCCTTTGGGCAACTTGTCGGGCTTGGGCCATGAATCAGGGAGTGAAAGTGGGGTGAGATGGGCAAGGGTCCCATCTCCAGTGATAACAGAAGGACATCCAGCAGCAGCCAACAGGCTTGAGCCCGATGATATTTCTTGCTGCTCAGAAGGATATTGCCAAAGCCTGCTCTGTGGGGAAATTAAAGAGAGGGTTTGTTACCAGGGAGTTGTGTTACAGAGAAATAAATAAAAGTTGTGTTTGTGGTGCCTTCATCTTTAGAAGCAGCACTGCTACACCTGGTTAAGTGCTGAGATAAACAGATGATTTGCAGGTATTTGCTGAAGAAAAGATGGGAAAAGTAACAACTGCAGCATGGGGCTAAAGACACAGATAACAGAAAATGCTTGAGTCTTCATCTAGAGACTCGACTTTGCTTTGCTACCACTGACTGCTGCCTGGAATGACTTAAGACATAGAGAGTTAAATGTTTGAAATGGTATGTGTGCTATTAATTTGGCCTCATTAAGTCTTGAGGTCTACAATTTCAAACATTGTCAAGTTGTTTGACTTCCGTTGGGTCTTTGTTCATTTTAAAAGAGGATGAAAAGAATATTCAGGTATTTGCTTGAATTTGTTCATCAATAAACAAGCAACAAACTGTTTCCACTAGACCCTAATAAAAAAAACCTAGAAACTGCAGGTTATTGGGATCAAAAGTCTTGTAATAAAATGTTCAAATTGAAATCTGATTTTTGAAATATGTAAATATGGATAAGGAATTATCTTTTCCCCCTAAAATAACTATCAATGTCAGTCAATGAGATAAAGATCCTACTTGTGTCCTTCTGCTGGCTTATTTCGGAGTAGGAGAAACCACATTAGTAACCTTTATGTTTGCAAAAGAACTTCCTCTTGCAGCTATTGGATATTTCTTCAGAGCATTTTCCAGTTCTGTTTCTAGTCCTCTTCCTGCCTGTGTCATTCCAGCTGTGACCATCCCCTCCACATGCTCCAGGCTGTCCTTTCCTCCTGAAACCTTTCTTTCTCTGAAACCAATTTCTTTGAAACATCTTTTCCTAGAAACTCTGTTTTACCTCCATCTTGTTTATCTTTCCCCTGGCAGATAATGTACATTTCTTGGTGGGTTTTTTTTATAAGAATTCATAAAATTATAGCAGTGTAACTCTGTTCAATAGCTGGTACCAGTTGCACTGTTACTGCCCCACTTGCCACTGAGTTTTTTCCTATTTCTGACTCTGAAGTTTGGGGTTGGGTTTGTTTTAAGATACATTTTTGGTTTTTTTTTAAATTAAATTCAGGCCTTATGTAAAAAGCTCATTCATATGCATTAGTGCTTCACAACCAAATCATTAGTTTGCTGCAAATAAAGGGGGAAAATTAGATTCTAAAGTTTCCCTTTAGGGGCTTCCGTAAGGATTGTGCCTGACAATGTAGCCATGGGAAAGGCCAGGCTCAGTTAGAGGCTTTGTACCTCTGCTTGGCCTTGAGGTTCCAATGTTTAGTGTGTTGGATGATAAAGGAAGGTCAATAATAAAATTACACAGGGAAAAATCAAAATACCATGGAAACTGTTCCAAGGTCCCTGGAAGCTCATCCAGCACCCTCTACTTGGGTTGGGCTGCTTTGTGTTCTGGGTGCTGCTGGGCCATGAGCTCTGCACAGGACTGGTGAGGAGCTGCACAGAAAGCAGCACCTCATGAGCAGCAGAATCACAGCTAGTGAGGGCCCACAGTTTGTTCTTCTCCATGCATTCGGCTGACAGGAGAGCAGTGATGAAGGGGGCAGGGAGGTTCATCCCACAGATAAGGGAGTTGTGGCATTCTCTGATCTGAACTCTGACACCTTCTGTGAAAGCACTCCGTTCCTTTCTCATTAAATGGGTTTTTACTACTTCTGTTAGGACCTGGAGAACACACAATAATGTAACTGTAAGTTGTGTGGCCTGTTTGGAATGCAAACATTCGAGAAATCTGCACTTGTGTAAAAGCAGTGCCTCCTGCCCAGGGCATTGCCATGGAGAGCCCTGTCCCCTGCCAGGCCACTGATCTGGACCAGAGAGCAGAAGATCCTGCTGCCTGTGCCCAAACCTCCAGGTTATCCACAGCCCCTCGGGGCTGATCTGGACCACCAAGAGCAACAGATCCTGCTGTCTGTGCCCAAACCCTGCGTTACCCACAGCCCCGGGGGGTCTGCCCTGCTGCCCTCAGGGTGCGAGTGGGCAGACAGCAGAGATGGGGTGCACAGCACTGTGTCAGCTGGAATGGCAACAGGTTTGTCACGTTGCTGGAGTGCAGTCTTCCCTTCTGTCAGGAAAAGCACCAGGATGCTCACTCTTACTGCAGAGGAGTTTGGTTCTCCTAAGCCCTCAGTGGCTGCAGCTCAGCTGAGATTTTACTACTGGATTTTAACTTTTTGGTTTGCCCCTAGAATCAGTCCACTACCTTTTCCCCAGCTATGGTGGGTGCATTAAGGTGTGTTTTTTTCTTTTCTGACCGGTTTTGGCAGTTTGTGGAAAATTTAATCTCTGTGTAATGAGGATTCCACTGGGCCCCAGTTTTGTCAAACCAGAAGGCAGGTTGTGCCACCCCACTGCAAAGAGAAACTGGTTTGTGTTTATGGGATGAGAATTATTTTGCCCTCAGCTCTCAGAAACTGAGGAAACTTCATGCTCCTGTTGTCAGACATTGTTCTCAGGGATGTGTTATCCCTCAAACCAGAAAATGGGAGAACATTTTAAGTCTCAGATGTGTAGCCTTCACCAGTGACTGCAAGAGTCTGGTTCATTTTTGATGTACATCTCCTTCCTACAATATCCCTGACAGATGGAAAAGGACTTTTCCTTCCATTTTTTCAATGCAGAGGTAGTAAATGCCATAGCCAAATTCAATTAAGGGTGTCTGTGGACAAAGGATGGAGCAGAGGTCTGGTCTCCCAGGTTTTATTTGACTCCCTGACAACAACCACATCACCAATAAGGAATGGTGGCAGGACACTGTGCCTGGCCCTTTTAAAAACACATCAGCATCCTCTTGGAAGTTGTCAATCTTGAGTTGACTGGGATTATCTAAGAAAACTCAGGTTTTTTTGCCCTATATGCCAGTGAGAATGCATTTCCATGATGAAAAAATGAAATATGCCAATAAAACCAATTTCTTGAGATGTAGGAAGATTCCGTTTGATCTGTCAGAGAAAAAAACTTTCCTCTGCTCTGCTTGTACAGTATCCAAACACTTTATTAACCAGAGCTCACGTCCATTACTCCTTATGAGACCACAGAAGAAAAAAAGTCTTTGCTTTGTGCTGAGTACATGAAATATTCAGTTAAATCTGGGAAATTTCACTGGCTTTCAATCATCCTCCTGACTTGTCAGAACACAAGGTGTGCCAAGGATAGAGTATTTGGTATGTTACCATAACAGTATTTGTCTCTTTTTTTTTTTTTGTCTTGGAAAACAATGGAAAAAGGTGAGATTGAAGGACTCCAAAGCAATTAAGAACTTTATATGTCATTAGATGAAGTCAGTGGTCAGGTTTCACCCACAAACTCAGACTGAACCTTGATGTGAAAGGCTTTGCTCAGAGCTCTGACACTGAAACCCTAGACTAGTCCTTTTAAATGCATGGAATTCAGTGTCTGTTGCATATGAAGACTATATTACATGGCAGATGCTTGGTTAAAGCAAAATTAGGAACAGAAAGTGCAAAAAAAAAAATGAGCTCCATAATTACTTCTCATTGTTGCCCTCCTGGCCTTCCTGCCTTTCAAGAAAAGCATGTCCAACTGCTGCTTTCCTCAGAGCTGCTGCAATAGAACCCATTTTTCATTTGAAGGTGAAATTTGGGGGTTTGATGTTTTTTGAGTCTCACCTGCACAATGATTGCTCCCTGTGGTCAGACTAATCCATTTGTCTCTCTCATTTCAAGCAGAAAAACCGAGGAGTTCTTGGAACATATGGCTCCATCCGGCCCTTCCGCCCGGTTGGCATCTCTGTGCCATCACATATGTTATACTCCTGCTGCATCAACCAGTTCCCAGCTCTTTGTTTCAGTTCACCCATAAATTACTCTTTTATTTTCTGCTCAGTGTATGGGCAGAAATCTCAGATAAAATCATGTTTCACTGTCCTGTGTGAATTACAAGTCGCTGGAACAGATTTTAGATGCTGAGATCCTTTTGGATAATTTATTTTTTAGGGGCCAAGCTTGGAAAATCAGACCTGCCTGATGCTTCCAAATGTAACTGAGGCCTTGACTTAAAATCAACCATGTTTAGTGGAACATTAGATGACAAATTTAGGGTGTTTTAGGGACTTGTTCAGGTGTAAATGTGATGGATACACCTAGAGAAAACAGAAGGCAGACACTCTGTCTCTGTGGTGACATTTCTAAAGAGGTAATTCTGTGCCACAAAAAGAAACGGTACCCAATTTTAGTGATGAACTATGTCACTGAGCACAACCAAACAGTTCCCCTCCCTGTTCAGGTCCCACACTGGAAAGAGTTGGTTGGGAACATTTGAAAAGAAACATTGACTCAATCCCCTCCGTTTTCTACTTTGCTGTAGCTGCTACAGCTGTTTAATTTTTTGTTATGCAGTTAAAAAAAAGAAGACACATCATCACTTCCCTTGTTATATCTTCTTTCCTTTTTTTTTTGTTGCTTTGTGTAAAACCCTTTTGATTTAATAGCACTCATCTGTGCACTTTCATGTTGTTTCTTTAGCATCACTCCCTGTGGTGTGAATAAATGTTATTTGTGTCAGCAGCTAATCTTACTCTAAAGCCTGTATTGTTATTAATATGTTTATTCAATAGTGTTTATTCAGGCCCTAACTTACGCATTTCCCAGTTCTTTATTCCTGTGTGCCTGGTGTCCATCGGCCCTAACCCTGTGCTGGGATTAGAGGAATGAAGGATTACCAGAGCAAAACATCTGTCCCTGCCAGTGCTGGCTGAGCTGCCTGAGCAGGGGGGAGAGGGCCAGGGCTGGGGATTGGAGCTGAGCCACAGCTGGGGGTTCTTCTCACTGTGCCTATTGCACAGCTGAACACATTTGCAACACTTCTGTTTTCCTGCTGAACCCCCCCCCCCCCCCCATGTCTGTGTTCAGGACTCAGTGAGAAACCTCCAGGCACAGTTGAACAGGTAAAAATGCACAAAAAGTGATGTCAATTTGAGTGTAAAAGCTAATGGCTCAATGAAGAAGTAACTTGGAATAATTATGGTAATTTATTTCTAATATCATCTAGGTTTAGAAAAGTGCTTAATCCCCAGAGAATCTTTGCTTCATGTCCCAGGGTGGAATTTCATAGCATTTGAATAGAGCTGCAAAGAAAACAAATGGCATTTCTAAGAGCTCAGCATGGAGCCCTGGACAGCCCAGCTCCAGAGCCCACATGGATTCGTGAAGCCAGTAACACTCTGACTGTGCTGGGGCCTCATTGTGTGAGAATTAATGACAATATCCCAATTACAAAGCTTCATTCAAACTTTAAGGGAAGAAGCCTAAGCCCCAACTCTTGATAGTATTTTCACATCAGAGGTAAAACTGGATAAGGTTTTGTCCTTGATCTCTGTCAGGGATACTGAAGACCTTGGAGTGCTGACATCTGGAGTGTCAGCTCATGATGTCAAATCTGTCCCCACAGGACCATTAGCAGCATTTACTGCTTCTGTGGTGGGAGATGGAGAAGCAAGTTTCCTTGTAGACATTTCTACAATTTGTCTAAAAGCTTCTTTAGGAAAGTTTGTGTGAAGCTGTAATGCTGCTTCTTAATCTTATGTGTGAATCAACACAAACCTAATTTGGTATAAGAAGTTCTGGATCATATCACTGGTATTATTTTATAAATTTTTTCTCTTGGTTTTTGCATTGCCTTGCTGTTACTGAAGTCAAAGCAATCTACATAGGTAGAGGTATCTCGTGCCATAATTTAGATAAAGATTCCATAGCACATGCCAGAATTTGGCTACTTAAGTAATACTTTGCTGCTTTGTTTCTGAAGTCACTCAGATCCAATGCTTGAGCTCCAACTGTCTCGATGTGGACACTTAAAGTCAAAGAGGTTTTCAAATGTCTGTTTTGAATATCTGTTTGGCTTATGAATATCATGAAGAGTACTTGAGGCAGTAAATAAATGCATATATGTCCTCTAAATAAGAATATAAATCTGACAAAAATACAGTCTTAAACAGAACTTTTTTCCCTTAGGAGCCCTTAGGCTCTTTCCTGTGCTAAGCCATCCTTGTGCCTACAGAGATTCCTGTGTTAGAGGAAAAAAGCTTTAACAGCCTGTCCTAAGTTAGGTTTCTTTCCTTCCCTCTGCCTCCTGGTTGTCACGGGGAGAGCTGTTCTTTTAAACCCTTTGATTGGTGCATAGTTAAAGAGGACCGTGGGACAATAGCTTCTTATTTTCAAAAGCCATAAAGCTTCAACAAAAACATGGCTTGGGGCCTTCCTCAATGAGAAGGGGAAAAAAGAGGAGGGAAAAGAGGAAGGCACCGGTTTCTGGAGGTCCCTGCTGCAGCAAAGCCCAGTGCTTCCAGGAGGCTGTGGGAATGAAATGGCTTTAGAAGAGGCAGTGATAGTGAAAAATGCTTCGAAATAAATAAGTGCTAAGAAGCTTTTTGTCTTTTTAACAGCAAAGGTATTTATTGAAAACGTTGAAGGCAAAGCCAGTTCATACTGGGCAAAAACTTGCCTAACTTGTTCAGTAAAATGAGCCATTTATACAGTCTTAAATTCATAGTTAACACCTAATTTCCATTTTAATGACTGGGCGAAATCTTGGGCAGAGCTTTCCTTTTGTCTTCGAATTTGGGTGGTGGTCTCCTGGCTTCATCCCTCAGGTGGTCTTGAAGTGTCTTCATGACTGTTGGATTTACACCTTTTCTTTGTTCAGACGTGACCTGTCAAACTTGTAAAATCATGGCTTTAACTCTACAAAATCTTGGATCTTTACCATTTCATCTTATTGAATTGTCCAGTTTACCTTAATTTATGACTCCCAATCCATGGCCCACTGGTCCCTATAATCGCTGGACAGTCTGGATGAGAACAAAGCGACTCCGGCACTTCATGCTGTTCATGAGTTAAGTGGCCTTGCTATGTGAACTTTTCATAAAGCAGAATTAGAAATTTCACAAACTAGGGGTTTTTTGGTCTCTTTTCTCTTTCAGGCAGCAAACAACAAGAGAAGGGCTGGAGCCATCAGGGGAAATGAGTGTGCTCTGCAGGGAAAATGGTTCGAGCAAGGAGTGGCTGGGACTGGCTCAACTCCTTCGCTGATGGGGAGCCTTGTGGTGCCAAATCTGCTGCCCCCTCTGTGTGGCAACACTGGGCAGTGATTTGTACCATCACAGCTTTGTGATAGAAAGAGACCTTTGCTTTCTTGGTCTTTTTTTTTTTCTCCCGTGCCTAATTATTTCTAATCCCACAGAATCACAGAACATTCTGAGTTGGAAGGAAACTGTAAGGATCATGGAGTCCAACTTCTGGCCTTACACAGGACCATCCCCAGGAGATTTGCCCATGTGCTCAGGGGTATCACCAAACACTCTTGCAAAAGCTCTGTCTTGCAGTATTTTTTCTCTTTCAGTTTTCACTCTGGAGGTGTTTTCCTTTCTGTGCTGCTTTGCTCCATAAGCACTGCTCTCACATCCCTCCTCTGTAGTCTTTAATCTTGCTGAGAGCAAACTGATACATCATCTAAGACCTCTCTGCAATCCTCCTCAGACTGACTGAAGGATGAATTCAGAGGAACAGAGAGATGTATACCTTCCAAAAGCAAAATAGAAACACTTGACAGTGCTAAAGACAAAGGGTTTCCAGTTTGAGTAATGCTGTCTGTTTGGATTCACAGATCAGTACAATGGAATTCTTAAGGTCTGTTCTTTACCTGGCCCTTTGCACCATGAAGTGCCCTTTGTTTAATGTTCTGCAATGATGTAGAAAAATCCTTTCATGCAAAATTTCCTACAGTAGTGTTCATCATCATGTGGAGATCCTGGGCTGTGTTCAGATGATGTGGAAAGAGGAAGTGATATTTTTAGAGCAAATTAACTGAATGCATTAACCAAAAGAGGGGAAATACTTCCAACAGCAATTGCTGTTATTATATTCACTTATATTTAACTCCTATAAAGTTCATAATGAAGGGTTTATGGATTGTCAGTCCATAGTGGTGGTCAACAGGCTGACTTTTCAAGGGAAAACAAGGCTCTGCACATCCCTGAACTGAGAAAAGGTGTCAGAAAACCACTGTATGAATCAGGATCACAGAATTGTTTGGCTTGGAAGGGGCTTTAAAACCCATCTCATTTCACCCCCAGCCACAGATAGGGACACCTTCCAACAGACCAGGTTTCTCAGAGCTCCATCCAGCCCAGCTTTGAACACTCCCAGGGATGGGGCAGCCACAGCTTCTGTGCTCAACCTGTGCCAGGGCCTGCCCACCCTCACAGTCAAGATTTTCTCCCCAGTATCCCATCTAACCCTGCCCTCTGGCAATATGAAACCATCCCCCTTGTCCTTGTCCTGACCAGGCCTGTCAATGGTCTCTCTCCATCTTTTTTGCAGGTTCCCTTCAGGCACTGCAAGGCCACAGTTGGGTCACTCCAAAGCTTCTCTTTCCAGGCTGAACAATCCCAGCTCTCCCAGCCTTTCCTCCCAGTAGAGCTGCTCCATCCTCTGACCACCCTGGTGCCTCCTCTGGACTCTCCAGCAGTTCCATGTCCAGAGTCAGGATCAGAAGGGAGCCAAAACCTCAGAATAAATGTGGAACCTAAACAGAAACAAATGGTGTCACCTTTTGCCCCAGGGCATAGGGCAAGAAAAAATAAATACAACTGGCCAGCCCCTTCCCAGCAGGAGCCTCACAGCACCAGGGGCAGGGCTGCATGCTGTGCTCTCCTTCAGGCAGGGCTGCATGCTATGCTATCCTTCATGTTTCTCTATGTGTTTTCACACAACTGGATGGGACTGCCAGAGGCCTCTGTCTATCCAAAGACATGTTTGTCTGATACACCCATTTCTCGCCTTCTGAACATTTGGAATTTTGCAAAGCTGATCCAGAGCTGCTGCAATCAGTGCAACCTTTCCATCCATTGTCATTGGTGGTTGTGAAACTAAGCTTTAAGATCTCCACTGTGCAGCACAGGAAGCAATTTAACTGTACTCTTCCTTCCCAGTATTTATTGTAAAACATCCTCTTTGCATGCTCTCCCTGATACCATATGAACTAGCTCACTGTGGGTATTTCCACACCTTCTTCTACAAAGATTGTCCCCAAGATGGCTTAAAAGCCTTACCAAAAAGTACATTAAATTAGTCTTGTTGGACTATGTGTAGGCATTGTAGGATCCAAAGCTTTTTAAATACTTTTTTTACAGCTCTTGATGTTTTATGTTAAAGTATAAAGAAGTCCATTATGCTTGATACATATACAAATGATCTGTATTTTCAGAGGCCTTTCTAGTGCTTTAAAAATTGTAATTTCTTTCATGTGCCTCTGTTCAGCAAGTTTGCCGTTGGTGCTCATATCAGCTAAAATAGCTTTTAGTACATTTTTTACTGTTCTTTAAAGATTGTGACCCTTGCAATAATGATTGGTTAGCAGTTCAGTTTTATTTGGAGCCTTATCCATGTAGATGAACAGATGGGTTAGCTCACATGCATGTTCATGTGGAATAAGCATCCCATTATTTATCTTTGGTTTCCTGCAGCAGATTGTGCAATATAAAGTCATTTTAAATCTTTAGTAGTCTTGTAGTGCCTGGTCTCAAATAAAAGGTCATCCTCAGCTTCTAGAAACCCAAACATCATGAGTATTTAGACATGTCAAGCTCTACAGCTCTCTAGGAGTCTGGAAATAGTCTGTGACTCAATAAGGAATCTGTGGAAGGTTGAACATAATGTATGATAAAGCAGAAGTGATTCAATCGCTTGTTAAAAAAAAAAAAAAAGAAAAAAGTTACACTTTTCCAACCAGGTGTGCTGGTTTAAAGGCGAACCAGCAGGGGAAATGAACTCACCACGAGAGAGATTATAAGTCAGAGCTAAAATTTAATAGTAATATTACAATAAATACACTGACACAAAGGGAAATTGCTTTCAACTCACAAAACCCAGCAGTATAACCCAGTGTCCTGGGGCACAAACCCAAAGGGGTTTGTTTGCCCTTGTGCTGAGACCCCTGTGGTTCCCCCAAGTCCAAAGCAAAAGGAAGTGAAAAAACCTGTTGGTGCAGGTGAGGGCTGTGGTCTGGTCAAGAGTGGTGATCTCCTCCTGTCGAGGTCCTGCTGCTCCTCTGGATCCCACAAGAAGTTCCCAAGGTCTTCTTACCCAGCACTTATGTACCCTCAGGGAGCACCCAGTCCCTCCCCCAGGGTGGGGACTCACACAATGGGTGATTAACTCTGGAGCCAGGGGGTGTTGAGCTGTTGATGGCCCTTTAGCAGCCACGTCCCCTCAGGCTGGGTGTGAAGGTGCCAATGACTCCCTGGGCAGCTGCTGCTAATGGTCCATTGTCCTTGGGGAATGAATAGAGGGTGTAGAATACACAGCTTTGATCACCCCACACAGGGTTAGCTGGTCCCTCCTGCTGAACTAGGACACCAGGGAAATTTTGTGCTGAGAGAGAGTTGAATTTAACTATTCATTTGACTATTTTATTTTCTTATGCTTTTTAGCATAGCTAGAGCAGCTTGTCTGGGTGAGATGTTCACAGCAGTGCTGTAGTTCATGTACTGGGCCATCCCCTGTGATTTGCTGCTGTGGTTTGTCTGGAGGAGGAAATGGGGTGGCTGTGCTTGCTGTCACTGTGCTCAGCAACACCACTGCTCTGGGAGCTGCTTTGTTCTCAGTTGCTGTGTTAAGTTTGCATGGAACATTTTATTTGTCTGTCTGCAAAAATAAGGAAGAGCAAAGGGTGCTTCTTGGATGCTGAGCACAGCACAGACACCTGGGGCTGCTCTGCAGTAAAAGCTCTGTGTTCCATGGCATGTGCAGGTCCTCTGTGTCCCCTCTGCCTCTGATCCTCCTCTGAGTCACCTTTTGTTCCTCTCTCTTGCATTCCTTCATGTGCACAGGAACTTGTATTGCAGTTTCTGGTTTTCTTTGAAACCTCATAATGTGGTCAGAAGGTCCTGTAGAAGAGATCAGTCTTTAATTTGTCTTAATCTGTGTAATGTTGAATCAGTACAAAAAGTACAGTGGAAATTGGTTGTCTTTAAAGGGTATTGAGACATTGAGGCCCCTGAGAATGAAAAAGTACAAATCTGTGATGCAAGAGTTCACTGCCTGTTGCTAAACTGAAGTGATGCTTTTCACTAATGACTGGTTTGTGTTGGCTTCAGATTTTTTCCAAAATTTTAGCAGCACAGACTGAGTTTCCATAGTGGGTGCTAAATCCTGTCCTGACAGGCACAGTGGATGGCTCAAGAATAATTGTCTGCAGAGCAAGGTTTAAACAGGGAGCAGTAAATAAGATTTAGGTCATGCATTGAGCAGTGATGAGAAAACAAAATCTCGAATAGCTGTTCATTAGGCAAGTGCTGCCTGTTGCTCTGTGGCACCGTGGCATGGTCTGTCAGGGAAAAGAGGGGGAAGTATCATAACTATAGTTACATCTTTATGTCTTGTGTGTGTATATATGTATATATGCAATGAACAAGTATTCAAGGTACAAGGAATGTTAAGGCACTTCCTGACTTCTAAGCTTTTGGTGTTGCAGCCTCCATAGTGAGCCTTATGTGAGTGTGTTTTATTTTGCATGTGCTATTTCATCCTCTGGTCAATTGTAATGAAATTAACTGTGTCATCAAATCCTGAAAATACACTTCAGTTAATACCAGTGTTTCTGAATACCTTTGAAATTAGAGAGAAATAGCCAGCTTTCCAGTGTAAGCCTTTTATGTGACAGTTCTAACAAGAAATGTATGCAAAGCCATTAGAATGAATGGCATGATTGCAAACTGATTATTGCATGAGAGAGGACAGAATTGGTATTTAGCATAATATTGCTTTCCTTTATGTTTTGAAAACCTTAGTTCTAGGGAATACAGTAGAACTTTAATTTAAGTCTAATTGTTGGAATTTAGTGTTGTGCTGAAATGTCAATTTTCATTTCATAGCAGAACTGAAGCTTTACAAACATCATGGGATTTCTTGCCAACTTCAGTGGAGAAACTGCTGAAACCTGCACAAACTTGCCAGGATGTGAAAACCCCTAGTTAGCTTAACATATAGATCATGGTCAGAGGCAAAGTGTGTGTTATTGTTGAGAGGGATCCAGAGCAGCAGCAAAGATCAGTGTCTGGGAGGGCAGCTGATAACACAGGCAAGGGAGACACCAGGGGCAGGTGAAGTGGCCCAAGCTGTCGTGAAGGAATCATTTCTCAGAGATGTGGGAAGTGGAGGACAGTCAGGGAAAGCCACAGTGTCTTCAGGTATGTTGAAAATTATTGTGATCACTGTGCACACAATTGTAGAACATGCTGAGCTGGAAAGGACCCACAAGGACCATCCAGTCCAACCCTCAGCCCTGCCCAGGCCCATCCCCAGGAGTCACCCCCTGTGCCCCAGAGCATCATCCAAACACTCCTGGAGCTCTGGCAGCTTTGGGGCTGTGCCCACTGCCCTGGGGATCCTGGTCAGTGCCCACCACCCTCTGGGGGAAGAGCCTTTTGCTGAGATCCAACCTGTCCCTGCCCTGACACAGCTCCAGCCATTCCTTGAGGTTCTGTCACTGGTGTTGTGAAGGGATGTGGCCCTGTCCTGGTTTGAGCTGGCAAAATGCCAACTGCTCAATACCAAGTCAGAGCCTCTCTCCCCTCACTGAGAAAAGAGAGAAAGGGAAAACAAAACTCTCAAACTAAGTTTATGCTTAAACTAGCTACATATATTTATACAGAAAAGAGAAAATTAAGAGAAAATTACAATATAACACACACTTACACAAGCTAGGAATAACAAAAAATAATTTCTCCACTGCCCAGTGAAAACAGATTCTATCACTCTGGATCTACAAGCACCCCAAAAGGCACCCAGCAAGACACAGAAAGAGCAACAACAAAATATTTCTACTTCCCTGAACTCAAACAAAAGGCAAGTAGTGGCAGCAGCAGGAGCAAGGCCTAGCACAACAAAACAATTCTAGCATGTCTTGCTTGTACTTTGGCCGTGGTGGAACTGACTTAACACCCCCCACACACCGGCTCTTACCCGTTCTGAGATGATGTCGTAATATGGTATGGAATACACCATTACTGGCTAGAAGAAGTCAGCTGTTAGTTAGCTCAGCCCATCTCAAATCAGCTGACAATTGCAGGCCTAGTCTGAACTTTAAAACCTAAATTTTAGGCCTACCTGGCTAAACCCATAATATGCCTCAACCATCAAAAATAATATATGGTAGCACAACATTCCATAGGAAAGATGCGCTTCCTGTCAAGAACTTGTACTGCCAGTGAGTTCTACCACTTCTCTGTCATAAACCTAGCATTTAATACAGTTAAAAAAGTGGCCTCTGGAACCAAGGTCAGTTGTTTTGTAGCCATTGGAACAAGGCACACATGGCAGATCCCAGCACAGTTCTCTGTGTTGTCCCTGTATGGTGCCCACACTGGCCCCCTACCAGCTTCCGGGGTGTCCCTATTCTCTGGGGGTTCTTTTGTTCCTTGCAGGGTGAGGTGTGTTCTTTAAAACTCCAGGTCCTGGAGATGACATTTGACCATAAAACTCTGTGTCCTGGTGATATAGAGATATGGAGCAAAAAGCAGATGCTCCCAAAAGCTTCAAACCCTGACTGTGTAAACCTTGGGACTGCAATCCATGGTAAAAGCAAGGGACGAGGCTTTTCTGCTCCAAAAATGTATCCTGTACCTGATGCACAAGTCCAACCCTCAATTAAATCTTCTTGGCCCCTACAGCAGCTTGTTTTGTGCTATTCTGCCTTCCTGCTCCCCTCTGCCTCCCAGGGCTAGTTGAGCCAGCTGAATTTTCTCCATTCCTCCCCCAACTTTACACCAGACTCTTCCTTTGGGAACCACCCACCACCTTCTGGTAGCAGGAGTTTGCATTCCTACCTTTTTGTCTCTCCTTTATTGTACATGTTCTCTTATTTTCCCTTTTAACTTCTGCCTTAGCAGGGGCAGAGGAGGGGCAGGCACTGATCTCTGCCCTATGGGGACCAGGAACAGCACCCAGGGAATGGCTGGAGCTGTCAGGGCAGGGTCAGGTTGGATCTCAGCAAAAGGCTCTTCCTCCAGAGGGTGGTGGGCACTGACCAGGCTCCCCAGGGCAGTGGGCACAGCCCCGAGGCTGCCAGAGCTCCAGGAGTGTTTGGATGATGCTCTGGAGCACCCGGTGTGACTCCTGGGGATGGGCCTGGGCAGGGCTGAGGGTTGGACTGGATGGTCCTTGTGGGCCTCTTCCAACTCAACACATTCTGTGATTCTGAGATCTCCAGGTGCTGCTTCCTGAGGGTGCAGCCTCCTCTGCTCAGTAAACCCTTCCATCTCTGGGCTGCATAGGTGGCACCTGCAGAATGTCATGTGCCAGCACAGGCAAATCCCTGCAGTCACAGCCCAGTCCTCTGTCCTCATTCCCAGCCTGGAAGAGAAAGACAAACCCAAGGAATCCCCTTGGCTGAAATGGGTCCTGCACTCCATGGCAGCATCAGGGCTGTGAATTAGGGCTGTTCCTTGCTTCTCCATGCTCTACCTGTGCTGTTTTATATAAGGCCTGACTCTGATATCAAAGCTAGGGCAGAGGGATGAAATGTGAGCTGGATGAAATGAGGAGGCAGAAGGGCAGCGTGGCATGGTGAAGGCTGAGGATGGTGAGGGCAGGAGCAGTGAGGCTGTGCCATGGAATGTCTGTGTGCATGAGGTGGCACAAATGTGCCTGTAATTCAATAAAAGAAAGAAACAAACAAAAACACTAAACAAAGTGTTTTGGGAAGGAAAATGAACTGCATGTTGCCTGATGATCAGAAGGGACTATGACTATATTTTTTTTGGCAGGCAGGAGAAAAGAGATCAAGATTTGAAGGTAGGAGAGAAATTAGCAGAAAATGATGGGGAGGCAGGACAGTGTGTGTCTGTTGTTGGAGGAAACAGAGCTAGAGAAACACAGAAAAAGTGGGAAACAGTCCAGAAATTCGGAGTTGCCATTGCCCCATTTTTCCAATGTATAATTTTTCAGAGGGATGGAAGAGAAATGGAGTGGGAAAATGCTGTGGATCATGCCACCCCTTATTCTGTTTTTCATTATTCTAAGGAGCAAGGCATCTCTGCACAGATGGGCCTCTTTTCTCACTCCATAAAGTGGCTTAACCCTAACCTATCTGATGGGCTTGGTGATTGTAAGCTTTATAGGTTGAAATGTGGCTGGAAATTATCAGCACATTTAGATGTGGAAGGATGTAAATATTTTAAGAAGCTGAGTTTTTTATTCCATTTGCTTTGTTCTGAGCCTGAAGTCTCCACATGGTTTAAAATGAGCATGAAAATTCTGGTAAAGATCTTGCTGGAGCTCTGTATGTCTAATTTCAAACAAGATCAGTATGAAGATGAAGCCATCATTTTCTTCATTGCAGCAAGTTGGATTCAACCTTATAACGTAAAACTATTCCATCTTTGATTTAAGGAAACAGGAGTTAAAAATGCAGCCTGCTGTAAGGCAGAAAAAGAAAACTAACAGGAGTGTTGTAACAAAGACAATGATTTAAAAAATCATAGAAGCCTTGAAAAATGTGATATTCAAATGCCTTTCTTTCTTGGCCCTTTAGTGTTTCAGCAGTGTTCAAAGATTAGGCTTATTTACTAAAATAGATTGGGGTTTAGTATTATAAAGTTAAAATGAATACTTTACACTGGAGTGTCTGGTTCTCTTTGGAAAGATATTTGAATCTGCAGTAAGGACTGAATGTGCTGAGGGATTTAACATGCTGCTGTTCAGCTAACTGCTTGTAGCAGCACAAAACTGACTTTAAAGGCCTGTTGTTTTAGTCCTGATGAAAATTCTTTTCTTTCTTTTTTTTTTTTTTCCCCAGAGCTCTTAAGGTTTTGTTTTTAAAGAATTATCCCCTCTGCTCCTCTGAGTGTTTCTGTACAAAGGTCTCCCCTAACAGTTACTTTTAGCTGGGTCTCACAGAACAAAGCAGTCAACTCTTGCTAATTCTAAACCCAAGGGACTCCTCTTTCTGTACATTTCTTAATTACATGGGTTATTAAATAGGGGGCAGAAATGCAGCAAATTGTATGAAAGGTACACAATGAAAGGCACATTCTGCTACAGGCTGACCCACATTCACACCATACACCCAGGCTGCTGAAGGTGAGGAACAAACACAGACTACTGAAGGGTTTGGTACCTACTCATTAAAATCACTGTCAGATTTCTTAGCAGCCTCTCTGGCACAGGAATTCCAAGACAGCTGTAAGCCCAGAGACTGCAGGCTTGGTGTATTGAGCCTTGTAGTTCACACAGAGTATAAAGATCCTGAAGAATATGTCTCTAATAAACAGAAACTCCCACCTTCTCCCCAAAGCACAGTCCTGCCCCTTTCTTGGTATTTCAAAAAATACTTCCCTATTTTCTTAGCAGAATAAAAATCCTCAAAAGGAACAACCAGTGACCGTATTTATATATGCTGTTGTAATGCTTGGTTCAGGTTTTGTTCTGGTGGGTTTTATTCTTGGTGTTTTGGGAGGTCTGGGAGTAGATGAGCACTTAATGTGTTCTGTTGTGGAATTTCCTGCCACCTCCTTGTGCTTGGAAAAATACAAAATTCAGCAGCAGTATTGTTTTGCTGAAACAGGTTTCTTTCCTCCTGTCCCCAAACACCTGTTCTCTCAGCACATGGGCAGGTGGCATCAGTCTTGTGTCCCAGTCCTCCTGGATTGAGCAGTTGTGGATATTCAGTGTTAATTAAAGGTGCTGCAGTCAGGAAAAGAGGAAGCTGCCCTGTTCTTGATTAGGAAAAGATACAATAGACATTCATGAATTACAGCACAGAAGAACTGGATTACATGCTAGGAAAGACACCCAAATACCAAAGAGGGTGAAGGAGTGGAATAGACTCCCTTGTGCTTAGGGATCCTCCAACACTAATGGTTTCAGAAAGAATTAGGCAAATGTCTGCCAGGGATTATGTGGGTATTGTTGACCCTGCCCTGGGCAGGAGAGTGGTGCAGCCTGACCTATTGACCTCTCTTCCAGTCCTAGTTGTTAGGATTTTTTGCTCCAGAGAAGAAGCTGTGCTCAGAGTTCCAAAGATTACAGGATCTCTGCCTTTTGGACTTGCAGGACTGACAAGACAGCAAAGCTTTGGTCTTAAAAATTCTCATGAGAGTGTTCAGAAATTTTCTGTTCTACAGAAATTTGTTACTTTGGTTATTAACCTATTTAGTTTCAAATGTGTGTGTAAATCTAGTATGGGTCAGTGAGAAACACTATAAAGTGAAATTCTCCAGTATGTCTGTTGCTTGGCTGCTGTGTTTGAATCAAAAAGAATGCTTGATTCATGAACTCTAGTGCCTGTTCTTGATTTGGTCACTGATTCTCTCTGCTCTTCCCCTAGATCCATGAAATTAATGGCTCTGTCTTACAGGACTCTTTTCAGTAAGCAGTTCACAGTTATCTAAACTGTTGTTTCCCTGTACTTTTTTCCCTTTCACTTTTTGACTCTCCTGGTTCTGTGTGGGTTTTGTGTCATCCAAGAGGCCACATGGAGCCCCTGGAAGGTCAGCTCAGTGTTTTTATTCCCTGCAGTTCTGTCTTGTATAGCTTAATACATGTGATAACAATCTGCAAAGATCTTAAGACTGTAAACACTGAAGAGAAGCAGGAGTGGGTCCAAGGACGTGTGGGAAGAAGTTGACCAAAGCATGGATAGTGCATTCTGTGATAAGTATGTTCACAGCTGGATCCATGAGAATGGGCTCTGCTCTCAAAAGATTTTTGAAACCAGTTTAAATAAATGATGAAAACTGTTCTGCAGCGTCAGCTGTTGATGGTGCTGCATCTCTCTTACCACACTATCAGACTACATATGCTCATTTTTTCCTCCAGAAAACTAGTTTTAAAGGGCATGAGAAATCTCCACTGCAGCTGTTACATATCACAAGAAAAACTCCTTGGAGTTTTGTTGCTGATTTGGAAATTCAAAGGTGACTCATGATCTTCAAGATAGCTGAGTGCCTTTAAAAAATTCCACCATCCTGCTCACCCTGTTTGAGGTGTCTGTGCATCTCAACTGGCAAATTTTGCTCCCTTCCTTGCAGGATCTGTTATTATTTCCACTTCCAAATCCTCCAAACCCAGAAGGTTTTAATGAATTTCATGTACTTTTCTGCTCCTTGCAAGCCCTGTTTGCTAATGCAATGTGAAAATGCTAATGGCACTAATAAATTTGGTACATTTACTATCTTCTACAACAAACCCTCACTGGGCTGGGAGATAAGAATGTCTTTCTTCTGTGCCTTTCTGTAGGACTGTGACGCCTGTGAGCAGCTGGGAGGACATGGAGCATCTGAGGCATGCAGGGTATGGCTCTGCTGGAGTTACAGGGCTGAGGTCTTTGAGCCCACATGGATCTGGGAGTTAGTGGAGTATCTCTTCTCCCTGCCTTCCTTCCAGGTGAAGCTTGCCCAGTCACCCCTCCTGAGCTGGGCTCCCCCTCCACACGTGGTCACCTCTCTGAGGGATTTCCTACCTGGCTGTTCGCAGAATCACGAGTTTTCCTTGTGTTTGTTCTCCTGCCCTTTTTCTTGCACTAACTGCACATGGAGCCCATGGGAAATGGGGTTTGTGCATTCCCAGTGGCTTTTTGACCAGATACTCTGCTCCTGTCCAGAATCTGGTGCAGATGTATCAGAAATGTTACAGCAGAGAATCTCAGACTTGCAACTTTTCCCTCTCACTTGAAAACAGCACTATTGGTTTTCTGTCACCCGACTTCAGGCCTGATTAATACAATGTAAAACTGAAGACTTCACAGCTATTCTTCAGAAGGATTTAAAGTCCCCTGATTTCCCACGGTGAAGGAAGAAGTTGCATTATTTCAGTGTGAAGGGGAGAAAATTGAGATCAATATCCCCTTGTAAATAGAACGCTGCAATTCGCAACAACAATGATTTAATTTTTTTAAGACCCAGGGACCAAATATGTGGCAGTTCTTTTGTTTTTGCATAGCCATATATTTGTGTGTTAAACTGCTCCAGTTAGTTGACTTAATGTCACAAGGCTCAAGGATATGGATATGGTCTGAAGAAAATAAGTTACTTTCTCTTAGAAAGCTTGGGGCAAACACTGTCTGTCCCAAGTATTTCTGCCTTTTCCAGACTCAGGAATGATTCAGGCTTCAATTCACCCCCAGACTACAAAGAGAGGAGGAGATTATGCACCAAATCAGGGTGGAAATCCTTGATCCAAGTCTTTAGATGAAGCTTTAATGGCTAAAAGGTAAAGATGAATGCTGAGTGGTTTGAAAGAAGACTTTTTCTTGCAGAGAACTGGGATATTTCTCACGGTGTGATGTTGTGCTGTGATGCTTCCCTTTGGAGGCAGGAGCAGCCTGCAGGTAGCAAGACAAAAACTGGGTCTTTTAGAAATGGTAAAATTGGGGTGCTTTTGGTTAAACCATGTGAGAAGAAGTGAAACAGAGCAGAAGTGCTCATGCAGCTGTAGAACAAGATTTTTTTGTTTGAAGTTGTTACTCGGCATACAGAATCCTGAAGCCTGGACTCTAAACCCTAGGAGGTGGGATGAATATTAATATTGACAGGAAGTGACAAACTCTCCTAGGGACTTTTGGAACGTGTAAGATGCAGAGTAACTGTGCATTCAAAGGAAGAATAGAAACAGAATAGGTACATTGATTTTCTCCTCAAATTAAATATATGGGTTGTCATGTATTGTCATATTTTGCTGTTATTCCTATTGACCTCAGTAGGAATCACAGAAATATATGGCTGCAGGTTCTCTGCAGTTGGGCAGTAGAGCTGCAGATTTCTCTGTAGGTAACAAATACATATTCCTGTCACCCACATCCAGAAGGGCTTTGGTTTCCAGGGTTCTTTGTGTTGCTGAAAAATCACTGAAAACTACTTTCTTTTTTTCTTTTGGTAGATGAATCGGTTTGTTTTCTGTTTCCAGAGCCAGATGGGGAGGGTAATAAACTCTTCTGGGGGTGGAGGGATTGAGCTGGTGAAGTGTTGGGTAGGAGTTGGAATTAATTTCAGATAAAGGCATGTTTGCATGTTGAAGTCTGTGATAACTCTAACTGTTGGACTAGATTTACTTGAGAAGAATCTGTGCTAAGGGAGTGAAAAAAGGTTACATACCTCTCACAGAGAAACCAGGGAATGGTGGGATTTATGGATCTGCCCTGTGGCTGAGATTAGATAGCCAGAAACAGGAGCCTGGGGGAAATGTGCTGTAATTTGCATGCAGCTAGGTAATTACCAGTGCCTCCATTAAATCTTCTCCTCTGCATTGGGATCTATGGCTTAGGAAGGACAAGTGCAATTACCTTTCTGCACTCTACATGGAAATGTGCTCCAAGTTCACTCGATGCAAAATGAGGCTGCCAGTGTGTTTGGGGGGATTAGTTTGATGTGAATATACTGTACCAGCTGGAGAACTGGGATGTGTTTCCATTTGCTTCCATGTATAATTCAGGATGTTCATAAAGAGCATGAACATCCTGGATATCTGAAGGATACTCTGTGGCCATCATGGGAGTTCCATTGATTAGTTATCAGGGGAACAGAAAGCTTCACTCCAGCTTGAGAAATAATTTCACGCTTCCAGTGAGTGGAATATTCAGGTTGTTCCTGTAGCAGAGCAGGAGCAATAGATGCAGGGAATGGGACCCTGGATTTTTTATTGGAATCATAGTCCTTTGATACAGCTTTGAATATTAATAGCAAGGTGTCACCAGTGCTGGACATGGGTTGGACTCTTCCTTCAGCCTGAAAGTTAAACTTTTTGTCTGTTGCCTCCTCTCTGACCTGCCTCTCCTTTCAGTCAAGGAAGATTTTAAATAATTTCTGCTTTTTCTTTCACAAGATCTTTGTTAAGACAAGGTAGAAACAAGATTAATTTTCTGTCTAACAAGTCTTTTAAAATTGATTTTGCCAGCACTGTTTCTTCAGTGGGTCTGGGCTGTGTCCTTGTAGCCTGTGCTCCACTGAGAAGGCACTAATTCATTTTTCATGTGCCTCTCATTAAGTGATCCTCGAGGGAAAGGGAGTCTGATGTTCGCACTGCTGTCCAGTGAGTGCTGTAAGGAAATGACTGACCACATTTCTGTCACTCATTTCAGCTTCTTTTCAATTCCTGTGTCTGAAAGATTAAGACTTTGCATTGAACTGCTAGATTTTGTTTCCTTTCAGTTTCTTCTTCAGTCTCTCCTTGCTGTTAAATAATAGATACAGGAGAATGAATAAAGCACTAAACTTGGGTCCCTGGGAGTGAAGTTTCCATCTAATTTTTGGTCCAGCCCAATGTGAAACCTGTTTGGTGGTTTTGCCTTGGTCCTTCTGGAAGAGTGAAGATATTAACTGTAAAGAATTGCAGTGCAGCAAAGTAACCCCAGTGTGTGCTGTAGAAGCAGCTCCACCTCTCACTCCCACTGGAATGCTACGAGGCAGTGGGTCTGTCCTCACACTCTTGGTTAGTTCTGCCCAATAGACAATGTCTGGTTCTCATTGCTTGGGTGTTCCAGTGAAATCATGGAATGGTTTGGGTTGGAAGGGACCTTAGGATCATCCTGTTCTACCTCCAGCCATGGGCAGGGACACCTTCCACCAGACCAGGTTGCTCCAAGTGTCCAACCTGACCTTGGACACTTCAATAACAAGGTGGGGCATTAACAAATAGCAGCTGAAATTTCTAATCAAAATATTGGCTTTGCTGCATAAAGAGATGTCTTATTGCAGAGCTTGTGCTCCTGTGACCAGGACACACCTTTCAGCAAGTTCACCATCTCCTCTCTTGAAGGAAATAAATAATACTGACCTTTGGAAATACGTGGCTCAATAATTTGTCTTGGCTTTAGATGTTGCTGAACCTCAGGACTGTGTTTGAGGGGATTGTTTCAGATATATCCATGTCAATAAGATCCTATGTGAGCTGAAATAACCAATTTCAGAGTGCAGGACTCAGTCATCTTGTTGACAAGCTGCCTTCACACTAGATATATTTTCTATTATTGATGACATTTCCAGCAGATCCCAGAACAGTGCTAGGTGAGTTCTAAAATTAATACCTTTTTTCATGGTTCATTAGCTTGACTAGGTCTGGATAGTATATTGGGTCACAAAACTCCAAAAATCAAATAAAACCCTGCATTTCCTCTCAGACCCAATTCTGAAATTCAAGGTGGGGTTTTGGTTTTTTATAGAAAATTTGAACTTTGGCTTTGGAATCTTTATGGAAATTCTAAAAACAGCATGTTCATTTTTATTTTCACTTTCATATGCATATAGAGTCCCAATCAGAGGGATAATTAAAATGCTAAAATGTAATGAAATAATGTCTGTGAAGTGTTTCTAACCAGAAGCAGAGCTCTCTTGCAAGACTTCAGCTCAGTTCTGCAGACTCAGAGAATCCAACTGTTTCTGATAAACCCAACATAATATTTAATTTAATATTGTTTTATCAGCTGACATTGTATAACTTTCCTTCCTCCTCTCCCCTTCAACCCCCCTCAAAATCCTATCTGACATTTTAAACACAAAGACCACTTAAATATTATCAACTTCAATGCATTAGTTACTGATCAATGTTTTTTACATTGTAATCTACAGACCCTGGTAGAGACCAACAACTGTAGTGAGCAAAAAGGTGTTTAAATTGCTCACAGTTTAAATCCCTTTGAATTCTGCACCAAAGAACTTAAACCTGTAAATATTTAGTTGCTAGATAATAGTTCAATGGGAATCAATACAGTTTTACAGAAACACTTGCCTTCTTATTACACTAATTTCTATTAGTGTATTAAACACAATCTTGTGTTCTTTTAAGTTTCACCAAGATCTCAAAATATTAAAAAACTTTAGTGGCCATTTTATAACCCAGACTTCATAGCGAGGTAAACCTGTCTGAATAGTTCTAATTATTTCCCAAACATTATATCTGTAATGTTCTTATTGTAATTAGGGACAATTCTTTATAGAATTATACTTTTAAAGAGAGGGATATATGCTTGCTGTTCAACAATGTTCATCACTTTAAATTTGGAAATGTTTAAAGGTAATTACACATATCTTGAGTTGCAGTGAAAAAACACACAATTCAAGTTTGCTTAAGAGCCTCTCAGCATCTGAGTTTTATTTTTAAACTTTTTACACTTCAAGGTTCATAATTGTACAGAACACTCACGTGACTCACCTGACTTTGTTACCTGAGTAAGCCTTGGTGAGACATGAAAAACCAGCTCCAGGGGTGTGTAACTGGAGACTCCTGGAGTTCAGGGGAGTGCTCCTCATGTTACTGGTTCCAGAACATCTCATTCCATCCTAGAACTGACATTTCATTAGTAATATTCGATTCCATAATTACTTGATTTTAATTTTCTTATTCCACTCGAGGAGGGGTTGAAAAAATTGTTATTTTCTATGGGATAAAATTTCCAAATTCCAATCAGTTTGATGTTAAGTTGTTGTGTTTTCGTATATAAAGAATTGTGGCTTAATTATTCTGTTCCTTAAAGGGCCCTTTCACTTCAGTCCAATGTCATTTCCATTCCCTGCTGAATTCCTGGGGTACTTTTAATGTTCTGCTCAACACTCATAAGGAAGCTCATGTTAGGAAATAAGAAGCTGTGTGTTTCTAACCAGCAAGTTGCATGTGTAATCTGCATTCTGAATTCGTTTTAAATAAGAGCATGAAGTTTCTGTAAGCAAACACAAAAAGCTGCCCTTTTCAAAAGCTACATCAAATGCTGAAGAAAATACAAAAGGAATGGGTTTATTTAAGATTTAATTAATTAATTCAAGATTTACAGTAGAAAATGTGCCTTGTGTCACCAGTGTAAGGGGAATAAGGTCATGCCAAGTGGTCCTGTGCCCTACAATGGTGACAGCAATGAAGCACAACTGTGTCCATGAGATTCTGTCTCAGGAACTGTGTTCTTTTGCTTGTGGAGAATCTTTACAGAACTTGATAACTAAGGGCAGTGCTGATAAACACTGTGAGACAAAGATTTGTGCTTTGAAGAGTGGCAAGAGGCAACTGTGCTCTGTACACAGCTTGGAGAGGTGAAGCTTTTCCTCTCAAGCTGTGCATGTGAAGGTCCTGAGGAGGTTATGGAAAGGGTGTTGACAGTTTGGGAAACACAGAAATGCTGCAGATTCATCTGCCATGTAGACAAATCTTTATTTCAAACACTTATAAAGTAATTACAGTCAGGCAAGCTTAAAAAGCTGTGGAGTTCTCCCTTATTGTGCCTGTTAAGCTGAAATTATTGATTGAAAACTGAGGTTTTTAAACTCCCAGCTCAGAACTCTCGAAGCAACAGCTCAGACTCCTTGGTGAATCATGTTGCTCCAAACACAGAATGAAAATGTCTTGTACCTATAATGTTATAGATTCCTTATTGCAGGTATTAATCTTTTCCTTTAGCAGTAAATAGGAAACATAGGGGCAGGGAGAACAGGATGTGCTTCCCAATGGAATATTGAGTAATTAAATTTTGAACTGGAACTGCTGGATGTGGATACCTCATACGAGCACCCTGCTTTTATAATGGATTCTTTCTGCAAAATCCTATTGGTATTTTAGGTAGCAAAGGGTAAACTCTGTTAGAGTAGCTAAAGATTTTGATTCCATTTCATGGCTTTGGGAGGCTGACTCATATTCATATTCGGTTTCCACTATGAAAAGAACTGGTAAAAAGCAGGAGAGAGGAGGCTTTTTCCTGCGTATGGGTGTAA
This sequence comes from Pithys albifrons albifrons, assembly GCF_047495875.1. NCBI lineage: Eukaryota > Metazoa > Chordata > Aves > Passeriformes > Thamnophilidae > Pithys > Pithys albifrons. The sequence continues at coordinate 1,390,125 of NC_092469.1, read as the reverse complement.
AAAACAAATATAGGGCAGTAGGATTTTCAGAGAACTGCAGCCTCAGGTTAGATTCTTATTCATATTTAGGCTGAAAAAAATCTTTGTCCTCATTTTCAAAATTGTTCAGCACTTTCCAAATTCACCATGAGTGATTTGAGCTCTGTGCTTCTGAAAATCTAGGCACTTATTTTACCTTAAATACAGACAAGAGACCAATTATATATCTTTTATTTTAGTCTGGGCCTAAGCATACTATAGCCCATCATAGCATATTCAGTGAATCTCTAGCTCATGGAATATATTTTCCTATCCCTTAAGACATTTACAAAGCCAATGTAAAAATCTCAGCCTGGTGAAATGGTTTGATTTACCCAGAGGCAGAACTTTCTGAGGCAGCTGGGTTTTGTGAGCCTAAAATAGCCCCTGAGAGGTGTGCACATTATCTGGGCACATGTGGCTTCACTGCTGCTCAGGTGAGGGGTCACTCGGGTGGCAAATGGCCTGGTTAGGAAGGGCTTGAGCAGTCTGGACTTTGGATTTTCTAATGGGATTGAGGGTATCTGCTACTTCCAGGGCTGGATACAAAGTGGGAGACTCTGCTGTAACTGAGAACTCGGTGCTGCCCCTTGGCTCTGGGTGTTCAGTGGGTACCTGATGTTGAATGTGTTTGGGCTCAGACAGCACTTGGCACAGTTTCAGAGCTGCAGGTGTGCAGATTCCTTTGTGGGCACTGGCAGATCAAGGGCAGCTTTACTGTCCAACAGTAAGTGGTGCCTTCGGGTGGGGACATGACCATGGGCAGCAGGGACAGACTTGCCAGTGCCACTGTGCCACTGTGCCACTCCGCCACTGTGCCACTCCCCCTCTGCTGCCCCCAGACTGACATGGGGCTTTTTGGCAAATGTCCAAATCATTTCTCTTTTTATTTTACTCTGTTTTGAACCATAAATTTGGGATTTCAAGATTGATTTATGCTGAAAACTTGGATTTGGCTCTTCTGGAGCCAGTTTTATTTTATGCTGTGTGCTGTCTCATTTCCATGGCCTGAGGTTTTCCTCTCTATTAGCTGGACAAGGTGGACTCCCATGACACATCTGGCTAAAGAAATCTGAAAAGAGGCCTGGAGTAACAGGACAAGTGGGAATGGCTTCAAACTGACAGACAGTGGATTTGGATTAGAGATTCGGAAGGAATTTTTGCCTGGAGGGTGGCCGGGCCCTGGCACAGGTGCCCAGAGAAGCTGTGGCTGCCCCATCCCTGGGAGTGTCCAAGGCCAGGTTGAACAGGGCTTGGAGCAACCCGGGATGGTGGAAGGTGTTCCTGCCCATGGCAGGGGGTGGGGTGAGCTATGGGATGTCCTCCAACCCAAACCATTCTACGACTCTATGAAACAGTTGATCATTTGAGCAAAACAAACAATTAGGTATAGCAGCCACACTAGAAGTATTCTGGAATAAATTTCTTTCTTCGTCACCCTTTATCCCAAGAAATCTGCATCTTCCAGTAGAATGAACAGCAACTTTCAGCTGGTCATATTTAAATACAGACCTGTGGTTCCAGTGTGAGGATTTGTATTTATTTGATGAATAAAGTGTGTCATGGAAGTTTACTTCTGATAAAATTTGTTCTGAGCTCAGAAAAGCTGTGTCAGAGAGAACGGATGAGATCTGCACATCATCTTGATCAAGATGAGTCCCAGGCTGCCCAGTAGATGGGCCATAGGGAAATGAAAACCATGTAGATTTCTCCCCAAGCCCTGAGCAGTGCCAATCCAACACTCAAGTGCATCATACAAACCCTAATGTCATGAATTATGGTTCAATTTATGCTTTCAATTTATGCCAAGATCTGACACCCATTTTTGTGGCTTTCTCTCTGAAAGAAATAAAAGCATGTTAACTCATTTAGAAAACCAGAATGCTTTGCAGAAGAAATTTCTAGACTCCTATCCAGCTAACTTCTAATCCCTAAGTCAAGAACTCTTAAACACAATGCCATGCCTGCATGCAATACAAATGAGGAAAGGCTGTGTCTTGAGCTTTCCGTACAGACAAAGCATAATAGCACTGACTGTGGTAGTAGAACACATCATTTATTTTGCATGTTACACAGCATGTTAATGTTCACTGAAGCTGGGATTGACTAATGCAGTTGAGCAAATGTACAATTTTCTGGATCAAATTCAGTGATTGTGCAACCCACACCCGAGGGAAATAGTTCATGCTAATTGTGTGGGTAAATACAAGGGGTGCTTCTGGCCTGGGTTTTTTTCACCCCACTCCTGCCCCAAACACAGTACCCTGAAATATGATTTCTGGCTCTGATGGGATATTGAAAGAGAGTAGGTTTAGATTAACTATATGGAGGAAATCCTTCCCTGTGAGGGTGGGCAGACCCTGGCACAGGTGCCCAGAGAAGCTGTGGCTGCCCCATCCCTGGAAGTGCCCATGGCCAGGCTGGACGGGACTCGGAGCAACATGGGCTGGTGGAAGGTGTCCCTGCCCATGGCAGGGGGTGGGACTGGATGAGCTTTGGGGTCCCTTCCAAACCAAACCATTCCAGGTAACTCGAATTTTCAATAATCACATATGTTTGCAGACAATACTTTAAAGCTTGACATAAATTAATGTATAATATGACTGAATTTGGCAGCAGAAACTTTGCTGATTTATATATGGTTTTTATTTTTTCCTCTGCACACTTTCCATTTTTAGGCTGGAATTCTGCAGCACAGGTCAATATGTAGGAATTCCTTTAAAAACTCCCCTGAATGGAAGGCTTGGTATTTAGTGTGGAGATTGGGAGCTGGATGCAGGTAACTCGTGCCAAGAATGAGAGCAGGGGATGACTGTATGTGCTGTTTTAAAGGTAAACTGGCAGGAGAAACAAACCCAACACAGAAGAGATTATACGTCAGAGTTACAATTTAATAACAATATTAAAATAAATGCAATGGCACAAAGAGACATTGGTTTTAACCCACAAAACCCAGCAGTATAACCGAGCACCCTGGGACACAAACATGATGAAGTTCATTGGCCCCTGTGCTGAGCCCCACATTGTTCCCCTGAGTCCAAAATTGAAGGAAGGGAAAACCTGTTGGTGCAGATGATGGTCACAGTCTGGCTGAGAGTGGTGGTTTCCTGTCGAGGTTCTGCTCCTCCTCTGGATCCAATGAGTGGTACCAAAAGTCCCAAACCCCAAGATTCTCTCCCCTCAGGTTCAGGTGGGAGCCCCCAGTCCCTCCCTCAGGGCAGGGAGTTCCACACTGGGGGATCTGACTCTGTGAGTCAGGGGGGATTTTGGAATTTTTGCTGGCCCATGAGCAGAGCTGAGCCCTCAGGTGGGTGTGGAGGTGCCAAGGACTCCCTGGAGGGAAGTTATCCCAGCTCCTCTCCCAGGCTTCTTTCACACTCATCTTACACCCTGAGGGATCAGGTGTGCCCTGGACAGCTGCTGCAAATGGTCCATTGTTAACAGTTCATGAGAAATGAATAGAGGGTTTGGAATACACAGCTTTGGTCACACCCACGCAGTGGTCCTGGTTTCTGAACCAGGACACTGTACCTCACTGCAGCACTTCGGTGTGCCAATTCCCACATAGATTTTCCTCCTGTGCCAGGTAATATTCTTGGTGCCAACATGACAGGTGATGAATGGGCAGGACAGGGCTCAACCCTGGGCTGTACCAGCCTGCAGTGCTATAAATCTAACTGAAAGTCTATGAAAGACCCAAGAGTTTTAGATTTACTATAGCGTGTCCAAAATATAATTTAATTATTTGTAAACAAATACGTAGAAGCAGTGAATGGTTTTCTTGGTTACCTTAGATATATGCAAGGTATTTTAAAAATAAATTAGCCATAGGTGAAACCAGCTAATGTCTCCAGCATTGTATTTTATCATTTAAGCAAATGGGCTTGAAGTCAAATTAGTCACTTAGTTTGTTGTCATCTCTGCTCGTTAGTGGAGGGGAAATGTAGAAATAAAGAAAAAATGTGGTAAAAGGTAATATTTATTTAAGTAAATGTGTGCTAGACTATACTTAAGGCCATGCAAATAAGAACTTTGCTGTGTTTGTGCAGAAACATAATCAAGATATTTCCTTCAAATAAATTTCTCTTCCTTTAACAGAATATAATGTGTGAGATATTAGAGGCCTCAGGTTTCCTCCTTCTGGAAGCACCAGACCTTGTTTTCATCTTGTGGATTTTCATGGTTTTGGTTGACCTGTAATTTTTTTACCCTTTTAGGAAACACAGGGTTCTTATTCTTCTAACATGGGAAGAGATCATTGTAATTGTACTTTATCTTCAGTTTCAAAATGAGTTGTTATTGCTGTGGTGTAGAAATAGAGGAGTAGGATCAGGAAAATACCCTGGGTTTAAAATAGGCTTTTTACAAGTGCCTTCAGGAGAGCATTAAGCAACATGAGTTACATCTGTCTCTTGAGTTTGATTCCCTCCCTGAGGGAAAATGGTGTGTGCAGCAGAGCATTTTGTTTTGGTAGGGTTTGCTCAATATACAAACAGGGTCTGTTTGTGTTGCAGGGGTTGTGCCTTGCGTTTGCAGCTCAGGTGCTGGACCTCCTGGTGCCTCTCAGTCCTCAGTCACTGAGGAAAGGCAACAAGGTGCCCAGGCAGTGACCACTTGGAAGAGCATCTTAACAGGACAGTTATTGTTAAACATCTGGAAAACTCCTTTATTCAAAGCATTTTTGGGGGACTTCTCCTGGTTTTGATTTAAGGATTTGGTTTTTTCCTAGTTGCATTAGCAATTCCTATATCTGCATGGAAAACCTCTGTATCCAGGGGGGTCACTGAGATGTATCATCACCTGAATTCCACAGGATGAAGGAATTACAACTCAGGAAGTGTTCATGAGAGCTCTGCTCCTAAAGACTTGCAATACAAACTGAACTTTTCATTTATGAGCAAAAATGTGTTTTATCTTGTTGATGAAGGGCTCAAGAAATAAATAATAGGAATAAAGGCTGATGGGAACAAGTAGGGAGTAGTATTGCCATTCCTTATTGATGGAGGTAGAGCCCAAAAAGACCAATTAGAATTAGACTCCTCTTGTTTCAGCCCCTACATAAACTAGAATGAACTTCACAGCTTTTCCTCAGCTGTGTATCCTCTGCCAGCCCATGGTGTGGTACAGACAGGCTCCATCTCAAGCCCAGACAAAGCAGCAGAGTGTGTGCTCTGCTTTACAATGTGTGTAACTATGGAATGCAGCATCTGTTTCTGCCTCTGTACTCACCTCTGAACAGCACAGAGGAACATCCATGGCTGCTCTGGGATGTTTCTGTGTTCTGCGTTATCTATTCAACAGCAACAGTAATTAGACTAAATTTAGAATGTACAGAGTATCAAATTTAAGTTTTCAAAACAAACTTGTGCTGGAGTGATGCACACAAGAATGCCTTAAATGGAGTATTGAAGGGAAAAAGAAATGAACTAAATCACTTCTAATTTTCTGGGGAAAAACACTAAAATATGCTAAAGGATACAAATAGGCAGAAAAATCCCATTGTAAGCTGAGATTCAGACTTCATCTTATTTCTGGTACAGCTGTAAGGCAAGGAAGAATAGAATTTTGATCAGATCTGATACAGTCTTGACTGTGTCATTGTGATGTTATTGCTGTAATAATGAGAAAGTCTCCTTTAGTCACCCAGCAGATGCAGAAAGGATGTGGGTTCTTCTAAAAGGAGTCTAAAATAATTATTTTTAATCTAAAATAATTATCTATAACTTATGTTGGTCATACATTTGCCAGTTCAAGGGGTATGAATATTGCCAGTTCATGTGATACTAATATTTGAAAGTAAGAGAATCCCAGTCTCAGCTAAAGACATGTCCTAGAACTTTTTTTTAGTTGTTTGTAGGGGCTTTTATTTATTTGTTTTGTTAGAGGGGAGGCTGTTCTTTTTTTTAATTGATTTTCCATACGGGCTCACAATAGATAAAAGTGTAGATCTTGGTATACTTTTTGTTCTGTTTACAATGTGCCATCAGACATTTAAATGGAACAGAAAATCTGTTTTGCTTCAATGCTGTTTAACATCAGAAAAGTCAAGAAGTACAAGGAAAACTGGCACTTTTTATTTAAGATGATTCAACTTATAGCACAATCTGTATGAAGGGCCCACCTGCTTCCAGAGCCTGCACCTAAACAGCTCCCCAGGGCCAGTGTATCTATACAGAGAAGTCTGTATGCATTTTCCTTACATTTGAAAATAACCTTTATAAATCATGTCATTAAGAAACTGTCCAAAACTAATAAAAATACCTTACATTCTTAAATCACTCTTAGTTCTGAAATCAGGAGAAATAATGGTCTCATGTATCCTGCAGCAGGTGAAGCTGGAGATCAAATACTGAACAAATGGGTCGTGTGGCTTTGGCTGGCAAAGGTGGAAGGGTGGGAACCTCCTGCCAGGGAGTGGCAGATTCATCCTCCCTGATGGGCAATCACTGGATGTTCTCTATGGTGGCAGATATTAAATAACCTTTGTTTTGCTAATCATACCTTTTGGAAGCCATAAATTGATTTAGCCCAAGTAATTAGGATTGTTTTAAGTAATAGGGATCTAAATTATGTATCTTTTTATTCTGCTTTATTTTTGGAGACAGAGGGAAAGGATAATTTTGTCTTACCTTTTTAAAGAACTAAAACTTCCTTTGCTTGGGGAGCTGGGACCATAAGAAAGACATTCAGTGTGTCAAAATTTGCAATAACATAATGAGCTCTCATTAACACTGCATTCCAGCCAGAAGTTTCCTACTCTTCCTAAGAGCTCTTCATACCAGCACACATTTTCCCCCAGTGCAATTAGGGACCATGTACAGTATCGAACTTTAAAATAACAGAGCCACTCAAAGACACCTTCCTGAGATTTTTACTTACCCATTAGCTAAAATAAATGTACATTTCCTTCTCTTTTCCATGGCCAGAAAAATAAAGATGCACAATTGCATCTTGCTAAAATGGTGAGGTTTTCAGATTTTGGGGGGAATGTTTTCTAATATACAGATTCCTCAGAATTTGATGTTTAAAGATAAAATGTTAACTGAATTATTGCAATAACTTAAAGGAGTATTTCTATGAAAAAACCACACACACACCCAAAAGCAACACCACCACCCCCCAAAAGAGCAAAAATGAATTTAAATAAGAATGGAGTTTTATAATTTTTTTTAAGTAGAGTCATTCTCGTTATTTTCTTCCAATCCATCAGCCAACCCCCACCAAAACAGAGGACTTAAAATGGTATTAATTTACACCAAGTCACAGGGACTAGATGCACTTATAGGTGGCTGTGGTCTCTTTATTCAGCTCTTAGGAGCTAAACAAAATTGAGTTTGTAGTGGGACGGGCAGTGTGTGGGTGGAGAGTGGATGTGGAGTGAAAGGGAAAGTGGGTGATAACTGGTTGTATTATAAATGTTTCAGCAGGAGGTATTTGGAATGGTTCCCTCCCTTCCACATTGGGAAATCATAAGGGACTTATGCTGCATCCCAAATGAGTGCTAATGAAACCTTTATTGCAAGCACCATCATGTATTCTGCATATGCTACATATGATGTGGGAAAAGCTCAAATTAAAATTGAGGCAGAGGGGGAATATGCCATGGAGTGGCATAAAGGTTTTATCAGCATGAAGCTGGGAGGGGGTGCCTTACTCAAAAGCAAAGCTGAATTTATTAGCTCACAATATTTTCTCTTCCTCTGAGCCCTCAGTCTTGGCACTCACTGTAGAACAGGGGCTTATGGGCACAGGCTGCAAAAATAGTTCCAATAATCTATTTTAAAACTCCTTTTCATCTTTCAATAAATACTTTCTTGACAGAATATGTGAGATGGTTCAGGGTACAAAAGTCTTACCAGCAGTTGTTTGGAGTGTTCTGCATTTCTCACTCCTAATTTTGCAGTCTTTGGAGTGCTTTGAAACTCTCCTGCCTGAGTTCCAGCCTTTGATCTGGCCAATGGAAACAAAAACTTCCTTCTAAGAGGGAACATTTCTGCCTCTTCCTTCCCTTCTCTTCTCTGTCACAAAATACTTTTTCCCTTCTCCATACATGGATCATAAACTCATCCCTTCCAAACCCCGAGCATCTGGACTCTCCTTGAGGACTGAATCGGGTGTTGTGTCCCAAGAGTGACCACAGGCTGGGATATGAGTGGCTTTTCCAGGTGTCTCATGTCAGGGCTGTGATGTTCTTGCAGCTCCTGGAGCTCATTTAGTAAAAATGTTAAGAATTCTGCCTTCCCAGCCTTTGCAAGGTCAATACAATTTCCAGTCACGCTGCCTTTACAAATCAATAAACATTTGAAATACCTTAAAAAAAGACTGAGATCTGTAGTTATGGATCATTTGGTTGGTAGTAATGACAGAGTTGTATGTGCTGGGAAGGGCTTGTGCCATCATGAAGCACCTTCCTCTCTTCACCTTTGGGTTCTGAGATTATTTCTCCCCTCTGTCTCTGCCTGTGTCTGGTTTGACCTGGCCATGACTGGAGCCCCAGAACAATCAGGAGCAGTAGGATTTTTTTAATGTGGTGCCTGAACTCTGATTTTCAAACTAGAAATAGGCAGAAACACTGTTTAATAAAGGTGACCTTTAGTTCCACTGCAAGATAAGCACTGGGAGAGGGAGGGAAAGTATATCAAAGCATGAAGAGTTTGTGGTACATGTCAGTGACAGGGAAAATAGTGCAAGTATTTTATTTCTCATTAAGGTCATTTGGTCATTTTGTTCTTGTATCTATTGACTTTGAGTCATGGAAAGAGAAAACCTTTCAGATTTTACAAGGAGGTAAGGTAGCATGAAAGGGGATTTTTTCTTGTCTGTTTTCTGACCTCATGCTTTCTCTCAGCAGGAGAAATTCCTCGCCTCACTTTTTCCTGTCTGCCCAAAATGAGAGCTCTAATTACACCCACCTGCCCTCCCTCTCCTCCCCCCTCCCCCTTCCCCTCCCCCAGTCATATTTTATCTACAAAGAAAAGAAAAAAGCAGGTAGGAGGTCCAGGAATTTGTTCCTACATCCCACAAAGTTTCACCTCTTTTTTTTTTTTTTTTTATTATTGCTGCTCTATTTGAATATATTCTCCCTGATATGTGGATAGGAGGGTCAAAAAAATCAAGTCATGGAGTCATGGAGAAAGAAATGGAAACTATTCTTGCCATAAATCTTCCCTCTTTCTCTATTTACTGGAACTGAAAATTGGCTGGCGGTTGAAAAGCAATGTGTGTGTGAGTGCTCTGCACCTCCCTTACCAATGTAAGAAGTGACATTTCCCTAATTTCAGTTTATATAAAAAAGGCTTTGCATGACTTTGATTTTCATAACATGAAGGTCAAACAATTCAGAATAGAAACAATAATATTCCTCAGAAATTGACCCATGAAAATGCATTTAAGTTGTTTCTGGAAAACTGCCCTTCAAAGCTCCTTCCCAAGTAAACTTGCAATGACATTTCCAAATCAGAACATGGACTCCAGTAACTACAGGGAATTTTGGGATTGTTTCTGCTAATTTGGTAATCACACAAAAATACCTGTTACACAAATCAAACTCCAGTAATTTACTATCCAGGTGCCTGATCTTGTAACAACCAACATGCTGAGAAAACATTTGGGGATATTCAGCTCAGTTTTATAGACGTTCTGTATTGCTTTTTCTATTACTTTGATTACCCAACTCACTTCCCAAGGCCTTTAACACTGAGAGAGATAAAGCTGCTGCCCTGTTAAGGCACAAGGATTTGAAATATCAGAGTAATTTGATGTCAAAGGGGTCATTCAGTTAAGAGTTAAGGTTTCATCATGGGCTTATATCACCTTTTTCCTGTTCTTTTTCATAAAGAAACAAAATGTGGTGTTGCCTAGCTGGGCTCAAGTGTTTGGGTAAGATAAATGTCCTGACTGTGGAGACAGAACACCCCCATGCCTTTAGTAATAACACGGCCAGGAAGGGCTGTGCCACTGGAAAATCATGGCCTGGAGAGTCCAAGGATCTGCTTTGTCTTTCCATCTCTCCCGGACCTCATAAGTGAAGCTTTGCAACAACTCTGAGGCAGGCCCAGCTCCTGCCCCTCCTCCAGGAGGGTCGGCTGAGAAGCACAGGGATGCTCAGGACCTCAAGGCACCCTCTGAATAGCCTGGCTGAGTGGGAGCTCAGAGACCCTCCTGAGGGCTGGCACAGAGCATTGGCGGGCCAAGTTCACCCCCAGCCTCCTCTGAATGTAGGAATTACATTCCTTCAGATTAGGAAGGTTTGATTTTTTTCAGAGACATTGCAAATAGGTGAGGGGGGAAGAGGGTTTGATAGAAAATGGACAAGGAATAAGTATTTTTTAATCTTCTGTGGATGTTCCTTGACCTCTGTCTTGAGCCCTCTGTACTCTACAGAGGCTTAAGTTACTCTACCTGATGCTTAAGTACTATATAAATATAACAAATATTTTATGAATATGTTAAATAATGTGTTGGAAAACATGTAAGTCACCACAGTGGTGAAGATCTGGTGAGGGACAAATCCCCCCATCCCTGATGAACTGTTCCCAGGGGTGGAGGAGAACCCCTGGGAGCTCAGGCTGGGCCCCTGCCCTGTGCTGAGAGCACAGGGTTAACTCCTTGGGGACATGTGCTCCATGCCGAGGTGGTTCTGCCCTGGGGGAGGACAGCACTGGCCCAATGACTGTCTGCATAACACCTGACTGCTGGAAAGGAATTACTGTCATTAGTATTAATCTTCCTACTATATGGTAGATAAAACTTGAAGAAGCACTATGTGGTATATTGCTATTTAAAAATATGTATCTTTTTGAAAACTAAGTGTGGCTGTAGTTGAATATATAAGTGCAGTGGCCCTACAAAGACATACCCATGTTCACACCCTACCACAGTTGTCCATGTTTTGTTTTTATCCTTTTGGGAGTCATTTCAAAGTGAAGCACTTCTATCACTTGCTGTCTGGTTTGGGTCCTTTCAATGTAGACCTGGCAAGTTTTCTTTACTTTTCTTTTTTTCCTTTGCATTCTTAAAGCAGGAAAAATTATTTTCAGAGTGAAAACCTTATGACATGATTTCTAAAGGAAATACCTTGTATTGATCCTTAGTCATGTGGCCTCTTGTGGTTGACATTGTTTTATTGCCTGGGTTTAATGGTTTTTATTGGTTAAAGCTTTTAGTCTGCAGTCCCAGCAGCTACAGGAGAGCAGTGTGAGTGTCTTGTGGTTGCAAGTGGGGTATTAACCTGTCTGCTTTGGCTGCCAGCTCATTCCTCTGGAGGCATCATGTTTGGCAGATCACTTTTCAACTGTGCCACACAGGCCTGTGCCTGATATTTATTCCCTCTGTAACAAGTTCGTTAATTAATTTATAGATGGGACACTTAGGAGTTGCATGCTGTTACTTACTATTATTATTATCACTACTTCTAAAATAAATTGCGTTTGTTTTGTCAGGGTTTGGTTTTTTAATGAAAGCATTTGTTCTGCACTGGGTAATCTTGTGATCATGCATGGAGAGTTCTGTGGTTCTGCTGTGGGGGAGACATCACCAGATGGATGGGAGTAGCCAGTAGAATTCCTTTTGTTGCTACTCACTCTTGTCTTGGCTTCCTGGAGACCTCCTGGTACTTTCCAAAGCTTCTGGCAGTGGCTGGAATCTCGGAGCCATCCCATGGCTTGTGTGAGGCTGGACCGTGAGGACACTGCTCAAACCTTCCAAGTTTCCCAAGAATGCTGGGGCTGTTCAGCCTGGAGAAGTTGTGTGGAGACCTCACACCAGCCTTCCAGAAGGGATTTCCAGGGCAGCTGGAGGACTGTTCATCAGGAACCAAAATGACAGGACAGGGGGGTTGGCTTCAAACTGACAGAAGGTGGGTTCAGATCAGATGCTGGGAAGAAATTCTTCCCTGTGAGGGTGGGCAGGCCCTGGCACAGGTGCCCAGAGAAGCTGTGGCTGCCCCATCCCTGCAAGTGTCCAAGGTCAGGTTGGACAGGGCTTGGAGCCACCTGGGCTGGTAGAAGGTGTCCCTGTCCATGGCAGGGGGTGGGATGGGATGATCTTTAGGGTCCTTTCCAACCCAAACCACTCTCTGATTCAGTTCATTTTCCATCTCCTCCAGAGGCCAAGCCCCTGGCCCTGCCCTTGGAGCCTTGTCCCACTGCACAGAGCTGGAGTGCAAACCCACCTGGGGCAGAGGATCTGCTGGACAGGCAGAGCCAGGGCAGTCCCTGCTCTGGAAATCATGTCCCTGAGGTGGGGACAGAGAAGGGCTTTTTCATCCTGAAGTACTTTCTGCTTCCTTTTGGCTCCTGTCAGTCACCTTTACTAATCCCAGGCATTTCTGAGGCACAGACCCCTCCAGCATCTACGTGACAAGAGTCTCCTCTGGAAGACAGTTTAGATCAAACAACTTTGTGGAACAACTAAGTGACAGACTGCAGAGTGTCTTCAGATGAAAACTCACTTGGGGGAATGAATCCACTCCACAACATTTAACTGCTAACACATAAACTCAATTCTAAATATTTATATTTTACAGTACAGCACAGAGTTTTGGCACATTGTCCATAAAATCTTGATATTTTGAGACTAGTAGAATTTAATTTTCATATATTTCATGCAACTATATTTTTAATCAGTTTTCCACAGAACTGTGAGCTGAAGTGCAGCAGGAGTAAAGTAAATATTAATGGAAATACATTTGAAATAGTATTTTAATAATTAAAATATGCTGGGTAACACCAGAATATTATATATACAGAAATATTTGTGGCCAAATTTTGAGGTAAAACTGCAAGATGAGTTTCCAGAGCCTCAATTAGCAGATGGTCAGTGGAGAAATGAAAGGTTTAGGGCAGTATATGTTTTCCTGCAGGTATGAAAGACAACGGGTAGAAACATTTTACCAAATGTTGCTTGGGCATCACTGAAATGTTCCTTTCTGCAGCAGTGAAATTCAGCATCAGAATTCTATTGCTCTTTTGCACTTAGCTTGAATTATAGGGAGAAGTATTTCAGTTTATCTCTGATTAAATACCTGATAATCATTTTAGTGGAAACCAGAACTATTTCAAAGAAGGAGGTTGCTTTATGAGGAATATGGATTGGGCAGGGGTAAATTAAATAATTCTTAACACAGTCCAGTAAAAATACTTAAAAACCATCTAAAAATGTGTGTGTTTTAAGTAGAGGATCTGGCTCCCAGCTCTCAATTGTACTCAAAGCTATTGTTCCCAGAAGTGTTGAACTCTGAATTGATGTATCTGTAGTGAATATAAATTATATGAAATAGATGTAATTTACTTAGTTAAAATCTAGAAATTAAGGGAAGGGAAAACAAATTAGAAATTACAAGTTAGAAAGGCAAAAGCTGTGGGGCCTGAGGGAGGTTTTTGTTGTTTGCACTGAGTCCATTTCATATGTTCAGGTGTTCTGCAGTTCAAAATACCACCAGTCTCTGAGAGGGCTTCCATTTATCCCATTTCATGAGCTCTAAATCTGAAAAGGTGACCAAAATGGCTATTTCAATGAGCTCTTTCACAGTGTCATGCCAGACCCAAACCCTGGAGCAACTATAAAAAATGCACCATGCTTCCAGCAAGTAGGAAATGTGTTTTGTTCCTAAAAAAAGTTCAATATTTTTAATCTAGAGTTGATTTTCTACTGTCAGAAAAAAAATACATAAAAACCCTACAAACAGCAAACAAATAAAAAAACAACCGAAAAAAACACCAACAAACCCAACCAAAACCATGGATGCAGTTGCGTATTTATGAGCAAGTTTTATCTCTAAACAGATTTGTAACTAAAAACAGAAATATCTTTTTATGGGAGACAGCTGGTTGGGAGATTAAAGCAACACAGCAAGGGAGGGGAGTTCAAATTAACAAACATTCCTAGACAAGGAATGCCTTGGAGCATTAGCAAGCTTTTAGCTTGCGACCTAAAAACAAATCTAATCTCATCCACGGGGCTGCACTGAGGGGTCTCACTTGCTGATTTGCTGATAACAAAATCTTGGAGAAGCTCAGTGTGGAGCCAGAACTCCTAGACATCTCTAAGCATCAGAAAGACCTTGGAAATCTGTCTTGGTCTAAAAATGGCCAGTTATGCCATGGGGGCCAAGCACTTCAATCTGAGAGGTTTTGGGACACAGCACTCTGAGTCTTCAGCAGCTTCCCAGGAAACCTCAAGATCCTGAAGGAGTATCATGGAGAGTTTTGTTCTAGAGAAAGCAGAATTTGCTCCTCGAAGAGCAAAATATCTGAAGATATCTGGACAAGCAGGCAGGAACCAGCTTGTCCACAGGCTGTGTAAAGTCCATCTAAACCCGTTTTTGTCACAAGAAACTGGGCAGGAAAAGGTGTGTGATGCTCCTGCTGGTATGGAGATGGGAGTCCTTAGACTGGAGCCCCTCAGCACATTTTTAATGAAACACAGAAAAGGAGCTCTCAGAAACCAAGGCAATTGTTCTGTGCAGGGAGGATTTGAATAGCCAGACCTTGAGTTATTTGACAAATCTCGTTGAACTTTTCTCATAAAGTATACAGTAATATGTCAGTTAAAAATAGTTGGACTATGCCTGTGCATATTGTATTCTCTTTGCTTGTTTAAATATTATTATTGGGAATGCTGCCAATTCCTAACAGAACTATTGTTTGTTTTTGAATCAGTATAGTTACATTTGGAATTGTGTTCATCCTTCAGACTGTGTTCATTTTTATGATTTTTCAAGTTTGTCTTATAAGGGCACATCTTCTGCTGAAGGAAGCCAGATCGGATTTACTGTCTTCCAATTGCCCCAGAACAGAATCTTATCTATGCTCAGAAAATTCCCAGAAATATTTAGGCCAAGGAGAGAAACAAAATATCAGCACTCATAATATCAACTGCTTTGAAGCCACTTTTTGATTCTTTTTAATCTTTGCCCAATGCATGATTGTGCTTTTGTGCTGTGTCTCATACATATCCCCTAAAAAACTGAAGGGTGGAAAATCCTTTCCTCACTGTAGTTAGTTAAATCCAAATTTCCCAGAATCCATATTTTCATTACTTCTGCTTTACTTACTTTAAAATCCCAGGTTTGCTCTGAAAGAAGGAAGAGAATAAGGAAAATAAAATTATTTATTCTGATAATTAAGACACTCATGAAAGAAAGAGAAGAATGGTCACAACGTGACTTTCTTTATGTCACGGGACAGAACTTAGAGACAAATTTGGAGGAAGTTTGTTTGGGAGGAAGGAAGTGCTTGCATATCTTTGTGCTTGACCCCAACTCCCCCAGTGAGCTCTCAAATGCCGATATTTGGCCATAAAATACGGCTTAAGGAAGGGGATGTGAGTGGATATGAACTTGAGATACTTTAGTTCCCTGATTTCTTGTCTCTGTTTCTCTTAGGTGACATGATTTGTCCTGCCCCAGCCAGACTGAGGTACTACATGGAAGGTAATTTATCCCACCTATGTCTGACACAGAGATTGCTTGGAAAACTTGCAAAATCAAACTTTCCTCAAAAACACCAGAGGTAATTTGGATATTTTACCCAACATAAACAAGCTCTGGGATATTTCTGGTTTCTGAATTTTAGATAGAACAACAAAGTACCTTCTTGGTGAAAAAACATGCAAATTAAACTTTAAAGGGGAAGAATTATGAAATCTTTAAACTATGTTTCGTAGCGTCACAGATCCAATGGAGATGCTTAGATTTATTTTAAGGCTTTTTCTTCCCTGCAGGGAACTTAAACATTCTAGGGGTTAAATATGGAATTTTAGATCTGTTCTATTTGCTTTTTAAAGTGGATTCGGTGCAGGTGCCTGTAGCAATTTATGCTTTCACCTTCAGAGTTGCAATTATGTACATACATTACAAAATCAGAATCCTGCCTCTGAAAAATCTGTTTCTTTCATTGCTTTGGAAGAGCATCATCAGTTCAGATCTTCCTCACACATGTTTGTGATTATACCCTAACGAGGAAACATTTTTCAAATTCATAAGTTAAAAATAAGGGGAAACTATATCTGATTCTTCAACCCAGGAAAGTAATGTGAGGGTCACTTTATTTTGACTGGAATTCTTTCTCCATTATGTGCAATTCTAATCTAGAACACATTTTTATTGCCCTCAAATTGACATTCTTTCAGCTTGTGTTTGGATGGAGAGCTACAAAAAGAATGAAATACATATGAATAGAATTTTTAAAGTAAAAAATAGTATTGGCGATTATCTATTCAAGGCATTTATGCTGGGAATATTGTCCTTTTCCTCCTCATTTCTATCAGTTTGCTAGTCATATAAATTGGGTGGAAGGGATCCCTATGTTGGTGTATTTGTCTGCTATACAAAGATATTCACCAGATAGTTCAGAATTGGATTTGTTGTTTTGTGGAAAGCCTGATGGTTTGGGGGTTTGGTGGGTTTCTTTCAAAATTTACATTTTACACTGGAAATTTCCATTTCCGTTTATACCATATTAACTAATCTTGGCAAGTCACATCTCAGAGGTTTCTGTAGACAGCCCTTAAATCCTAGTTTTATTAATTCTAAGAACTCATCTTGAATGCATTCTGGTACATTCCCTTGTTCAGAAATAAATAGACTTTGGATTTTAAAAAGTCGAAATGGGATATTTTTCATAAAAAAACCCCCATGTAATTTAAACTTCTCATTCGAGCACTTTTTGGTGTGAATAACCTTTGACTCCTGCAGAACATTCACACCTTTTGTTGGTGGGGAATGCTAAAATGAAACATTTCAGCCATAAAACCAGAAGGGAACTTGTTCTATAACCTGTATTTAAATAATAGTTAGACCTGTTGCTATCCTGTTTCTTCTTGTTGTAGTTTGGAATTATTATGTAAATTCTCTCCCCTGCCACTAACTGCCCATGCCATTAGTTAACAAAAAGAAGTAGTTAACTGCTACCATCTACTTCTTGATTGGTTGGGTGGGAGCAGGCTGTCTCTTGGGTTTGGGGACTTTTCCATATTTTTTTTTTAGCTGGGCTGAACGCAGGAGCGGGGAGTGTGTGTGCGCTGGGGTAGAGGAGAGGCCGTTTTCTGGCTGTTCCTGGCTGCTCCTTGTTGCTGCTGCTGCTGCTGCTGCTTCTTGCTGAGCCGCTTCTTTTCTCCTCACCACGGTTGCTCTCCTGGTTCCTGCATCAGGGTTCTCAGCCTCTGCTCCAGTCTCACCGCCACTTGCAGCATCACGGCCTGCTCGCCCCGGCTGGGGCAGTGACCTGGGAGAGAGAAGTTGCAGCTGCTTTCCCAGGACACGCGGCGGTTCCCCACTTCCAGTTTTCCTTCTTCATTTGGGACAAGAGACACAGAGGGAGAGACAGAATTCATTTGGGAGCTCACCCTGCAGCCAGCCGGGCTGTGACACTGATACTGCCATAAGTATAACTTTTCTCCAGGAGGAAACCTGCTGGTCTTGGGGGTTTTTGTTGCTTTTTTCCTTGTGGTGTTGGGGAAGCAGTTTGCTCTGGTCTGTTTACAGTTATATCTATACCTACAGATATATATATATATATATATACACATATACATTTATGTATATATATATATAAATCAGTTAAGAACAGTTATCCTTCTTGTACCCATTGTCTGATTAAAGTTCCTTTTCCTAAATTTGATAAAGAGTGGTGTGATTATTGTGGAGGAGGCTCCCCCTCCTCCGCTTGTGGGTAAACATTTTGGTTTTTTTCCCCTCAAACCAAGACACTTCTCCATTAAAAAAAAAACAAACTACCCTCCACCACCACCCCCAAAAAAAAAAACAACAACCAAAACCCCACAAACAATATGAAGGAAAAAGGCAACAGCAAGTAAAGGAGCACATGAAGGAAATTCCTGTTGTAGCACAGGCATTTGTGCCTGTGTATAGAGCTTAGAGAGCAAGTAAACAAAAAGTGATTTTAATTTCAGGATTGAATGGAACCATTAGATTATCTGCTTTGACCTTTTCTGTGCAATAAATCTTGCCCTTTTCCTTCACTGTTCTGGGCCCCACGATCTGAATGAGGCAACAGCATTTGAACAAAAGCAGCACCTGGATGGGAGAATGAAGCCACCAATTCCTTAATTATTGCTGTTCAATTATCCATCACAAAGCTATGCCCAGTTTGGATTTGTCTGATTTCAACATGGTTTATTCCAGGTGTGCTTATGATTTCCTCAGGTGAGTTTAATGTCTATTGAATTCACTATATTCATTAGAGAATTTGATACTATTCTGTAAAAAATAGCTTTTGGTCTGGCACATCCTCCATTTGTCACTGGAAGATCCCATTGTCCCTGTGACATTACTGAGATGAAGTAACAGTTTGTTGGGGCAGTTCAAGCTACAAATCAAGTCCTTGAATTGTGGTCTTGCTCTTGTGTTTCCCTGTCTTTGTGCAGGAGATCTGCTCACCTCTTTGTGCTGCCTCATCTTCTGGAGCACGCATCACTTTCAGCATGCACAGTCAGCTGAAATTCATTTCCTAATAGCATTTCTGTGAGTGAAATTCATGTATTTTCTTAAAATGAAGATCCAGCAGAAAGATTCTTATTTAATTTCACAGTTTCATTTATATGCAGCTTGTTTTAAATGTTAATGTTAATATCCTTAATGCTTTACAGCATTTTTGCCAGTACTTTCTAAGCAGCCATAATTCTCAGAGTTATTCTGTTAAGATGGTGTTTATACTCTGCAGAACTGAATAATAAAAGTCTCTGGTAATAGGCAATACAATAGGATATCTAGAGTTACAAGAAACCTGAAATTAGGTGTGTGATTTTAATTTAAGTTTGCACTTGTTCCCCTTGTTGTCAGGAAGTAGCAGCAGCAGCACCTTCCTGTCACCTCATCAGTGAGAAGTCCAAGGGTTTTTAAGCAATTCTTATTTGTATGGTGAAGGATACAATGCACAGAAGAGCTGCTTCGTGCAACCAGGTCTGGAGTTCTGCACAAATCCAAAGTAAGGCACTGGCAGGAAGATGGGATTAAGCTGAGGGTTTTAGAGCCTGGCAATGAAGTTTGGAAATAAGTACAGTTGCAGTAATAATGGAAAGCACTGCAAAAAGCAGAAAATATATTCTTATCATACTGGAAACATTAAGAAAGTGATGTTGAAAAGAAGAAAAGCTCCTGACATCAATGCAAAAAACAAGCAGATTATAGACCACACTATACAATTATCACTGTTGCTCAGTGGTTACTTTAATGGTTAGCTGAGGGTTAAATAAGAGTACTAGTGCAGTAGAAAGAAAGAAGAAAAAGTAATAGAGGCAAAGATGAAAAGGCAGAGTGGAATTATTGATAGCCTGGATCAATTATTTTTTTTCCCAGGAGACTTTATGTGATGTCCTGTCATTGTCCATAATTGTCTCCTGCTACTGCAATAGCTTTTCCTCTCTTCTCACAGCCAGACAGTTCTGCATCTACAACGTAGAATCCAATTTATTTCTATGTAGTATTCTTCACTCAAGGCATAACAAATTGCTTTTCAAATAGAGGAAGTTGATATTTTTTGATAGCATTTCCATTACTGTTTCCTCCAGTGAATTTTCCCAGGTGGAAACAGTGTTAGTCCAAGATGTGAAACCTATAGATGGTTTGGGGTTGGGTTAGTCAATACTTATATATTGCAGAGAGCAAACAGGTCATCGATGGAGTTAAGACTAACAGACTTTTGTCCAAGCCAAACATTTCTTCACTGGATATTTTAGTATGTTCTGGTGGATATTTTAGTCCATATAAATCCCTTAGTGCTGTCAAAGTTTGAGGATATCTTTGGCTTCCTCTAGGGAATCTGTAAGTGCTAAGGCTTTTATGACTACAAATCCTCAGGATGATATAGAAGATTTTAACCATGACTTGTGGGGCACGTGGGGGTGTTTATTCTCATACTAATTGATGCCAAAGGGGTTTTTTGATTTTTCAATTTTCATATTTTGTAGATTTTAGCAACACAGTAAATGTAATGCTGTAGATTTTAGTGAATTAATATTTAGCAGCTTATAATATAAAGTCCTTCTATCTCTACCCCTGCTCCAGAACAGGCAGCTGAGATCTGTCAGCTATTTAGTCTCTTTCTCAAGGTACCAGATTAAAGAATATCAGAGAGAACATAAACATGGAACAGTGTGACCCGAAGCCCTGGAGAGCGTCCAAAGAACCTTTGTGTGCTGAAGAAGAGGAGGTGGATGAAGACAGAGGTTCCCAACGACCTCAGCCCCAATTCAACAGGGGTGGGAACTGGGAGGGGACAGAGGTGGAACTGGACATGAGGACAGCAGTGATTGGATAGGTTATATTATAAAAGCTATAGAACTTAGAGCTTGCTCATGCGCACGCGTCGATGTATTCCTGGATGAGCGGGGCTGCTCATTAAAGTGCCTGCCCATTATCTTATCTCCTACAAAACTTGGCTCAGAGTCTTTTTTCTAGACTTTTCCGACAACATAATAAACGAGGGATTTTCTACAGAGGAAGAAACTGGTCCTGGCACAGCTTTTCTAGTTTCATAGGCTGTATGTAACTCAGGTCCTGGCGTGGACTGTACCAAAAGGATTGAGGAAAAATGGAGTTCAGGAACCATGGATAAGTGACCAAAGCTGAAATAAGTATTTCATCTGAACTGGATTGAGGTTTCAAGGTGAAGACAAGTTCCTTCACTATCCCTGAAACAGGAAGGTTTCATGTAGGTCATGAAGTCATGTAGGTCATGAAAGCAAGACAGAGCCAGGTTTCCTCTCCAGTTTTTACAATGAAGAGCATAGTCAAGGCTGGACTCAAGAGGACAACAGCTTTGTGAGAATTTATCCCCAAATCCTGTGAAACACTGACTGAGATAAAATGATAGAAAGAGACGGTGTTTATTTTTGCATTCCATACCACACTATTTTTATTCTCTTTATAGAGGGAGAAAAGCCCAGACATAGCTCTAGGTTTTACTAACGTAGATCATTAATTCTACTGGCCTCCATCTATTGGAATGTTTTACCTGAAACATTGTCTTAATGGACATCTTGCCACATTCAAAGTGGTGGAAAGCAGAGGCCGTTCTGCTGCCAGAAGACAGTGGAGTGTCCAAACCCCTGAGGAGTGTGGTGGGCTGTGGGCACCCAGTGCAGGTCAGTGCCTCTCAAAGCTTCCCCAAAGAGCTCTGGCCAGTGTTTCCTGAGACTGAGAAGCAATTTCAATCTCTCAGTTAGGGCTCTAGGAGTGTAGAAAGAGCTCCAAGGCTTCCATATGCTCCCTAGTTTTATGACTGGAACCTGTACAGCTGAGAGTATATTTTCCTGCAAATTTTTGATAAGTGAGATTGATATCTAAAAATCAAGAAGAAAGTGCATTCTTATGTGTTTACTTAACAGCAAATACAAGAAATAGTTTAAAAATGAACTTTGCAGTTTTAAAGGGATAGTTTAATCTGAACCATGACAGGTATTATAATGGAACAGGCCCAGGGACTCCTAAAATAATATTTTATGTACCTCCAGGTGTTGTGCTAATGATGCAGTAATGTTAACCTACTCACTGAGTCATTCCTGACAGAGGATGGTGCAATGAATAAAGACTGAACCAAGTTCTCATGGTTTGTTTTTACAAACCAGATGAATTTTAGTGCAATTTACTTAAAATATTCTGGGGTGGGATTTTGGTACTTGAGGTTTGTGGTTTTTTTTTTCCCTTAGTATTTGAAGTATTCTCCACCTAAATTATTGTTCTCCCATACGATCAGGATGGCACTGGTTGCAGTGCCTTGGAAAATTGCCTACTTTTAAGATGAATGGCAATTAGCACCTTTTTATTTCAGGATTTCTGTAATATCTCTCTTCTTTCACCTTTGTACATTGCCTTGTAGCTATTATCCTCTACTGTTTTCTACTGCATTTGATGTCTTACCTCGTTTTTTTTCTGTCTCGTGATTCAAAACATCAAGTGTTTATGATTTTTGTAGGTCACCTCAATGTTATATTCATACTGGATTCTTTCAGGCAGTCTGTGCTTTGAACAGAAGCTGCAGTTTCCCTCTGTACCTCTCCCTTCACTTTATATTGTTTCCTTGGGCTTCCTGGACAGAGTTTCAGATGTTTCTAAGTTTTATTGGAGGATCAACACTTAATTTTTTTATAATCACGTTGTGTACTGGAGACAGACAAGGATCAACATGTAAAGAAACAGAATATTTCTCTTTGCCAGTGGCAAAAAATGTAAATGAGTTGAGCGGTGACTTGAAGAATAGCAGAATGAGAAGAGAAATTGTGTTCTGAGTCAGAGGAATGATCCAAATAAGCAGTCAGGGATAGCAAATGGTACTTTTAGCGACATTATTTTCCCAGTGTCCTATGTGGCCTTTCCATAAAGAGCAGTTGGTCTGTAAGCCCTGGCCCATTGGACTTGCTGGGTCTCGTCTGCTAAGGAAATGAGAACTACAAGCAGTTGTTGAGTTGGCACCTCAGGCAGAGCTTCCCCAATAGGTTATTTCGGTCTCCTCTGCCTCCTGAGCTACTGAGTCTGTCCCATGGGTTGTGCCCTGGTCCTGTGGATGGGCAGTAGGTTGTGGTGACTGCAGGGTGGGGACATTTGTCTGTTCCCTTATTTGTCCTGATCTGAGGAAGGCAGCATGTAAATTGATTTTGCAAGTTTTTAAATGTTTGTATTGTCTCTGGAAATCATGTTTTAGAAAGCATTAGTCTGATGCTTTTCTGCAGCAGGATGGCTCAGTAAGCAAACAGGTGGAGGCCAGCCTGTGGCCAGCCTGTGGCAGACAGACAGAGAGACAGACAGATGCCTGTCTGCAGTGTGGAGATGTGATACTGGACGATGCCTGGACCAAATCCTTGATTTCCTCAATCTGCAGGATTCAGCACTATGATCACCACTTAGCAGACAGGATTAGCACTATGCTAATCATTCCTTTGAACGATGAGCATCTCTGTCCTATTCGCTCTGAGGGCTGGACACAGTCAGGATGAATGGTGGTGACATCTGCTCCTCACACTTTGTGAAGGGCTTTTGTGTCCTGTCATTACCCCAAACCAGTCTGTGCTAAGAGATGAGGATGCTCATAATTATTTTCCAAGCCATCAAAAAAAAAAGGCAAAAGAAACTGCTCCTAAACTAATCCATTATGCTATTAAAAGTAACAAACATGTTCATTTCCAGAGTACTTTAATCGAAACCTTCTCTGTATATCTGATATGTTGTTTCCACAAGGAATTACTGCCACCTTGAACATTATCAAGGCAAAATGAACCCATCATTCCTTAGAGCAATTTGCATAAAAATGAAGTTATTCCACCCCCATATTGCAAGTAATACAGTAATCTACTCTTTATACTCCCTTGGCTTTTTAAGTCTTTTCTAAAATGTTGTACAATACGATTCACTTGATTTAAATAAACTGTTTCTTGATAAACATAAGGAGTCTGGAAGAGCTGTTCTGTAATTGTATGATGTCAGAAATAATGGGCAGAACATTCTGTATGTGAAAATTGGCACAGCTCCATTGACTTCAGGAGAGTTTTGTGAGTGAACATCAGAATTTAAGATACATAGGATGGGTTGGGACAGGCCCAGTATGTGACTGGCCCACACTGCTGAAATTCAGAGTGGTTTAGGTTTAGCTGGAGAAAGACAATGAGAACTTGATCCTCCCCAAGCAGGAGCAAAGAACTTTAGGTGCAATCAATAAAAGTTCCTTTTTTTCCCCTGAGAAAGATGTCCAAAGTCTTCAATAGATATTCTTCTCTCTGTTCCAGAACTGTAACAAACACATGCAAAACAATTCAAGAGAGAAACAATACAGAAAGGGGTAGTTCATGATGATTTATAAATGTATTCACTTGCTAAATATTCTAATGAACCAAATCAGGAATTTAATTTCAGTGTATTCAGCTGAGTTGTGTTGCCAAAAACAGCACCTATGGAGAGAAACACCTGTCAGACCATGTCTTAAATCAATAAAAATTATAACCTTTGAAACATTGATGCCATTTGTTTACTTATGGATAAATGAGTAACAGTCCCATTTTACCGGCATGGTACAGTGGAACCTTGTACAGAAGCATCCAAACTTCATCAGTAGGAAACAAAAAGCACAAGTTTGGGGGCACAAATCTGTTGGGCCAGTGGTTTGTCAGAGCCCTGGGGCTTGTGCAAGGCCTCCACAAACTCCTCAACAGGTGCAGATGCTGACTGCAGCAGTTCTGCTGCTCTGCCATGGTGGATGAGCTGGTGTTGACATTCAGAATCAGAAACTCTCCTTCAGTAATGACACACCCCTGTTATTTTAATGACACAGATCTCAAAGTTGTCTTGGGTGGAGTTGGCAAAATGCCAACTGCCCAAGTACATAGAAAAAGGTAGAACCTCCAAAATTCGTGTCTTGGTTTGGACTAGTTCTTTTACCAACTCCAGACTGCCTTTCTCCCTCCTTCCCAGCAAGGAAAAAAAAACTGAAGAGCAAAAAACTCAAAAGAAACCAAACTGAATTAAAACAGAAATTATATTTTCTAACATCTACAACCACGTATGCAATTTGTACACACTATTTGGGGGCTCCCCATCAGGGGGAAAAAAAAGGAAAAGAGTAACAAGGAATAAGGAGAGAAAAAAACAAAACAAAACAAAATAGATGAAACAGACAAATACCATCAAGAACAAAACAAGACGGGTAAACTGGCAAAAAATACAATCTTATCATGTCCCAAGCTAGGAAACCAGCTGAAGAGAAGGACCGTCTCCATTCCCTCTGCCCCCTCAGGCCTCGCTGGAAGAAGGAAGACTAAACTACTTCCTATCTCTTTCTTTGTTACGTGAAAAACACATGTGGAATACTTATGTAATGTCCACTTCCTTAGTTACACCTGGTTATTGAGGAAGCCATGGATCAAACCCATCACACTCTCCACCCCTTATTCCACACTAGTCTTTCCACGCAATCCTTGTATTCTCGTGTTCGCGTATATCCCGCACATATATATATAGTCCTTATGTAGTCCTCGAGGCAAATGTCTTGTCATCAGGGATCAGCACCAGCATCAATTCAGCTTGGATCCTTTGTCTTTTGGTTAAAGTCACAGTTCCAAGTTCAGGAGTGGTACACGGGTTAGGGCTGTCTTATCGTTGGACATCATGAGATACCAGGATCAGCTTTGTTTGGGTCTTTCTCATCCAGTGTCTGGTTTCCTGCAAAACACAACTCAAAGCACATAATTAGTTTTTCCCCAAGGCTAAGTTGCCTTGGGGCACACACTGGATCTCACCATCTTTTCTCATTACCCATCAGGTATTTCCGGACCCTTGAGCAAAAACAATCCCATGAATGGGTTTGTCTTGGCCCGAGGGATGAGTAATCCAAACAGATTTCCCTAGCCTGCCTCTCAGGTTAATCGCTGGAACTTTGTCTCCATCTACCATGTGGAGGGATTCTGCTTGGGCAGGACCAGCTCAATCGACAGAGCCTCTGGTGTTAACCAACCAGGTGGCCTTGGCTAAGTGCTTATCCCAGTTCTTGAAAGTTCCTTCGTCTAGTGCCTTCAGAGTTGTTTTTAACAGTCCATTGCACCTTTCAACTTTACCAGTAGCAGGTGCATGATATGGAATGTGATATACCCATTCAATACCATGCTCCCGTGCCCAAGTGGCCACCAGATTATTCTTGAAATGAGTCCCATTGTCCAACTCAATGTGATCTGGAGTACCATGCCTCCACAGGACCTGCTTCTCAAGGCCCAAAATAGTGTTCCGGGCCATTGCATGTGGTACTGAATATGTCTTTAACTACCTGGTGGTCGCTTCTACCATGGTAAGCACGTAGCGTTTACCTTGGCTAGTCTGTGGCAATGTGATGTAGTCAACCTGCCAGGCTTCTCTGTATTTATATTTATCCCAGCATCCACCATACCAGAGGGGCTTCAACCTTTTTGCCTGCTTAATAGCAGCACAGGTTTCACAATTGTGGGTCACCTTAGAAATAGTGTTCATGGTTAAATCCAACCCTTGGCCTCGTCCACTTACAGGTGGCTCGAGGCATCATGGGCCCATCGAGCCAGGAACAACTCTCCCTTATGCTAGTCCAGGTGTGATTTTCCTCATTAGCTCAGCCTTTGGGCACATGAGCATCTACATGACAAACGTCCAGAGATTCTACTCAAGTGGCAGTGTCCTGCCACACATCAACAGCCCACATGGGCCTCTTCACAGTTTCAATTAGTCTTTTCTATTGGTCCAGCTACCCTCAGAGGGGCACTGGTTGTCATCTACAAGCCAGTGTAGAGGTGTAGTCTTGGCTACTCCTCTGGTTTGGCAATGACTAGTAGACTTGGTTGTTCTCCTCCTCCTTCTGGCTGGAGGCAGGGCAGCCTCATTGTTGTTTTTGGCTCTGCACTGGGACCTCTGCTTCAACATGTGAACAGCTTTTTTATCAGCTTTCTTACATTTTGATTTCCATACATGGACTTCAAGCACAGAAGTCGATGCACTGTCCCACCTCCTCATGTCTTTCCCCTGGGCACACAGGAAGGACCACAGTTCACCACATGACCCACACTTGGGGTTTGCTCTCTGTCGATGTGAGGCAGGAGCGAAAGACAGCTTGCTTTGGCTGTAACGCTTCTCCTTGCAGTGACTACATTCACAGCAAGTACAATCGGAACTGTTTAAACTCACAGAGACAGTCAGTAAAAGGGATGAAATGAGCATCCAGTAGCAGGAGAACATTGTTTATATTATTTCTTGTGGATGTACCAAAACAATGCAGATATCAAAGTATGTTTCTTTAACAATGCTCTCAGGAACCCTGCCAACTTTCTGGGACACCTGCCAATGTCCTTGGTTGTGTCCGCATTCTCCACCATTGGAGAATGTCTTGGGTTGAACTGTCAAATTGCCAACTGCCCAAGTATAGAGAAAAAATGTTCCTCTCTGCCCCCCCCCCTCCCCCCCCCCAGTTAGCCAAGAGAAAAAGAAGAAGGAGAGGGGAAAAACCCCTCCAAACTAGGTTTATGATTAAACTAACTATATGTATTTATACAGAAAAGAGAAAATTAAGAGAAAACTACAATATAACACACACTTTTACAAGTTATATAAAGCAAGAAATAACTTTCCACTCCCCAGTTAATACATAGTCTATTACTCTAGATCTATAAGCACTCTAAAAGACACCTAGCAAGAAACAGAAAGTATAACAACAAAATGTTTCTACTTCTCTGAACTCAAACAAAATGCAAGTAGCGGCAGCAGGAGCAAGGCCTAGCACAGTAGAAGAGCTGTAGCATGTCCTTCTTCTACTTCAGCTATGATGGAACTAATCTAACACCTCCCACTGCTGCACCCATATCTGAGGTTTGCGTCATCTGGTATGAAATATTTCCTTGGTTACCCAGTCAGGTGAGAGCTGTCTCCCAATTCACACAGATTCTCTGAGCCTGCTAATCTGGGGCCTAGCTAAAACCACTAGAAAAGTGAATCTATGTTGCTTCCTAGCATGGCAAAAAACCCCTTGATACTGAAGAAATTTTGGAGTTATTCAGTGTATCTGTGAAGTTAAACTACTTGCTGCATTTTGGGAGACATTAAAATACAGAGGAAAAGGCTCATTTTTTAAAAAAAACTGTAATTTTTCCTTTTGTGCATCTGCATATACTTTTACTTTGGCACTCCCTGTGCAATATTCTTTAGAACAACAGTTGCATGAACTCAAGAGACAATGAATCTGCCCAGAGTCCTGGAGGAAAGGAGCTCTGGAGCTGTAGCTGCTGCCCGTGGAGGTGGATGCTGCATGGCCAGACATGGGCTGCGTGTGCCTGCACCATCCTCAGCTGTAATTCAGGTGCAATTCTCTGTATAGCAATGACATCTTGGGGCTGGGAGCGCAAGAATATAATTCTATGTCCTGATAGTTTTACTATCCGGGTTTGGATCTGATAGTATCAGAAGCTTCCTGTTGGAATAAGTGAGCTATTAAAATCCCAAATGAATTCATGTGGAAAAATGCCCTTTCCTGAGGCACTGTGTTTGATGACAATAACACCACTTTGTGTTATGACGGTAATACTTTGCATGTCTTTGGCATCTTTCATCTCAGGATTTCAAAGCTCTTTACAAACTAATGAATCATTCCTCAGATGCCCTTGCGAAGGGGATGAATGGCAGGTCTCATTATCATTGCTTTGTTATGGGGGCAGATTTTTAGCATTTATGTTTATTGAAGTTACGGTATTTTGTTTGTTGAGGAGTCAGTGCATAGGTTTTAATATATTGGAAAGTCTTAGATTGATTAGACAAAATTTAATTCAAATTAGTTATTCTTCCCATTCCTTGATGGGGTTCATCTTTCTGTAGATTGATGTGGTTGGGGATCTAATTAGATTTGCAAGTTTTCTTTGCATTTGCCATTGCTAGTATTGCAAAATATTTCAAAAAAAAGCATGGGAAACTCATCTTTCTTCAGATTAAGGGTCTTCAACTTTAGAAAGAAGGCATGTGGAACTCTAACAGTCATGGAATGGTTTGGGTTAGAAGGGACCTTAAAGCTTATCCCATTCCACCCCGTGCCTTGGGCAGGGACACCTTCCACCAGCCCAGGTGGCTCCAAGTCCCGTCCAACCTGGCCTTGGACACTCCCGGGGATGGGGCAGCCACAGCTTCTCTGGGCACCTGTGCCAGGGCCTGCCCACCCTCACAGGGAAGGATTTTTTTCTTTATATCTCTCCTACATTTTCCCTGTTTCAGTTTCTCTTCTCTGCACTGAGATGATGTTTCTTCCCAGGTCTCAGCCACCATCAGCTATTGCAGGGCATTAGTGTATTTATTGCCTTTCCCAGGGTTTTTCCCAGGGAAATGTCATCAAGGCAAAGGTCTATTTTTGACAAATGGATCAAATATTTACTTTTTTCTGAGTATGCCTCATGAATATTCCAAACCAATACAATGCTTTTTGTTTTCCTTGGAAGAACTGTATTATGTAGTTGTGAACAACTTCAAATACGCGAATTTTCCTCTTATTTTTATGCATTTCCATAATTTGCTAGTTATATAGCAGTTTAGAACAATGGATTAGCTAATCCCCTCTCTTTGCCATTTGGATACACAGGTTCTCAAATATGTCTTTTTAAGAACTTTGACTGCAATACAGTATTTTGACCACCAGCAAGGCTTTCCTATGAATTCCACCCAGAAAGCACAGAAAGGTGCAATGCTTTGAGCATGGCACTGCTTTTGGTAGGACTCCATTGTCCCATCTTCATCAGTCACCAGGTGTCAGTAACTGCACCATGAGGAGGTTGACATTTGTGCTTGGGCTACATTATATCACTGTAAATGTCTGTTTCTACTGATTTTAACTGCTGCCTTTTCACATTTCATTGCCTTTTACTTATCTAATACGTATGCAGATTGGTAAAAATAAGCTATTTTTTTTTTGTTTTCTTTGGTTTTTTTTTCCCCTGGGAATGTGTAAATTATAAAAATATATTTATAGTGGATACATCAGGGTGACAAACTATCCATAAAATCCCAGAGAACAAGGTCACTGAAGTACTTTATTATCAAACCAGTGGACTTCATCATTTGAAAGTTCAGCAGAATGTTTCGGTGCATGTCCTTATCACATTACTTGATGCAAAGTCTTATGGATGTTCTCATAAACCTCATTTAAACTGAGAATTGATTGTTTCCATTTTAATCGCCAAATGAAACAATTTAAGCACCTTTTCTGTTTGAAATGAAACTCCTCAAATGTATTTGCAATTGAACAAATGCTGTATTCTGCTCAAGAATTTTGATTTGAAAAGTTGAATTTTAGCTACATTTCATTTTGGTTTACATTACAATTAACATTATCATGTATTTTGTTTTAAATATAGGAAAATGATGTTTTGTCTTTCCTAAATTGTTTCCCTTCTTCATTCCTCTCAGTCAAATCTGCACACTAAATTTAATGCAAATTTACCAATAGTTTGCTGTTAAAACTTCAGTTTAATATT
This sequence comes from Pithys albifrons albifrons, assembly GCF_047495875.1. Taxonomy (NCBI): domain Eukaryota; kingdom Metazoa; phylum Chordata; class Aves; order Passeriformes; family Thamnophilidae; genus Pithys; species Pithys albifrons. Next base: position 1,360,137 of record NC_092469.1, on the reverse strand, counting down.
TTGACTAGTAACAAGCAAAACTTCAAGAGAATCTATTATGGAAGTGACCATCCTACACTGTAGCTGATCAAAAGACACGCACATTCAGGCCCAAATTTCACAAGGCAGTGAATATTTTGCGCTGAAAAGGAATACTCTTGTTAATTGAGGATGTAATTGGCAAAGTTGAAGTGCCAAACACTTTGAAAGGTGAGGAATTGAGTGCCAGGAGGGCTCTTTGCTTTAGGACAGAGAGGTGAAATGCATGAAGGCCATGGATGGAACTGCAAGTAATGCAGAAATCATTTTATTTCATGAACTACTCAGGAATGCCATGTGGGACATGCTGCACTATCTGCTATAGACTGGGTGGGATTTTTATTAATAAGAAATACCAGGTTTTATTTCCTGTGGCAGATTTGTTTCTAGAGAATGAAATTATATTGACATTTGAATATTTTCTTTGGTCTTTTACACCAGACTCTGCAGCCTTTATGTCTGGTTTCAGACTATAATTGCTCTGGGCAATAAAATTAAACCATTTTACTTGTATGTGCATTTCAGTTCCATTTGATTTGAAAGAAAGTGCTAGATAATTGTATAAAACGTGAACTAGATCATAGTTCCATCATATCACCCAAACAATAAAAAATTACTTTGAACTAGAGGGGATGCTTTCCTTAAGGATTTTCCTCAGCCACATTTAAGGGCAGTAAAATTTGAAGACTTCTTCAAATTAGCCCATTATATAATGTTTCATGTTTAATGTATAATGTCTGTATGTAGTTTAGATTATTTAAAATTATTCTCTTGGTATCTTTAAAATCTGCATACTTTAGTTACTACAGCACATCCCTGAAGAGGGTGATTTACAGTGCTTGATTTGTGGGGTTAAAGGTGCAAAAGAATTTGTCTGTCTGCTTTGTGTGTGTTTTATTCAATTCTTCGGTGTACAGAACCATTTCAATTGTGCTCAAAAAGCATCTGTAGCTCTGCTCAGCTTCATGACTATTCAATCAGGACATGTGTGCGTAAGCAAAGAGTCACAGTTGCACACGTGGTTTGTGGCACAACAAACCACAATAGTCAGAATTGCATATGTGGTTTGTAGCATTAATATCTTCTTAGTATCTCTTACCTATAGGTCAGCACCAAACCAGAATTTGTGTTTGTTCATCAGTTCTTTTGACTTCTTATTTATTCAGGAAAATTTATCAACTGAGCCTATGACTTTCAGAGTATTGGAAGGTGGATATTGTGTCCTCTTATGGCAGATGAGCAATTAATTTGAATGAAATGAAAGTCATCCTCTGTTTCAGGACTCACAGGCCAGGCTCCTGCACTCACCTCGCTGATCACCTGACAGTGTCCTGCAGAGAGCAGCGCAGAGATTCAAGAGCACGGCCCTCCAGACAAACGCACGTTTGGCCATTGAACTCTGTGGAATCCAGTTTAAGGAATGAAGGAAAGCAGAATGAGGCATCAGCGCTGGAATCAATATTCAGATGTGGAAATGTTGAATATTAGTCTTGTGTATGGGAAAAACAAAATAAATCTGACAAATATATTGAAAAGTCTTCTGAGTTGATCTGAGTATGAGCCTGCCATGAACAGGAGTTAGGCAGCCAAACGTGGACCTTGATATCAAAATATACATATCTCTGCTTTAAGCCTAGACTCAAAGTTATACTGAATGAGTGACCAGGGAATATCATAAACCTATGCAATATCTGAAGTCAAATGAATCCAGTAATGCCCCTGTTCTCCCAGAAATGCTCTCAGAGCTCCCTTCCACTTGCTCACTGCCTTGCTTGTTCTGTTAAACTTTCCCATGATGTTCAGTTTCTCTGCCAACTTCCAGGTCTTTAAAACAGGTTCTCTTGGCAGCTGCAAATGCTCTTATCAGACCCTGTATTTGAAATTTATCCAAATCTCAGACAGTTGTAAAATCTAGCAAATTGAAAAGCCTTGGATCTCATGGGAAATCGCTGTTCAAGATCATGTTTAATCTCCTTTTAATATCCTCTCTGCAGTTTGATTCTGATCCTACAGTGATGTAAATTCAGAGTAACTCTCCGGAATTCAATGTAAAATCTAAGTAAGCCAATGGTGTTATTTTGGATTTATGGCATGAGAACAGAATCTGGCATGGCATCCTCATGTTTCAGCCCATTGAAATAGGGAGTGTGGAAGTTTCTGAGTCAGGGACTCTTGCTTCTTCCTCTTTACTAGCAAAAAGATTTGTTTGCTTTATTTGAGCTTGATATGATTACTCATGACTTTAATAATTAATTCATTATGTTCTGTAACTTCTTCACCTCATTTATTTCCCTCTTCAGTTTGCAATTCTCCTATAGAGCCTTTGTCAGTTAATTTTTAACAGAATAGATACTGAATTGGTACTAGAACTGTATTAATTTAATTTACTGAATCACTACAGTGACTGAAAAGAAATCTCTTTTTTGTGTGATCAGGAGCTTCAAACATTTGAACAAAATTTTTTAATCTTGGTTTTGTCGGGCACTTGTGACCATCACTACTAGTAATTTTAATAGGACAGTTAAAAGTTTAAAAGGTCTATGTATTCAGTCTTTAACTGTGTAAGCCTGTGTAACTCTTGGGGACCTAAGGGGTTATTTGTCAATGTTGTCCTTAAATTCTCTGTTTCTGATATTGTTGAAACAGAATTTTCAATACTATGATCTACCACAATCAGTGCAGTCTAATTAAAATTTCAAAACAATGCTGAACAGAATTATAGAATCACAGAATCGATTGGGTTGGAAAAGACCTCCGAGATCATCGAGTCCAACCCTTGGTCCAACTCCAGGCCATTTACCAGATCATGGCACTCAGTGCCACGTCCAATCTGCATTTAAAAATCTCTAGGGATGGGGAATCCACCCCCTCTCTGGGCAGCCCATTCCAATGCCTGATTACTCTCTCTGGAAAGAATTTTTTTCTGATATCCAACTTAAATTTCCCCTGGCAGAGCTTGAGCCCATCGTGCCCCCTTGCTGAGTGCCTGGGAGAAGAGACCAACCCCCACCTGGCCAGAACTTCCCTTCAGGGAGTTATAGACAGTGATGAGGTCACCTCTGAGCCTCCTCTTCTCCAGGCTGAACAACCCCAGCTCCCTCAGCCTCTCCCCATAGGGCTTGTGCTCCAGTCCCTTCACCAGCCTTGTTGCTCTTCTCTGGACCTGCTCCAGCACCTCAATATCCTTTCTGAACTGAGGGGCCCAGAATTGAACACAACACTCAAGGTGTGGCCTCCCCAAGGCAGAGTCCAGGGGAAGGGTCACTGCCCTGGGCCTGCTGGCCACGCTAGTTTGGATCCAGGCCAGGATCCCCTTGGCCTTCTTGGCCACCTGGGCACACTGGTGGCTCCTGTTGAGCTTCCTGTCAATTAGTACCCCCAGGTCCCTCTGCCTGGCTGCTCTCCAGCCACTCTGTGCCCAGCCTGTAGCACTGCAGGGGGTTGGTGTGGCCAAAGGGCAGGACCTGCACTTGACCTTGTTGAACTTCATCCCACTGGAATCAGCCCATCCCTCCAGTCTCTCCAGATCCCTCTGCAGAGCCCTCCTGCCTTCCAGCAGGTCGACACTCCCTCCCAACTTGGTGTCATCAGCAAATTTGCTGATGATGGACTCAATCCCCTCATCTAAATCATCAATAAAGATGTTAAACAGGACTGGACCCAACACAGACCCCTGGGGAACACCACTGGTGACCAGCTGGATGCAGTTCCGTTCACCAGCACTCTCTGGGCCCGACCCTCCAGCCAACTCCTAACCCAGGAGAGGGTACACTTGTCCAGGCCATGGGCTACCAGCTTTTCCAGGAGTATATTATGGGAGACAGTGTCAAAGGCCTTGCTGAAGTCCAGATAGACACATCCACAGCCTTCCCCTCATCCACCAGGTGGGTCACCTGATCGTAAAAAGAGATCAGGTTGGTGAGACAGGACCTGCCCCTCCTAAACCCCTGCTGGCTGGATCTAATCCCTTGTCCACCCTGAAGGTGCTGTGTGATTGCACTCAGGATGAGCTGCTCCATAATCCTGCCAGGCACCGAGGTCAGGCTGACAGGCCTGTAGTTGCCAGGGTCAGCCTTGCAGCCCTTTTTGTGGATTGGGGTGACATTCGCCAACCTCCAATCATCTGGGACCTCCCCAGAGAGCCAGGACTGTTGGAAGATGATGGAGAGTGGTTTGGCAAGCTCTTCTGCCAGCTCCCTCATCACCCTGGGATGGATCCCATCTGGTCCCATAGACTTGTGAGGATCCAGCTGGCTCAGTAAGTCAGTAACTATATCCTCCTGGAATACAGGAGGGGTATTCAGCTCCCTCTCCCTGTCTACCAGCTCCAGAGGCCAGTTGTCCTGAGGGCCACCTGTCTTACTGGTGAAAACTGAGGCAAAGTAGGTGTTAAGTACCTCAGCCTTCTCCTCATCTTCCTTAACTCTATTTCCCTCCAAGTCCAACAGAGAATGGAGGTTTTCCTTGCCCCTCCTTTTGTTATTAATGTATTTATAAAAGGACTTTTTGTTATCCCTAACTGAATTAAGCAAACTTACTTCAAATTCCACTTTTCTTTCCCTAATTTTTTTCCTGCATGACCCAGCTCTATCAACTCAAAAAGAGCATTATCAATCCAAAAATCTAGACCCTTAATAGACAACCGTGCACTTTATAGAAGGCAACATAACAATCACAGAATGGCTTGGGTTGGAAAGGAACTTAAAGATCATCCTGTTCAAACACCCTACCATGGGCAGGGACACCTTCCACCAGCCCAGGTGGCTCCAAGCCCTGTCCAACCTGTCCTTGGGCACTTCCAGGGCTGGGGCAGCCACAGCTTCTCTGGGCACCCTGTGCCAGGGCCTGGTCACCCTCACAGCCAAGAATTTGTTCCCAATATCCAATCCAACCCTGCCCTGTGTCACTGTTCCCTTTGTTCTGTCCCTCCAGGCCCCAGTCAATGGTCTCTCTCCATGTTTCTTGCAGGTTCCCTTCAGGCACTGCAAGGCCGCAGTTGGGTCACCCCAAAGCTTCTCTTCTCCAGGATGAACAATCCCAACTCTCCCAGCCTTTCCCAGAGCTGCTCCATCCTCTGACCATCCTGGTGCCTCCTCTGCGCTCTCCAGCAGCTCCAAGTCCTTGCTGTGCTGGCCCCAGGGCTGGAGCAGCTCTGCAGGTGGGGTCTCACCTGGGGGACAGAGGGGCAGAATCCCCCCTGCCCTGCTGCCCACGCTGTGGGACCAGCCCAGGGCGTGTGGCCAGATCCATGAGTTTATTTGCAGAGTTCTAGATGAGACTCTATTGAAATAACTGACTTTTAAAATCTGAGGAACCGAGGAACTGGTGCATCCCTTCATCCATCCAGGGCAGCTCTCAGTGGCTGCTGTAAAAACAGAGCCAGTAGCCATGGAAGGGAGTATCCACTTTATTCTGTAATCCCACAGGTGACAATCCCTTTCCAAGAAGATGCTTAGAAAAGCTATGGAGAGTCAGAGTAATAAATACATCCCTGAAAGCAGAAAGCAACTCCAAAGAACCTCTGAGAAGTTACTGCACAGGAGAGCATTGCAGGTGCTGCTTTCCATGGAAATGAGTTCATCTAGATGCTAAACAGTTTAGTGAGGGCTCCTTGCACATTCCTCCACTGCAGCAGTGGAAAATGGAGAAAGATGAGGCTTTCTCTGAGTAGCTCTTATGGAAATGAAAGCATTTTCCATGGATTAAGGGATCTGCAGATCCCGAACACATGTAATTTTCTCCCAAACTCCTAGAAAAGAGCCATTCAGCTGTGCTAAATTGTATGCAATGTCTCTGTGAAGCATTGCTTTGTGTTGTATAACCTGAGCAGAGGCTGAGCAGGCCTAGTCCATGTGGAAATTCACATCATATTCTTTTTTAAATACGTAGTTTTTCTTCCTTTGTTGGTTAAATTAATGGGAATGGTGCATTGGATTTGCAGATGGAATGTTTTCCTCACAGTTGTATTTGACTGTGTGGCAGCATAGTTGGAGCAGGTTGCTTATGATGTTTAAGCACCCACAATATTTCACTCAGAAAAGACCTGATATTGTTTGATGCATTAAGCATTTCTGGTAATCTACCCCTTGATTTTGAAAAATGGGAGGCAAACAGCAACACATCTCCTCTATGGAATGGACACAAGATTTGTTGGGCTTTTTTTCTTAAAAACTGAAAAATGTCACCAAACATACAGAACAAATAACCAAAAGCATCAAATGACCAAGGAACAGAAATGCATTTTAAAAAGCTGTATTTTTCACTGGTATCATAAAATACAATGGGGACAGAAACTGTGGTTTGGAAATATAAAAAATTAAACAGGCGTCCAAAATATAGGTCAAAATAAGAATTGTTTTCATTAGTTTCCATGATTGTTGCTGTGACATTATGCCTGTAACAGTGGTGGTGTTTTTAGCTTGTTGCATTACAGGCAAATTAAAGATAAATTTGCACCTGATCTTCCTGAGGTAAAGCATATCAGTTTCAGGCATCACTTCTCTGAGTAGGTTTGTAACCCTTGACCTGCCTCTACGTGGAACTAAAAATGCTGTGCAATATTTCATTTATATTATTGAAAATACAGGAAAAAATATCACCAGACTCTTTAAATAACTACCTGGATTCAACCAAAATGATACCATATTATAGATAGGATTTAAAAAAAAATTACTTAGTGATCACTAATATTTTAAACTCCATGGCAGGTTTATGGTAAAGAGGTGCCATCTCATTTTTTTTCAACAAGTTTAATAACTGGGATTGTTTTCATGCTTTGTGATTGAGTATTGTGTGAATCATTTAATGTTTTCTGTTGTGACTCATCTGACAAACTCTAAAATCTGTTATATTTTTATCTCCTGATAAAAGCAATATTAAAGAATTATAATCTCATGGACTTTCAGTAGTGAAGTGAACATACTTCTTTTTATAACTTTTTTACTCCTGCTCATTAAAGTCACTTAGTGTTTTTTCAGTAGCAGATAGATGTGAATACAGCAATAGAATATAATTTGATTTGGTGTTATGTAATTTAGGGCTAAAGATTCATGATTTTACCATTATTTTGCTAGTTATATACAACAGCTCAGTTTATAACTGTCTACCACACTTGTGGAATCATGATAGTGGGTGATCTCTTGGGTGTGTGTGACATGGCTATTCATATCCTGATGTAAAAATGCCATTGATTATGGTCTTGTATGTATAGGTAAGTAGCCACCACCTCATAGACCTGGAATAACATGGGCACATGGGCTGAAATCACAAATAACACTCTGAAATGCTTGAGGCTCATGCTGGGCAAGATTGACTATCTCAAGCTGTGGGCATTAAATGAAGAAAGATCTTTGTGCTAGATAAGCATGACTGCCTGGTGTTCATCAGCACAGAAGGGTTAGCAGCTGAGATTACAGGCACATCATTCTCCTGTAAATCTTCTTGGGCACAGGCAGGGCACACTGATGCTGGATGTGCCCAATAGACATGCCAAGAATAGTCCTGGCAGAAGTACAGTCTAAGAAATCAAATGGGATTTCTTTAAACAAAATGCAGGGAAATGGAATAAAAAAAAAAAAAAACAAAACAAAACAAAAAATTGTGAAGACAATGTAGTCTTCTTAGATTTTAGAAGAAGTATAGCCATTAATGGCACAGCACATCCTGTATAAAATAACTGACATTCAGAAAAGTGATTAAAAGACATAATTATTACCAGCTATTTAGTTCTGCTGTATCTTACTGTCAAATGATGTGTGTACAAGACATGCATGTTCTCTAATAAGATGTAGTGATTCTTTTCAAACTTGTTTTCTAATATAATAAATTAATAAGCTATCAGTTGAATACATTGGAAGAATATATTTGGAGGTGTCATCCTCCTTGGCAGCATAGGCAGACAATGTCTGACAAACAGTTAGAATCACAGAATATCCTGAGTTGGAAGACACCCACAGTTCAACCCCTGGCCCTGCACAGACACCCCAGCAATTCCACCCTGTGCCCCAGAGCATCATCCAAACACTCCTGGAGCTCTGGCAGCCTTGGGGCTGTGCCCACTGCCCTGGGGAGCCTGGTCAGTGCCCACCACCCTCTGGGGGAAGAGCCTTTTGCTGAGATCCAACCTGACCCTGCCCTGGCACAACTCCAGCCATTCCCTGGATGCTGTCCCTGCCCTGGCACAGCTCCAGCCATTCCCTGGGTGCTGTCCCTGCCCTGGCACAGCTCCAGCCATTCCCTGGGTGCTGTCTCTGCCCTGCCACAGCTCCAGCCATTCCCTGGGTGCTGTCCCTGCCCTGGCACAGCTCCAGCCATTCCCTGGGTGCTGTCCCTGCCCTGGCACAGCTCCAGCCATTCCCTGGGTGCTGTCCCTGGTCCCCACAGAGCAGAGATCAGTGCCTGCTCCTCCTCTGCCCCTGCCCAGGAAGTTGTCCCTGCACTGAGGTCTCCCCTCAGTCTCCTCTTCTGCAGCTGAACGCACCAAGTGCCCTCAGTGCCCTCACACGCCGCCCCTACAGGCCCTTCCCATCTCACTGTCCCTCCTTTGGACACTCTCCAATGGCTCAATCTCTCCCTTCCATTGTGTCCCCCCAGACTGCCCCCCCATTGCAGGTGAGGCTGCCCTAGAGCAGAGCAGGACAATCCCCTCCCTGGCCCGGCCATGCTGGGCCTGATGCCCCCCAGTGCAGGGATGCCCCTCCTGGTTCCAGGGCACTGCTGGCTCATGGCCAACTGGCCCCTTACCAGGACCCCCAGGGCTCTTTCCGTGGTGCTGTTCTGCAGCCTCTCATTCCCCACTCCGCCCATTGTTGCGTGTCCATACATATAGACAGAAAAATGCATTTCTTTCTTTTAATGCACAGTGTCAGAAATAAATAAGCCTCAAGTTCCTAACTAAATAATACCTTGTCTAAACAAGAAATTTAATTTTCTCATCTGCATTTCTAAAAAAACATTAGTAAAAAACAGTGATACATTATAAAGCTTATGTGGTCTGTCTGCTTCACCCATTTAGGCCTTTTTTCCCCCTGAATCCTTCATGCTGTAATTTTTGGATACCAGAATGAGACTATAAATAGACAAGTTGTGAGTTGTGAGTCTACATTGGTCTGCAGACCTTTTGTATACAGTATTTTTCAGTTAATGTCCTTATGAATAATATTCTCTGTGATAATCTACTTCAGTGTTCTAAAAACCACCCAGCTGGGGCTTGATCCTAATTTGGCCAAGTGGGCAACCAAAAGTCTGCCTTAGTGCTTCTGGAGACTTCCCAGGCTTGAGAGAACCCTTCAGGACATAAAATCTGCCCAGTCCAGTCCTGCCTGGCCTTCAGTGCATCACAGCAGAATTCAGGAAATGGGATGATGGCCAGAATGCTGCTGCATCCTTACTTACTACAACAGTTTTTAAAACTGAATAAAATAGGCCCAAAATATTCTGATGGCTGTAGGAGGGAAAAATGGCCTCAAAGCTCAGTGACAGAAATGTCTGAATGTCCATACTCATTACATGCCAAAAGTCCTACATGTTATAAAACAAAGTGCTGAGTCAAAGTCTTAGTGAAAACAGACCTAACTTTAAAAAGTCTCTTAAAACTGGAGAAAAATGGGCTGCTGTTCTTCTGCACCCTGAGTGAAACTGGACTGCATTCTGTTGTGCTTTATAGTAGGAAGGTGTTTGTTCTGTGGTTTAAGTCTGAATGCTTGGGTTGGATTGAGGATGAGGATGAGGATTCTCATCTTCACCATGAGAAGGAGTTGAAGCATGAGATATTGCCACAGCCGGAGCCCATCAGCAGGTGAATGAGAAGAGCTTTCCTTCACTCTGGGATAGGAATGAGACCTTTTTTTGTAGTGAATAGGGAAAGGACATAACCAAGCCCAAAATATGTGTTCCTCCTTGATATCAGGTGTATCAGCCCTGTTCCTGAAAGTACCACCCTGGCACCACTTGGATCAGGTTCCAAAACAGTGATTTGTCAGTGTAGCTACTGCCCTTAAAGAAGCTCTGTGTGCACATCTGAAATGTGAAACCCAACACCCCAAGCCCCTGCATAGCCACCCCAAAGCCCTGTTTATGATTATAGTACTTCCACAGTTTGGGTTTGTAAATCTTTTTACTGCTCCAAAGCGTCCTGTTCTCTCCAGATCTCCATGTATGACCCCAGGAAAATTTTTGCATTGTCACTTTTGTGGAGGTAGTTTCTGTATCAGTTGTTTTGTGTTTTGTTGTTTTTTACCTTGGTGTTTTTGCCTTTGTTTTAACCTTCCTCAAGTAAACACATGTTGTTATATTCTTGTATTTCTACAAGGAAGACATCTATTATTGGAAAAAATGGCTTTAGATACCAGCTGCTTTGAGCTGTTCATTCTCTATTGTGTAAAAGCCTCACTTCCCTGCAACAAGATAAACACTGTTGTTAGTTATAATCTTCTGACACACTTGTCTCCTCACTGTGATGGCATCGTGGCTTTAATTAGTTTTCCTTTTTTTTTTGAAGTCATTAAGAACAGGGGTTTTGCTCTTCTTCAATCCTGCTCACATTTCATGTTTTTATGTAGGAATCAAATTTTGCTTTGATTCATCAGCAAAATGACACTGAAATTGGAGGGTGTTTTGGACAAAAAAACTTTGTTCTGACTGTGGAATATCCTTTATTATAAACCTTCACTTCTCTTTCACTCTTTGCTTCTTCCTGAACTCCTGCAGACAGCAATATGCTATTCATGTGCCTTTTAAATCTCTAAAATTTTCCAGGGGAGAAGAAAAGTGAAGGAAATTGCAGGTCTGTTAAAGGTATGAGAGGGAAGAGTGTCTGCTGAAAGCCACATGTGAGAAGGGCTGGTGGGGCCTGCAGAAAACACAGCCAGAAGGTGGAAGGGAGTTCTTTCATCCTTGTTGTGTAAATGTGCCCAAGCTGTTGAGTAAAAGGGATATTGATACATTCCTTTGAATTTGTAAAGACTTTTTGGAGTTCAGTTTCTGCAATTCTCAGTTCAAGCTTTTTAAATGCACCTTGCAACAAAGGTCCAAGTTATAATGTATTTTCTTACTCTTATTTTGCCCTTAACTCAGCTGCAATATTTCCTGGAACAATGATTCAGTTAAGTGAAGGTACCCCTTCAGTTGCTTAGAAAACAAATCAGTCAGCTTATATTTTCAAATCACAAATGAGTTAAACCAGCAATGAGCTGAACTTTTAAAAACTTCAGATTCTGGTAAGCTCACAGTAGAAAAGAAACCTTTTTTTAGCTTTCAAAAATTTGTTATCACAGATGTTCTTAACCTAAATATATGGATATGCAAAAACAAATACTGTTTCAAATATGTATAAACTTCCTTTATTTATGTCTAATGCTGATTCCATTCAGAGTCCAGGGTTCAGGCAGCTGTAAATGCTCACTCCAGAACTCACTGAGCTACCCTGCAGCTCTCCAGGCCTCCTGTGGCAGCAGGATAGCAAAGGCCTGGGTTTTTGGTGTGCATCTAATACTTTGTGGAGAGAGCTGGCAACTGCATTTAGAAAGATTTCCCACTAGTGAACCTGATACTGTCCACTCTGAATTTACATTGGCTTCAGCCATTGATAGAGTTACCACCAGCCCAAGGCTTCAGAGGGGAAAAGTCACCAAGGGAGACAAAGGAAGAAATTTGCAGTAGCATTTCCCCTTTTCCTTGTCTTCACGTGGGGTGGGAATACCCAGGTCTGACCTGGGCAAGCTGTGCAAATACCCATGTAATGCGCTGGAAACACTTGAGCACTGGTTGAGTGGGTGGAGTAGCTCTGCACCATTGCAGGGTGCTCTTCCTCCCTGCCCACATCTCTTCTATATGAGCCCCTGTCATTTCTTGTGCAAGGACTGTGCAATAGCTCTCCTGAAATGATGGCAGGGTGGTTTGGAACTGCTGGAATGTGAGCTGCAATGGCTAAAGGGAAAGGACCAAATGTCGTCATTTATCAGCATCATATACTGGTTTTGGTTTGACCACTTATTTTTTCTTGTATCTAACATAAAAATAGGTCTTGTTGTCTCATCTGACTTGCAGATGGTTATAGTAGGTTTCTGCTGTGAGAAAGTTGTCTTCAGGATATATAGAAGCATCTCCAGCAAGTGGCCTGTCCCAGTAAGAGGGACTTTTTATTGACATTGCGTAAAGTTTTACCATAGACAGCCAGTTAGATACTCAGTTTTAAAATGGCTTAAGGTAGGTGAAATTATTCTACAGTGACTACTAAGGTAATCAGACTTGGGACGTAGCCAGAGGTTCAACCATATAGATTCCAGCAGGAGTTTTTGCTTCAATTTTGTTTGCAGATAAGGACCACCTATCTGTAGATCCTATGGGAAGATGAGCAAATGAAAGAAAAATAATAGCAGAATCTGATTAGTTTACACTGAGATTTCAATGCAGAAGGAAGGGAGGGAACAAGGCACTCACCAGATCAGATGTTGCAGCGCTCATTTGTTAACGTGCGTCCTTGAATGGAATTAATGAAACCTTTCATTACTGATCAATATGCTCTTTGACTAGAGAATATTATGGGTACCTATTGTATATGCTTAATTAGATTGAAATTGCTTTCACATTTCATTTATATTCAAAGAACTCTGACCTCAGCAGTTTAAAAAAGAGAATTACAAAAGTCATCCCCTCTACTGTGCTGCTAAAGTCAGCAAGAGAAGGGAGAAAAAGCACAAATCCTGAGCCAGATGCCCAGCTCTGGGCCTCAGCTTGGTGGCAGCTCTGGCAGAGCTGCATTAGTAGTCACTGCAGTGTATCCATAATGAAAACAAATGGTAATTCTTTTACTATCATCATAGGAGATCTTCCCTGGGGACACTCCTGTGTCGTGGGGGAGAAGCTTGCGTGCCCTCATGAGGTTGAGAGCTATGTTGGCAGTGGTTTGTGTCTCCGGTAGGGTCTCCCATGCCAGACAGGTCTCAGCTGAAGGGTCAGACAAAGTGTGTCCACGGGCAGGATGGGCTTGCCAGCCCTCTGGCAACCATCCTAGGAGAAGAACAACTCTAACTCCAAATCTGGGCAGATGGAGCTCGCTTAGCCCTGTAAGGCCATCCATCTACGAGAAGGATACTCTAACCAAAAACTCCATAAAAGAATCTTGTCCAATAAACACCTGAAGAAAAGTACAAAGATCAGTGTCTACAGAGCCATTGCACTGTCTACTCTTTTATATGGGTCTGAATCCTGGGTCATCTACCGCCACCACCTGCGGCTCCTCGAACGCTTCCATCAGTGCTGCCTCCGTTCAATCCTAAACATCCACTGGTCTGATTACGTGACCAATGTGTCTGTTCTTGAACAGGCAGGGGTCACCAGTATCAAGGCCATGCTGATGAGAACGCAGCTGCGCTGGGCAGGGCACGTCTCCAGGATGGAGGATCACCCACTGCCTCCCAAAGATTGTGCTCTATGGGGAACTCACCACTGGCTGCCACAAGAGAGGAATTCCAAAGAAGAGATAGAAGGACTCCCTGAAACAACAGCTCAGCCTTGGCCATATTGACTGCCCCAATGGTCCAATCTGGCCTCCAATTGGGATTCATGGAGATACACCATTCACGACGCTGCTGCTTCTTTTGAGAATGCACGGAGAGTCAGTCTTGAGGAAAAAAGACACCGCAGAAAGAACCGTTCCTTGCCAATGTCACCAAAGGAGACGTTCCCCTGTGCCTTTTGTGACTGGATCTGCCTATCCCATATCAGCTTTTTTAGCCACCAGCAGCTTGCAGCAAGTGTGGGTAGTGCCCTTCCCAAATCTTTGTTTGCGAAGCTGAGCCTTGATGATGATCACAGGAGACTGACACGTGTCCATTAAAGGTAATAGGTTTGGACTGGGCCTAAATGCACTATTTTCAGCCCAAACCCAATTTCATGGCAAAATTGTTCCTAATATATGTGTATCACCCTCCTTCCTCATCCATGTCTCCCCAAAAAACATTCTCAGGTGATCCTTTGCATGTTTTATTTCTTAATAGTTTTTAGTGCTCCTTGACTTATCAAAAAAACACTTCTAAAAGTAGTCTTCTTAGCCTATTCCCCATTGAAATAAAATCCTTAGAACTTCAATACCAATTAGTTGGCTGTCTTGTTACCTCAAGCTTTCAGCTCATCCCCCGGGTGTTCCTGGATTTGTTCCCATCTGTCCCATGACTGCTCCCCTTGTTTCTCACCTGCACCAAGCTCAGCCCTTGGGTCCCCACAGGTGTCCTTGGGTGCTGTGTCTGTGCTCCAGGCAGCCTCAAATCCTCCCACCTCATGGCACACATGGGGCTGTCCCTGTTGTGGTTCTGAACTGAAAGGTGAACTTTCCATCTCTCTCTGAAGCAATTTTTATCCTGAATTCTCCAAGCCTCAGCTCTGCAGCCAGGAGGCTCCAGCTCTTTCCCTGGGGCTGACCTTGGGTAGGATTGGCATTGTTCAGCCTGAAGAAAAGGAGGCTCAGAGGGACCAAATCGGTCTCTACAATTACCTGAAAGAAGGTTGCAATCAGGTGAGGGGCAGTTTCTTCTCCCAAGTAACAAGTGACAGGACAAAGGGAAATGGCCTCTGGTTACACCAGGGGAGGTTTAGATCGGATATCGGGGAAAATTTCTTCACTGAAAGTCTTGTCAAAGTCTTGGCCAGGGAATTGATGACTCAATCACTTAAAGATGTGGATGTGGCACTTGGGGACATGGGTTAGTGGTGGACATGGCAGTGCTGGAGAAATGGTTGGACTCAATCTCAGAGGGCTTTTCCAACCTAAACCATTCTATGACTTGTTGCTCCACTGTGCTGCGTTCAGTGTCCCTCAGCCTCCTTAGGATGCATTGTTTATCAGCTTTCCTCCTTCCAAATTCTTTGTTTGTACAGTGGCAGCTTTTGTGCCAATTTTTTTTTCTTTGCCTGGAGTTATTGGCAGAGCTAATTAACCACAGAATATAAAAGCCTTGTTCTCTGGGACCGGGTGGTGTGGTCACAGAGCAGTGTGTGTGCAGCCTTGGGGGCTGGGGATTGAGCAGTTGGATGACTTGCCTGGGGATGGGTAGATTATCTTCATAAAGAGGTACCAGGATACTTTCAACAGCAAATGCAATCCTTATTCTGGAGGGACCATGTGTTGCATTCTTCCGTGCCCTGCTCTGTGCTGCTCCATGGCCACACAGATGGCCCTGGGTGTGCTCACAACTCCCTCAGCACTCAGGGTTGGGCTTTATGGAGGAAGCTGAGGGGTGAGAGGGCATTTGCAGGCTCACCTGTGCCTGTGCAGGCATGACAGGAGGGGACTGTGTCCTGGGTTTGAATGGGTGCATCGGCTCAGGGTGCTTCTGCCTGGGCTGACAGAGCTCAGCTCCACTTGGGAATGGTGTCGGGCGTTTTCATTACAGTTAAGAAAAACACAGAGGGTGAGGGAGCAGCCCTTGGGTTTTCAGAAGGAAAGTGCCCCCCCTACACCTCCAGCAGGAGGGCAGAGGCCTGGCCTCAGCCTCTGGCTGTGAGTTGTAACACACCAAGATTTTTCCACACCCAGAAATGCTTGGGGAACTTTGTCTTTTTTTTTTTATATCTTTTTTCCCCTTTTTTTAATTCCTGGACAAATGTCTGATTCTGACAGGAAACATGACTGGACGCTGTATAAAATCCTCCTGCTGTCTGTCCAGCCCAGACGACTCCTCCGTCGGTGCCCTGGACCAGGGGCAGCCCCCACGCAGGGACCTCCAGGGGCCGCAGGGCTCTGCCGGGGATCTGAGCCCACCCGCGGCGCCGCCGCTGCCCTGGGATGGTGCTGGGCATCTGCAGAGAGACGGCAGGGCAGGGCCAGCGCATCCCTCCCGCAGCACAGCAGCATGGGGGGCCCGCGCCCCTCGCAGACGTGCCCGTGGATGTCTGGGTGACTGAGAGGGTGCAGAACCGACCCGTGGGGAGGGGACACCCTGCCCCTGACTGGGCACAGGGAGAGGGTGCCCTGGGCTTCTTCCGCCTCTCGTTTTGCGTCTCCAACCCCAACTTCTCCCCGCGGATATCAGAGGACCCCCAGGAGCGGGGCCCGGCGGGAGGCAGGGCCGGGGGCTGTGCCCTCCCTGGGCTGGGGGGAAGGGAGAGGAAAATCGAGACGAAGCAACAGCCTCCAGCTTTTCCCTTCCTCTAATCTCGCTTCACTCCCCTTGTTCCCTCTCCCTCCCTCTTCCCTTTCCCCTCCCTCCCTCTTTCTAATTCCTGCCACTAGCTCGGAGCCTCATTCAGCAGCCGCAGCCGCTGGAGTGTAATAGGCTGAAGATGCTGCCGTGCCCGCTCCGCGGCGAGTTGTGAATGGGACTTGCCTCCTCTCCGTCGTCGGAGGGGGCCAAGGAACGCGACCAGCCCCGCCGGAGCCGCAGGTAAGCGGGGCGAGCCCTGGGGAGCCGCGGCCGGACCCGTCTGGGCGAGCGGTGCGGGAGCGCTGCGGGCGGCACGGGCAGAGCGGCGGCGAAGGGAAGGGCAGGAGCGGCGCGGGATGAACGTCTCTGGCCGCTCGGGAGGAGGATGCGAGCGGGGGCATACGAGCGGGGGAATGCCAGCGGGGGCACCCACAACTTGCCAGCGGCGAGGCCAGGCAGGTGTGCGGGAGCGCGGAGCGGGGCCGGGCGCGGTGTGGGCGCTGCGGCGGCGGCCGCGGGTCCCCGAGGGCGCGATCGTCTCCGAAGGGAGAGAGGAGACGCTCTGGCAGACGGTGGTTTTCATTATTTCCCCCCTTCAGTTCTTGTTCGGGGGCGGGGAGGAGGAGGGCGAGTGTTTGGCCGTTTTGAAATGTTCCTCCGGATAAGCAGATGCCGAAAGCCCCGAACTGAAAATCTTTTACTTGCGCTGTAGCTTCCAGGCACGAAATGGATATGCAGAAATTAGGAGGGCATGAAATGAAGGATACTCTATCCAGAATGAAAAAGGAAAGACTTTGATTTACATCCTTCTTTTCCTTTTTTTTTTTTTTAATAATTTATTTTTGCTGGCTTTCAAACGCGTTACTATTCACAAGGTTCCAAAATGGTATCTGTCTAACACGGGCTAGTCCAAAAAGCATTAGACTCTTGGGTGATACATGCATAAACACATCCCGAAGAAGCGTAAAACAGATCAGGCTGCGAGTCCCCATAAATACCGTTAACTTTTAGAATAAAAGTGCTTCCTGTCCAGCCCTTCGGGAGCACATACAGCAGTCTGACATCATGATACAAATGCCTTTACCTTCTATAGAAGTCCCCCTTTATTGTCTACTCTTTTAAATATTCATTTGCTGAGGGAAGAACCAGTATATGCTGGGAGAGCGTCTTTGTACCATTGCTACAAAGGACAGAGTGGCTGTGTAACACAGTATTTACCTACCAAGATATCTGTGACAAAGGAACCTCTTTAGCAAATGAGGTCACT
Organism: Pithys albifrons albifrons; assembly: GCF_047495875.1. Classification (NCBI taxonomy): domain Eukaryota; kingdom Metazoa; phylum Chordata; class Aves; order Passeriformes; family Thamnophilidae; genus Pithys; species Pithys albifrons. The sequence continues at coordinate 1,342,713 of NC_092469.1, read as the reverse complement.
AATTCAGAAATTGGCCCTTTATAAGGGGAATGCTCATTTCTTTTTCACGTTCCAATTACTAGGAACTTCCTGGGAAAGACTTTTTTCCTTTTGATTTGTGATGGTGATAGGATAAGATTTTCACAGACTCAGTACCTGTCTATTAAGAAATTAAATGCTTCTAATTATTTAATAATGGAACTGTTGAATAAGAGACGCTCTAACAGACTTCCAAGCAGAGAAGCACGAACGCAGGCACTGCTCAATGTCCATCCCTTTTCCCCCTCCCTTGCTCTTCCATCTGCTTCAATGTTTCCCAAGTCTGTATGATTCTCTAGGTAAATACTTTCTTCTTTTTCTACACTGGCTAACGGATACCCATAAATAAATAGGCGTTCAGTGCAGAAGTTCTGCAATAATTAATCTGACATCTGCCTTAGCCAGGTCTGTCCGCTGAGATTTGGAACATAAATTGATGCTTGTGCTCAGTCCTTTGAATGATTTTATAAGGAGAGATATTATAAGTATATGGAAGTGGAATTGCAGATGTTTGCTCATGAGCAGCAGTTTCATGGCAGTGGCACAGTTTGTGTCTTGGGGAGATGGGCAGTGAGACCTGGGTGGAAACTGGGAGCAGAAGGTCTGGTTTGAGCTTCATCCCCTAACACACAAGGCATCCTTTTAAGCACATTTCTTAGTCCACTATGCTCTAGAAAACAGAAGTTTCTGGCCATACCTCAAAAGGAATTCTCCTTCCTCTTGAAGGAGAACAAAATAAAGTTACAGAACTAAGAATAAGAGATTAAATAAAAGAATGGGAAATTCTTTAGGAATATTTTACCCAAAGGACGTATTTCTTTTGCTGTTCTTAGGCCCTGGAATAGATTTTTTCCCCTTTTTTAACTCTATACTAGAGCATCAGAAAATGAGCATGGACAGAAAATGCTATTTTTAGGTTTCTCTACATCAGCTTTAACTTTGCTACAATTGTGATTGTTCCCTGTCCAAAAAAATCAGTAGGAACTGAATTTCTTTATTATTAGAAATGCTTTTACAATAGGACATGTCAAAAGATAAGTCATTATGATTTATCAGCAACAGTTTCAGATGAAAATATGTATGGAAATTGTTGATTCAGAGATAGGACAGCTAAATTAATTTTCCTTTTGCATACCAATATGGGAAAGCTACAAGATTGGTATGATTTCATTGATTTATCAGATAGAATGCTTTAAACTCTATAATGTGATTTCAGCTTCAATTAATATGCTATTCTGGCAACATCTGACATATTTAATTTAGTGTAAGAAACATATGTGAAGTTCAGAGTTACAGTAGACTAACATTTTTATTTTCTGCAAATGCTGTAACCCAACAAAGCATAACTTAACAAACAAATGTTTTGTTGCTGAGAATTCCACAAGAGAAGCTCTTTCTAGCTCAGACATCATAGAAATTTAAAGTAATTTCAAACTTAAAGCCAGACTCTCTTTTTTTTTTTATGAACCCCCTAAACCAATTTTGAATCCATTTTGTGAGTTGAATGCTTAGTGAAATACCTTCAGTGTGTGAGAAACAGAGGTTTCATCTGGAATCAATTAATGTGAAACAGTTTAGCAACATGTTTCCTAGACTTTTTTTTTCTGTCTGAGTTTTCCTAGCAACGTTTTAAGCTAAAAATCTGTGTATAATTTTCTATGCCCTACCCATTTAAAAGGCACTTCAGTTTTCATTGTTTCTTTGTTGGGGCCAACCCAAAGCTTAGGGAAAGAAATTACAAGATGGCCATTGATTTAAACGGCGATTGGATTGGGCGCTTTGTCTGTATGAATTAGAAGGACTTTACCCTTAAGTGTGGTCATTTTACGTCACATATATAATTTTTTGCCGTATGTATCGGTTAAGGAGCATTGTAGTCATATACTGTGATATATACTAGATATATATGAAGACTCTTTTAGTATTTTAGGAGAAAATGCAGCAGAACTGTGTTTGGGTTTGATGCTGAGGACTCTTAGATTGAAATTATCGACCCATTTAAGTGCACGCGCGGAATAATCAAACCCATTCATCTGCGAGAGGAGGGACTTTAAGCCATTTCGTTGTTACGGGAGGGGAGCAGATCGGCCCACGGTGCGATGTGGGGCCGAAGCGCTGCGGGGCTGGGACAGTGCGGGGCGAAGCGATGCGGGGCCGGGACGGTGCCGTGCAGGGGCAGGGGCGGTGCGGGGCCTTGCAGGGCGGTGCGGGGCAGGGGCGGTGCGGAGCAGGGGCGGTGCGGGGCCATGCAGGGCGGTGCGGAGCAGGGGCGGTGCGGGGCCATGCAGGGCGGTGCGGGGCCATGCAGGGCGGTGCGGAGCAGGGGCGGTGCGGGGCCATGCAGGGCGGTGCGGGGCAGGGGCGGTGCGGAGGAGGGGCGGTGCGGGGCCATGCAGGGCGGTGCGGAGCAGGGGCGGTGCGGGGCCTTGCAGGGCGGTGCGGGGCAGGGGCGATGCGGGACCATGCAGGGCGGTGCGGGGCAGGAGCGGTGCGGGGCCTTGCAGGGCGGTGCGGGGCAGGGGCGGTGAGGGGCGATGCAGGGAGGTGCGGGGCAGGGGCGGTGCGGGGCAGGGGCGATGCGGGGCAGAGACGGTGCTGGGCCGGTGGCAATGCGGGGCAGGGGCGGTGAGGGGCCATGCAGGGCGGTGCGGGGCAGGGGCGGTGAGGGGCCATGCAGGACGGTGCGGGGCAGGGGCGATGCGGGGCAGGGACGGTGCTGGGCCGGTGGCAATGCGGGGCAGGGGTGGTGCGGGGCAGGGGCGATGCGGGGCCCCGGGCGGGCACTAGAGGGCAGTGCTGCTCCGCGCCGCCGGCTCCTTGAAAGCCGTTTTGTTGCCGGCGGAGCATCCCGCGGGATGCGGGACCGGCCCCGCCGCACTCTGGGCTAATGCCCAGGCACTTGGGCGGGATTAACAGCTCTCGAGTCGGTGGATCGCGTTACCGCCATGTGATGTTTGGGGGTCCTGGAAGTTCGGCTTGTCTGGAGACGAGCTGACTCCACAGCTGGAGTGTGGGTGTAAAATACCAGCTCTTTGAGGGTTTGGAACTCTCTTCCTTTTTCAAAGGCAATGTTGCGTTTCCTACCATGTCAAGAGTTTAAAGCCAAAAAAACTCAATGATACAGTGAAACAAAATACATCTCTTTCAAAAATGTTACCATGTTTGTGAGATCTTACAAAGACATCCTTGATAGGAAAAAAAATAGACATATTAAGCCAAATTGTTCTGGTTTTATCTGTACACATCCAGGTCAGTGGAGCTTGTAGCTGAAGAACTGAGAAAAGTATATTTTGCCAAATCCGTATATCCTGCAGCACCTTGGAATACAAAAGGTGTTGTTACAACCCATGACTGCAAATCACAGAATCACAGAACGGTTTGGATTGGAAGCAAATTTAAAGCTCATCTCATTCCCATCCCCTACCATGGGCATGGACCCCTTCCACTAGACCAGGATGCTCCAAAACCCATCCAACCTTCCCTGGATTCTGAGCAGCAAGGACACACATGACGATAGAGATTTTAAATGGTTCCAGGCATGGAAAGAGGCTCATTCCACCTCCCTCTTCCCCAGACATCCACTTTGGAGTGTTGCAAAGACAGGATTCCAGGCTGCATAGATCTTCAGTTTGACTCACAGACCAACCACATTCCTGTGTACAAGAACTATTCACCATGTGTGACGGAGTGCAGAGCTCCACAACATTGCATCAGTACGGGCAGATATGCAGGCACAGAAGTTAATGCATCCAATAAAAATCCTTGCCTACAGCTTTGGTGCCCACACCAGGCAAGACAGTGCCATAATTGCTGTACAGCCTTCTGTCAATGGCCTGATAAAGGATATTAATTAAGAATTATCTTGGAATAACAAGTCCTAGTGAGAGAATTAGTAACTACTACACAGGGAAATGAGCACAGCTTTGTGTTGCAGAGGCCTGATAGCTGCCTGTCCTCTGCGCTGCCAGGCAGGGAACGTGTCCTCAGCCATTCAGTGTGCTCAAGGTGGGTGGAAAAGTTCGAGTTGCCAGTCCTGTTCAAGCCCTCCAGATAACATTCCTCGTGGCTGGGACATCAGCTGTGCCTTGCAAGGCAGCAGAAATTCAGAGCCAAGTCTGTGGAGCAGCAGTGCTGCTGCTGAGCATTGCCCTGGGGAAGGTGACATTAGGGCTGATTTTGCCTGACAGAGCCATGAGGGCTCCTTCCATAACTGCCTGGGTGGTGTGGCTGCTGTCAGGCAGCCCAGCCCCACGGAGCTCTGCTGGCACCAGGAGCCATAATTTAGCTCCTCAATTTTAAAGTGCTGGCTTAAGCAAATTCTAAGGGGGTTTTGTGTTTGGTTTTTTTCCTGCAAATTTTGGCAGTGAGTAAGAGTCCTTCTGAATCAGCAAGAGTTCATCAGAATTCTTAATTGTAATGCAATGGCAGGCAGAGTTGGAATAGTAGAAATCAATGTAAATAGATTAAAAGAAAAGGACCAAGTAACTGAATGTAAAAGAGGAGCCAGGATTTTCCAGAGTGATTGGTGAACGAAGCAGCAATAGGTGTGCAAACACAATTTATTATTATAATGATGATTTAATACTTCATCAACAGGTAGGCTGTAGCTTCACCATAGATACACCCATATAAAATGCAATTGTGAATCCTGGAGCATCATAAAGCAACAAAACTGAACAGAACTTTGACGAGAGACTATCAGCTGTAGGAAGTGCCTATCTAGACAGTAATTACAATTAAGGTGTCATTGTGTTGATACACTCTGGCAGTGTTGCAATGAACCCCCAATGATGCTGTGAGAACACAGGGCTACACAGTTGAATATTGGAGTGATGAGCAGAAGGAATTATATTCAATAACCCTTTAAGATATAATTATTCAATAACCCTTTAAAATATAATTCACAGAATTTCTGTGTTTATGAACTACACTTTTATCTTCTTCCCTTTGTACAGTGCACTAAACTTTACATTTTTGGTGTACCATCTTAAAGCCACCATCTCTTTTCACGTGAGCTCCTAATCACACACAGACTGTGCCAACTTGGGATGTTAAAAAGTTCCTTAACTTGGTGCCAATCCCATTAAATTGCTGCTTTTTCTGCCCCACATTTTTGTGCTCTTCATTTTACACAGTGCAATTATTAGATATTCCAAGTGAAAGAGTTACATTTAAGGTTAAACTGCTGCCATACAAACTCTGGTTCAACATAATTTTTATCCCAGAGAGGCTGCTGATATATATTTTTAAATAAAATAAAATTTCAGAAACATATTAATTGGTCTCAGTGGTTAAGTTAAATAGTTAAACACATGCATACATATCATTCTGCCAAGGATAAGTCATTAGTTCAGTATAAAGCAGAAATGATGGCTCTATTTGAGTCAGGAGACTAAGTCCTATTTCCATTAATGCTAACTGTTTCATTAATACATGCATGTGTCAGCATTAAGTCATAAATTTAAATGGTATGTCCTTCTTGATTTAAAGTAATTATCTCAAAGATCTTGGCTGCTGAATGAATAACTGTTACTCCTTTCATCTTTTATCAACTAAATTTTTATTATTTTTTTTTTATGTAGACCTTGTAAGGCAAACAAAAGAAATAGAGTTTGTGCAAAGTTGAGTGGCATTTGAACCAAAAATTAATGTATTTTCAAAAACACCTGTAACTATACCAGCCCCTAGATGAGGATTCACAGACCTTTTTAGACATACTACGTGCCTGCCTACATCTTAGGTGTACTTTGTGCCTGTTTATGTTTATTTTAATTTATAAACCTTATGGGAAAATTTTAATTGAACAAGTAAAAATTGCAACCTCTAAACTATTGAAAAAACAAAGACACTAAAAATGTTTATCCCTAATTTTTGTGAAAAATTAAATTTTACCTAAGAGAAATCCAGAGGTAAACACAGGACTTCAAATAGTATTTACAAAATAAAAGACTGGTCTCATTAGAACTAGAAAACACACCTGAAATTTCAGAATTCAGTTGTAGGATTCAATATTGTCCTTTTCAGAGCAAGGCTGTAGTGCATTTGTTCCCTTCAGGGTACTTTGTGTCCAGGACAGAAATGATTGTGAGCTTTTCCAGGAATGGGCAATATTCAAGCAGTCGGATGCTGCCAGGTTGACTCAGCGTGTCCAGGGCAGTGATCCACCCTCCTGTTCCACGCCACAGAGATCACCAGACTGGGGGGTCTGAGATCACTCAAACATTTATCCAGTGCACACAGTGAACAGGTAGTTTTTATGATATCATCCTCTTCCCATTCTTTTTCAGCATATTTTTCTTGCAGTTGAAATTCCAGTGAAGACCTTCAATATTTCACATTAGAGAAAGCCACTGTTCATTCACAGTTTCAAACCCAATTTCTCCAGACATAAGAGGTTCCAAAATTTTGAAAAGCAGTTGAGTAATAATTTTACTTGGGGCTCTGCTTCAAATAGAAAATTTTGTCCAGTGCTGATTGTTGCCTTTTTATTTGTTACTGTTCCAATTATAGCTGGTATAGCTGGGAGAATGTGGCTGATTAGTATGCATTTCAATTCTTTTTAGCACAGTAGCAATTTCCATAGCATTTCCTTTTCTAAAGCAAGAAAACGTAGCAGGCAGTGGCATTTGCATGCAAACAATTTATCATTTACACACAAAAGGGCTGATTAGGTAGCAGTACATGTGACTGTGGGTCAGACAGGAGGGTCATAATAGTTCCTTCTGTCCTTAAAATTGTGAATTTTGTAATCTATATGTGGAAAAAGATCCTAAATCTATTATGTTGATGTTTCATGTACTAGGATTACAAGTCCTCTTAGAGATCTCTGGTAGGGTTTTCTGTGGTGCTTTGGCCATACCCATGTAAGTGAAAGCAGTTCAAGATGATCTCTTCCTTAAGCCAGTGCAGGTCGCAGCCCATTGCTCTGTCCAAAAAAAGTTGATTTGGAGACTTCAGAGCTAACTGGGCCATGACCTGGGTTAGAAGAAACCCTGTACAATAGCTAAGGTCTCTGTCCCTGTGCCCCTGGAGCCTTTCCCATGCTCTGGGCATCGCCCTTGGTCTCTCAGGTTCCTGCATCATCATCTGGAGTTCATTGTACTTGCCTGTTTGTGCATGATCTTTCCTGCCCCTCAGTTTATTAGATCCTGCTCCCCCTCTACAGCACAAAATCTAATATTCAGTGAACGTTTCAACTTCCAAGTCTCCCATTTTGCAATGTAAACTTTGCTCTGAACTTCCTTTTGATTTTCATGCTTCTGCTCTGTTCAATCATCAGCACATACTCTCAGATGGGGAGACATTCTTCTTGGATTCACTGGATCAGACTTGTCCAACACTTACCTTCTCCTTTGACCTGAATTAAACAAGGGTTTCCCATTCCCAGCCTGCAGTGCAATCATACCCCTCACTACAAGCCTGCAGATGATGTCCAGTGACCTTCTACACATGTTAGTGTTTTGGATTAGCAAAATTCTTACTCTCTGGGTATTTGTCTCGGTATATGTCAAACTGCTGGGAGCAGTTAAACAGGATAAAATTATTCTCAGTATGTTCAATGACTTCAATAATTATTTACTTTGCAACAAAGAAGACTCCACAATTAAATATGGCAGCAGTGGTGTGATCTGAGAAATAGTTGAGCCCTCTTCAGGCAGGGGAAATGGAAACCAGCCTTTATGTCTCACTAGACAATTTATACACAATATGCAGATGTCATGTGGAACTAGGACATGATGAACATCATGAAAAAGGTAGCACAAAGATTTACTCTGTGCTGCAGTGATGTGCTGTCATTCTAGAACATCACAGATGAGTAAGTGGCTGCTGGCTTGGGCTTTAAAGGAACAGCCAGAACACATGAGGAAAATCAGGAGTCAAAAGTCAAATTGCTAATTTTTTGCATGACATGGACGTGATGTTGAATTCCACCTTATTGTGCCCTTCAGTGCGTATTTGTACTTTTAAAAGGCCAGGAGAACGTCCATCTTATTTCATATAAGTCCAGAATTTTGTTATTGTTGTTAGCAGCCTTTTTAATTACTTCCACGAGCAGGCAAGTTGAAATTGTTTCTCTGCTGTTTGCATGTTACTGCTTAAAATTCGGACTGGTGAACCTGATATAAAACAGAAATTATATTGGACTCGATGGGATTATTCATTGACATTGGAATTATTGATCAGTATCCCTGATTGAGTTTCAAGTGGTTTTGGTGGTTATGTTAATGCATGTTTGCAACTGGAGTTTAGGGGGAAGTGTGTGTGAATTCCAGGGCTAAGCCAGGTTTTGGTCATGGCACTGTCAGGAGTACACTAACATATGCACAAAATTGCACTAATATTTGTTTAATTATTCAGTCAAATTGAACAAGAAATGAGCTGAGCTGAAATAATGAAGTCTATAGAGAAAGTGCCAGCTCTAATTTTACCAGGATTTGACAGCTGCTCATTGTCATGACCTTGGCTTTTTCATGAGGAGCTGGAGGTCAGGAAGTGTGCCCCTGTACATGCTGCCTTCATGAAGTTCTGAGGGCCATCATCTGAGCAGACTCGGACCAGATTGTCCACATGTATCAGATTATTGAGGGACTGGGTGCAGTTCTGTATTCTGGTCACATAGCTGTAAAATCCTGCTTCTTCCTTTGTGATACTTCTTTTCAAAAATGAAGGACCGGCAAGTTATTTCTTGAAAGTAGTTCATAACTTGAGACCTACCCAATATGGGGATTTTAACTACTTCTGACTCTTTTTCTTTGCAAAAAATTACAGGAGGTCATTGATATTTATTAAGGAAAGAATGTAAGTTAATTTAATAATGTTTCCACATGACTTTTTCCACTGGTGTATTCTGCTCTTGGAGGAAAGAATGTTTTTGCCTAGAGATGTACCCCATCTGGAAATTACATCCATTTTTACTAGAAATGAAATCATTCAAAGTAACTGCAGAAAAGCTTGTGTTTTAACTGTTTCCATGTGCTTTAGTGTCGACTACATTTAACCCATAAATGCCTTAGGCAGTTTGTTACTTCGAGTTAATGAATGGTAATTTCTTCTTGAATCTGAGATCAGCAGCTCCTCCTTGATCACTTTTCAGGAATGTTACAAGAAGTGTTTACTCAAATATGAAGGTTTCTTGTTTCCCATGTTGGTGCAGCTCCTGTAAAAAGCATAAAATTGTATATCCATTAAATTCATTTCTCATTCTTACCAATTCATTACACTTGTTTCCCCTTTGGGCTTTATGAAAGGCTTCAAGTTTTATTTTCCAACAAATTAGGAACATAGCATCTTTTTAATAACATATCGAGCATTTTAAATGTAAATATGTGAATTTCTCTCTTCATCCTCATGCCCCCAAATAATCTGTCTGTTATCTAGGGGAAGGCAGGCAATCAGTATACCTTGTCAAGGCTGTATCTTTCTGAACTCAGATGTCACTGCATGGCAGGAATGCTCTCCACAGCTGCACCTTAAAGGACAGGTGTCTTTCTGCCATGAATGATACCAGAAAAAGTCCTGTTGCAAAACTGGTTTTTCCACTTCTCAGAGTCTAGTGATGTCATTTCCATAATCTATGGAACTGCTGCTAAAATTAGGGGGATATATATGGCTGTGTTCTTGGAGTCATGTAGGGAACTGAGATCACTATATATTAATTATGCCTTCTAATTATGTCCTTTTAGTAACCTCCTCATGTCCCAAAAGAATCCCAGAATGAATGAAGAGGAGCATAATTCCTCATTTCTGGAGAGGAATTCTTTCAACAATCATATTCAGAATGGCAAAGCAGCTGAGAGTAGAGTGTCTGTATTGACTGCTAGTTTGTGTTCTGCAGCGTTGCTTGGAGTGGTCCTGGCAAGGATGACTTCACCCCAGGGGTGCATTTGAGGAGAGGGAAGGCTTAAATCTATTGTGCTTATTTTAAGAGTGTTCTTTCACCTGACTAGAGGAGTCTGTGCCTACTCACATTTCTTTGGGGGGAAGTAATTGGAAGCATAAGAGTGGTGAAAACTCTTGTATTGTGAGGGCAAACCCCTTTGCTTCTCAGAAGTATTTTTATGTGTCTCAATGTCACACCCTCTAAAGAGCAGCTTCCAAAGCATGACAGTAAGACAAGTGAACTTGACTGGAAAATAATTTCAGTTTTCTTGGGAGGGGGAGTTTCAGCCTTACAATAGACATCCCTTACAACAGACATCCCTGTCTATGCTATAGGGAGCCTATTGGATCTGCTATGCCCACTGTGCTCCTATTGGAGCAGCATCCCCAAAGGAGGCTGTGGAGCTCCCTTGGAAATGACAGAACGTGGCATGAAGTCTGCTACTAGTGACAAAAGGGTTAAAAACCATATGGGCTGGTTATCTGTCTGGAGCTTCAAACAATCACATTCTACATCAAAAAGGGACTGCAGCAACTCCCTGATCAAAGCTCAGGTAATGTAATTATTTGCCTTCATGAATCAAGGGGTCCTTGAACAAGCTTACTTTGCCTGGATATTAGAATATGGGAAATTTATTGTTTCACTCCTTCTAATATTCCAACATCAAAGACAGCCTTTTCCTATAAACAAAGCAATCTGAAGTCAAAGAATTGAAGCAAAAGTTAATGTGGAGAGATGCAGCTTTCCAGGGGCTTTGTGAGCTGGAATTTAAACTGACTCCTGTGGGGTGAGATATTTACCACCATGATTCTTTGCCTCTATTTTATGTGAGAAATCATCTATACCGAATCCTGTGAACTCAAATGCTTAACTCCTCTTTTGCGTTCACTTAGTTAACATTGATTTTCCTGTCCCTCAGTTTTAAGTGATGTTTCGTATTTTGGTTTGCAAATCTCTGTTTGCCAAGCCCCGAGTGGCTCTTTGCCCACGTCACGCTCTGAGATTTAATGAGCAGGTGCAATTAGGCTGCGTGCCCCGCGCGGGGCAGGGCTCGCTGCTCTGCCCCAGCCCCGCAGGATCCGCAGGAAATCGCGGGCAGCGAGGGCAGCGCTGGGTCCGGAGCGGCCGCGGCGGTGCCACCCTGTGCCATCGGCAGCCCCGCCGCGGCTCAGCAGTAATGAAGCGAAAATGGACTGGCATTTTTAAACCCCTCAGCGTGTCAGAGGAGTGTGCGCTGATAGCAGAACGGATCTGCAAAAGTAAATATTGCTTTATTTCTAGGAAAGATTAATTCCTTTGCATCTTACTCTTTTATTTTTGCATTTTCTTTTCTCGGGCTGCCAAATTTTCTTTCACAGCTGGGGCTTGATGCTTCTTTTTTCCTTGTTCATGGACCAAACATAATATACTAAAATTTCTTGGGGTAAGTGCCAGCCTTAGTGTGTGTGTTTTGTGTTTACCTGAGACATCATTTCTGCATCAAAGCTCTTATTGCCTGTGCTGTCCTGGGTTTGTGTGTGTTGGATTCAAACCTGCAACAGTCCTGGCTGTGAAGCTGCAGCTGAAGGCAGGCAGATGTCCCTGTGCTTCCCTGTTTCTTAGCGGGAACCAAAGTAAATTAGTGGGAGACAAGTCAGGACAGACAAGAAACAAATGCAGTCACTACACCTGGCCACAAATATTTCCCAGAGTGATGTAAAGTTATGTAAATAGAAAATAAAACAGGTTGGCTCATCCCACCTGCTCATATTTGCCTGGGAAATAAGTACCACAAATTTCTACTGCTGCAGATCCTTTTGCAAATGAAAATTTTTTCTTTAAAAATGCAATGGAAATTCTTAAAGAGTAGAAGGGCTGCAAAATGCAACATTACGATAAATAATCTAATTATTTTATATAACACAGTAAATAATAAAGATAGCAGTGGAGTATTCTGCCACTCTCTGGTGAGCAGCTCTACAAAGTATTTTGTTTAAAATGGTGGTGGGATGCTTGGAGAGACATGGTCCTCTGCTTTGTGTGAAGAAGGTATAATCTTCATATACTGACTAACTGCAGAACTCTTATCAGCTCTGTGCACTGCAGCTCCTTTCAGTAAAGTCACAGAAATAAGTCAACTAGACTAAGTTTTAAAGATATTCCAAATTCTTATCATATACCCATAACTGTTACCAGAAGAATACACTGTTCATGTGAGTCTTTTTAAACCGCTGGGTCTGATTTTTCAGTTTCTTTAATTTGGACATGAAGCTTTTAAGTTTGAAAGACATTGCTTTTAATGTCAATGAACAAACACAATCAGTTTATTACTAGTCATTCTGGATTCTTCAAGAAGTCATCCAGCAGAAAGGGAATTATTTCATTAGAGGGAAGTCACTTGGTTGGTATTCAAGACAGAGAGACAATATTGCCAACAAGTTTTCTATGTGTGTGTGTGTGTATACATATATATATATATGGATATATGCATGTAGACACAAATGTTGTCTGTGTGTGTGTGTATATGGAGAGATGGGATATTGGGAAGAAATTCTTGGCTGTGAGGGTGGTCATGCCCTGGCACAGGGTGCCCAGAGAAGCTGTGGCTGCCCCATCCCTGCAAGTGTCAAAGGTCAGGTTGGACAGGGTTTGGAGCAACCTGGTCTGGTGGGAGGTGTTCCTGCCCATGGCAGGGAGTGAATGGGATGAGCCTTAAGGTGCCTTCCAACCCAAACCATTCTGTCATTCTGTGATTCTATATGAGATATGATTCTATATGAACCCTTCCTTCCTGAATGTCTGTCCTAGTTCTCCTGTGAAGTCTCTGATGTGAACATGAGTTTCTGGAAGCCTTGGTTTGTGCCATACCTGCTCAGTATGTGTGGTGGTTCCATGGGCAGTGGGTGGTGCTGGGACAGATCACATTCCTGTGCCATTACCAGAGGGGGAGGAATTGATTAGCAATAACACACTTCATTAACACTGCACTTTCTCAATCATTGTAATTGTGGCTTTTCCCTAAAACATCAAGTGGAACAGGTTTTGTTTCAACCAAATCAATCTAATGTGTTAAAATTTACATAATTTCCTCTCATTTCGTTTATAGAGCAGCAGGAATTTTAATTTGCATTGTCTGTATAGTCTATAATCAAAGTGTTAAGAGCACAAGGTTTATTCATTATGTATGGCATGTAGTGACAAATTTACATAATGGGTTGCATCTTGCAGAAATATTCCTTCTTTCCCTACTCCCACCTTCACAATTTTGGCTATAACTGATTTTCTATAAACCTGTTAATTCAATTACACAAGCCTTTGAGTTCCATAAAACATTTATTATGGAGAAGTATCCTTACAAAAATTAAAAAGTGGATAAAATATCATAGTGAAAGAGGAGAAGGGCTAAGGGAAAGCATTGATTGATAACTGGACTCTTTCCTGATTTCAGGAGAAAGTTGATGCAAACCCACTGAGGTTTGTGCTGTTGTTCTGTAGTGAAGGTGAACATTCAGAATTGAATGAAAAGGTGCCTTTATGTTTGTTTAGTGGCAATTAATATATAGAGTCTGTTCTATGAAGAATTTCAGAACTAAGTTAGAGACTAAAAGGACATTAAGCAATGGAGATGCTGTAGATGCAAACCTTCATCACAGACTTGTCTGCCAAGGCCAACCCTTGCTTTATGAAAATAGAGTGCTTAGTGTGATTGTTCTTTAATAGGCAATTACTATATTTTAGTAAATAGAGAAGAAAACCTGAGGATTTTGATAATGTTTGTTGGAGATAAAATCTTATCTAAATGAGGGATATAAAGCTACACAACTCATATGAAGCATTCCAGAGCATCAGATTTATCATCTACATTGTTGATTGCTGTGTTTCAGCACATGACAGGCAGTTCCCTTCTCCCTTTTGCTGCCAAGAGAGGATATTGAGTCTAAAATGTAGGAAGGCACTTTTATTTTTATTACATCGAGCTATCTTGTAATCCAACAGCGTAAACAAATATATTCCATGTACTGGCATGTACAGAAACTCAGGTAGTACAAGATTTGTCTACCTTTGATCAAAGTAAAACTTGTGACAGAGATGCAGAATATATTTAAGTGTTGACAGCCACACTGTTTGTAAGGGATTAGGTGGACAGGTGTTTCAGTCCTCTACAGAAACATTCATACAAATATCATTATTTGTATACTTAGATCCCTAATCTGATGCTAAGAGTTTAAAACTGTCAAAGCATATTGTATTTAAATTGTATTTTATTCCATGCTATGGCAAGGGGGTGTGGGTGTATTACGTGCATGGTGACTTGTGTTTTCAAGTTATACAAGTACAGGAGCAGACACCCAATCTGACAATTGTGAATATTTCAGTCTCTGCATGGAACTGGAATGAAACCCTGGTTTATATAGCAACTGTTGACACCAGTGTGCCAAAAGGCTTTTTAAACAGTGTGATGTCCATGTAGATGCAGCAACTGCACCTCAAAATGAGAGTGTACATGACAGCCAAAATTTTGGGATTAATACCTAGAGAGAAGGTGCTCAGTTTGTTTGGAGACGTGCAAAGGACAAATGTAAAGCCACTTAGCCTTTGGGAGAGAGGAAATCCCAGGAAAGGGGAGCCTTGCTTTGCACAGACCTCATCACCAGAATGGCCTATTAAGGTGACCATGAAACTGTAACACTGGCCTCATTTTCCTCAGCTTTTCCCCAAAATTACTGTATGTGCTGCACTGTCCTTGGAAATGCCATCTGATTCTGCTCTCCAGCTCCTCTGGCAAGAACTGGCTTGCCTTCCTTCCATGTTTTTTATTTCTTACCCATTTTCCTACTGTTTTTCCACATCCATTAAATCTTGTTTAAAAATTTGCAAGAGATTTTTCCAAGGTTTACAGAGAGAGGCACATAGCAAGGGCTGGTCATGTAACCATGGTTGTCTGTTTGCCCAGCCATACTCTCAGAGATAAACCATGTATTTGCTCAGTATTCATGGTTTTATAGTGGTCCCATTACACTTGCAGGAGCTGTGGAGTAGGAGGTGCAGGAATGTGCTGAAGATTTTAACTTGCTTCCCTTCTATATACAGTTGTATGAACTTCACATTGATCTTGTAAGCTTTGCAGAACATTCTTGTTAAGTTGAAGTCTTGCTTGAACTACACCTGGGTTTGGATTCTGGTCAAGCATCAGCACATCTTGTTGTTTATTAAGCATCAGCTGAAAAAATGCGAGTTGGAAACGTCCCCACAGCTCTTTGCAGAGCTCCTGCTGCCCATCTGCAGGGAGCCAGCCTGGCTGTGGGGTGACAGTGGCTGCTTCCAAACACCCAGCAAGAGACAGGGAGAGGGGGAAAGTACATGAAGATATATGAAGTGCAATCCAGTTTATACCATCTGAGGATGTGCTCTCTGAGTAATTGCAACTGGAGATTGGGTGAACCTTAAAAAACCTCTGTATTTACTTCTAAGACAGGTGAATGAAACTTGGGAGTTGAGTTTGGGAAATCTCACTCTAGAGCTGGCTTTGTCCTGCTGCCCTGAGCTTTCTAGGGGAATAAGACCTGCTGGAGTCTAAAGAGCCCATTGAATCTGCTACTGTCATGAGAATAAACTATGGTAGTCAGGGCAGTATGTGATGTTGAACAGTGACGTCCAGCAGTGCACTGGCTGCTGCAGGTGCCATCGCTCATATCCTGCTTCGTGCAATTTGAGATACAGCTTTTCTTGTCCCTGCCTTCAGCAGCTGTCATGTACATCAAGCTTCAGCCTAAATCTGTGTTTGTGGCACTCTTGGTGAATAAGAAAAATGTGCTTTACAACTCAATGTGAGAGATGAAAGAGAAATCAGATAAATTTAAAATGTTTTACAAGTCTAGCAGGCTGTCTCTTGCAATGGCTGCAGAACTTGGGCAGTCAGGGAAAATAAAATTTACATTTATCAGTTGAAATAGTAGATATTTATTGTAAATGTTATTATGGACAATTAAACAGTAACTCTTTTATTCCTGTGAATGGCTAGAGCTAATTAAAAGACCAATTGCACCTCCTTTCTAACCTCTGGAGGGATAGTTTGACATCCAGGCAGGAAAACAAGGGAATGGCTCTTCTTCTCTCAGATGTTGTGGTTTGGGCAGGACTTAGGCCAGCTTGCGTCACCCCCGGGATTGTTTTTCAATTTGTTCTCTTCTTTTTCTGTAACATGGAATGTGGTATTTTCCAGGTGTGTTCCTCCTCCAGGACCTGTGTGTGATTTCTCGAGCTCTCTGCATAGAGCACATTGTAATTTCGGTATTTTGTCCTGTATGGCATCCCTGGGGTTTCCTGAGGCACTCAAACCTGTGTGCTGCACACATGAGGTGGGGCTCCAGTGGCTGCACCTTGCTAAGCTGCTCCTGCTCTGTCTGCCTGAGCTGCTGGAGCTGGAGCCTGAAAACTGCTGTTCCTCACTTAGAGCAGAAACCCCTTGTTTTAAGCACTAATATTTACAGGGTGCTTCTAAAATGTTAAAGGTATTACTGTTGACAGCTCTCAAAGGAAATAGATCAGCTGCAAAATATTCCACTATTTTAGTGGTTCTTTCCCTCCTTGATCCTGTTTCAGAGACTATACAAAAATTCAGTAGGTTTAGACCTATTAAAACCTATGCAATAGGTTTTTTGGAAACTTACTTTTAAATCAGGGAAAGATCAGCAATATGACACCGCTGGCTCGAGAGGCAAAATGAAATGCCACATAACTGAAATAAGTGCTGCACCTCTTTGTGAGGCAATGGCTGCATTTTTGGTCCCTGCATGATTAGATTTTCTTAATACCTGCCATGCCCATGTGTCTTCTTCCGTGACCATCCTGGGGGAGGCTGCTGGGCTCCTCCTCGGGGTGACAAGCAGAAGTTAATGACAGCACTGGGATTTTTGGCACCTTTTCCACTCTGCACTGACTCCATGCTCACAGCGTGATTATCCCTCAGCTCTGCTCTGTGGCACTGAGTGCAGGGTGTGCATCATCACTGCTCCTTCGAGAAATTTCCCAGGAATTCATCAGTGCAGCGATTATTTTGGGGGAAAAGGCCCTTTTGACTCCAGGATGATTCCTGCAGGGTGTCACCAGCACCAGTTTATTGTTTCTCTTTTCTGATGTGCTTTCAGTGAATTTTGGGCAAGTTATTATTTGGGTTACCCTTTATTGGGGTAATGTAGATTAGCTTAGTGGTGGTCTGAGGAGGCAGAGACAACTCAGGCTACAGTGGGATCAGAAGGCTCACCAGAGACAAAGGACTTTATTTTTAGTAACAGCTTCACTTTTATCTACTCCTGTATATAACATGCCAGTACACTATTGGTCAGCAGTTCACCTCATACATGGAAAGATTCTACTGGTTACAAGGCATCCACATTCTACAGGTGGCTCTCTGGTCCTTAAGGATGCTTTCATCAATCACCTCAGACCTTACGAAATACACACACACACCGTCACCCCCTTGTGATGGGGGATGATAAGCAACTTCATATATTCCTGGATAGCAAAGCAGTCCTGGCACATATTTGTGTGTTTGAGGATGAGTTAATATGGTTAATGCAGGCAGAGGGAAGGGTCCTGGAGGTGTTGAATTTATAATCCATGTTCCATGTTATCCTGCAGGAAGCTGGTTACTGGCTTGATTGTGAGAGCTGAAATAAAAGGGACAATAAGCAATGCCAGAGATGGAAGGAACACAGATCTTCTTAGCTCCATATGCACTCTTTGGAATGAAATTTCTTTTTACTGCTTTTGTGTTAAGGAAGAAAAATATGAAATTATTTCTTACTCATGAATTTTCACCTTAGTATTGCTCTGTCTTTCATCTTTTTAGTGCCCAGATCCTTCTTTTAACTCATGCCTCTATTGACTATTTTTAAATATACCAATACCACAGATTATCTTTCCACATTCCTGATCTCCTTCAACTCCATGAGATCTTTATTGCTGAGCTTTAATGGGTCAGGTCTAAGGGCTCAGAGTGCCACATACAGTGGATTTCCAAACTCAGTTCAGGTTTTTCAGCACACTTACTACAGAGATTCTCCTTTTTCTCTCCTTTTGTTGTTCGGTTTGGGTTTATTTATTTTTATTTTCTCTTTTGAAAAAAAATTGTAATTCTAATTATTTCAAGCATAATTACATACTTCAAAATTTTGAGAGTACTAAATGTTTTGGAAAACACTAAACCAGGCAGTTAATATGCATCTTCTCCTCCTCAGAAGCAAATAGTGTTGGAACGCTTTTGAAGAGGCCATAGATTGCTGCAAGGCAGCTGAGGGGAGAGGATTGGATTACTTATGCCACAATATTCACGTGGCACTGAGCCTAAATGGCTGTCAGAAGAGTTTCTCCTGTTGAATGATCAAGATAAAGCTGCTGCAATCCTTCCAGCTGTGCAAGCTTTAATTACCCAAACCTGGGCTAACCCCTCTAAACAACTCTGGCTCTCCTGAACGGCAACCCTGAAACACCTCACCCCAAAGAACATCCTGGATGAATTGCAGCTGTTGGAAGGAACATTGTTGGAATGGGGATCTTTGAGCAAGGGATTGCCAACACTTTTCTTAAAAGATTTTGATAATAAGAAAGCAAAGAGTGGAATTCATTTGTTAACAATTCCCATTTTCAGATTTACTTGCCATCTCTCAGCTCAGAGGAAATGAACTCTATTTGCAGTGGTTTTTCTGTATAAAATGTCTCTAATGTTCTTTTAAATTATGTGTTTGTTGTATTCTCACAGAGCCTGAGGAAAGCAAGAGGTGTATATTGTGTTAATGGATCTCTATTGAATTCCATAGTCTTGTCCTTACCATTGAAAAATAAATTTTGTGAAAATTTCAGCAAGTGTATCAGATCACAAGATACTCCCTGCTTTTCATTTACTCTTTTCCAACTAGTTCAATGCAACTATTTCAGTTCCAATTATTTGTTCCTTTGGATTTAAAATTGAGGAAATGTAAATATTTTATTTCTTCAGCAAATTGTTCCTCAAGAATGTGTGAGAGTACCACAGAATGAGACCAAATTCAGATAAAACTGGCTGTAATAACATCCCAAGGAACTGTTAAGGTTCTCAAAAGAAAGAACATTAAATTAATACAGGGTAGTAATTTCTTTCAAGTATTTTCTCCAGATACTATTGTTAAGAATTTAAATAGATTTTTTTTCTTATTTGAACTGTTATTATTTTCTCCAGCTTCTTTTAGAATAATGTTGCCAGTATCTATTTCACTCACAAATCAAATTGTTGCAGAAAAGAAAGGGCATTTGCTACCTTGAAGTTCTGGTTTCTCAGCTGCTGAAATAGGCAAAAAAAAACATACAGTGAGAGACTTGCTGTAATTTTAGATACTTATTTCCTGGAAGAAAAAAATCTTGAATTTTTAATTCAGAAGAAAATTAATTCCATCCCTTAGTATTCTTAGGAAATGACTCATGAACAGTTTTCACTCACTAGCAAATCTTTTTTTGGGTGAGATGTGAGACTGAACTTCTGAGGAACTGCTCACGCCCACATCGTGTCAGTTGGACTCGCCTGACTCGGGGTTCCAAATTTGCTTCTTTGTCTGCCTCTTGTTAGGACAGAATTTAGGAATATATTGGAAGTCATGTGGGTACATGAAAATTACATACAGTTGGTGGGAGACTTTCATTCTGTGTCACATCAGTAGTAGCTGTTCCTGTTTGGGATGATGGGAACAGGGAAAATCCTCTGGATTCGACTCCTGGAGCTATGGAATATAGAGGGGCCTGAGAGCAGAGAGCTCTGAAATGACTCTTCTTTTCATATTCCTATTTGCAATTAGTTTTTAGTCAGGACAGTAGAGGAAACAAAATTTGCCTCACAAAAGTAGATGTTGCTTCTTAAAGAAATGTTCTCTCTCCAAACCTTCTGGTCCAAGTTTGAAGGGGGGTTTTTGTGATTCGAAATTTAAAAAGAAAAAAATCTCCTGAAGATATTTTTCATCTTGTTCTGCAGTAGAAAGTGTTTGCTAATACAGTTGTGCCAGGATATCTGTATCAACAAGGATCTGCATTTTAAGCACAGTGTGTGTTGGCAAAAGAATGCTTTTATCAGTTTGTGGATAACACTCGCAGAGCAGAAAAGGCTTGTCCTTGCAGCTGGAAAACTTCTCTGCTTTTTGTCTTACTCTGTTTCCAGTGAGGAGGGGATGGAACATCACTGTTGTGGGCTGGACCCGTATTTTCAGGGAGCCGGAGAAAGTGAAACATTGCTAATTCAGACATGTCTAAAGTTTCTGCTATTCTGTTAAAAATAACTTCTAAAGTCACAATTTTAAAGAAACACTGACACCAGCAACAGAAAATGTGTCAGTCAAAAGCGATTTAAGGTCTTGCAAAAACTGACAGCAGTGACTGATTGAGTCTTCAGGTTAATGTTGCATTTTCTAATCCAGAGAGATCTTAACAAAAATGTGAGTTCTCCTGCCATTGTGGGTTTTTTTAATAGCTTGTTTTATGGCCTTTTCCAGGTCATTCATCTCTTTACACCTTCCCAGATGACTGTGTCCATCTCTTATAGTATGTTTACACATGGTTTTAGAAGTCAGGAGCCTGTAGGAAAATTGGTCCTACTGTCAAACCAGGAATAGTTTCCAATGTAAGTGATGAGAACTTTTCTTACTTAAAAACCTTGTTCAGAAAACTAAAAACTCATGGATGTAACAGTCAAGAGCCGTGACCTTTAGTTCAGAACCTGCAGGAGTTACAGTTCACTATGTGCATCAGCATTAAATTAATAAAATTAAGCACTTCTTAGCTTGGAAATGTCACTGGTGGAACAATGTGTCATTCGTACACTGCATGATAAAGTCCTTAGTGTCAAAGCACAATTTCCATTTGTCTCTGCATAAACTTGAAAGTGCAAAAGATATTTAATCCAGCCTGGAGTGTTTTCTGTGTCTGAAGGTAGGATTTTTTTAGGAAGAGGTAGGACAAAAAATAAGTAAAAAAAGCTCTCAGCAACCTGTCACAGATCAGTCCTTGGATGTGCCAAGAGGATAAAACTGCTGCAGCTCTTTTGTTTCTTGCCCACCAAGAAATATTCCTGCAGCACATGGGGTACCTTTGCTCAGCTGTGTAAGAAGAACTTAATTATTGCTGATAATTGAGAAACTACCAATGCGAAGTTCTTATTCCTTCAGAATCATCAGCCTGCCGGGTGCTCAGGTCAGAGCTGTGATGGGGGACTCAGACTGAGCTGGGCTTGATCTGCGGAGCAGAGATGAGACACTGAGGGAGATGTTCACATAAGAAAATATGCAGGTGATGGGAGATACAAATGGGAGGAGCATTCCTTTCCATGAAAGCCTTCGAGGGGTTATTTCCTCCTCAGCATTATTGATTTGTATGCTATGCAGCTGGGAGTTTATTCTGTGCAGATTTAGAGTAAATACAGACTCAGAATCAGCTGACACTGGATCTGTTCTTTGTTGGTACATTGAAAATAGTGCTTAATAAACATGTGATTTTCTGTTTGGTTTGTTTGTTTTTCCTTCTTTCTCCAAAATTTAGATCTGTGTTGGTTTCTTCCTTGTGAGAAAGAAGAGAGAGAGAACTCTCATATAAGAGTTCTGACAATGTTTTATGTTCCATAATTTTTTCCTGATCTGTATTTCATAGTCTGCTTTGTATTTGATTAGTCTTTTCTACATAGAAAAATTATATGAATCAAGAAAAATTAGTTCTTTGCTTTTGGATTTAGGAATAAGAAGAGAAGTTAGGCCAAGAAAGGAGAAGAGTTACCAATGCAGTCACTAGAAGAGTACTTGAGGTTGTGAAAACGGCAAATTAAAGGAACCTCTACACTTGCTCTGGTTTGGGCCAAAGGCAGGAACATGGTCTTAGCAGCTGGACTGTAGAGGTCCTAGCAATGACATAAAAACTGTGCTGTTCCTGAAGACACTGTCTAGTTCATCTGCCTTCCTTCTAGGTGGAGCTGGTTAAACTTTAGTTGTTGTTAAACAGGCAGAAGTTACAAGATGTTTTATCTCCAGCTAAAAACTACATGAGAAAATTCTGACCTGAAACTGATACTCAAAATGTGAGTTTAAGGCAAGATAGTAAACAGGCTAAAATGAATTTATTGAATTGGGGCTCTTCCTTCCCAAGGAATGGAAGAATTTGCTCTTGAACTGTAGCAGTTTCTTTGGGGTGGTACTAAATGATAATGGAGGACGATGAAGTGCTTGCTAAGAACTGCAGAAATGCTCCAAATGTCAAACTGAGCTTCTGCTCATGTCTTACAAGGGCTGTGGAGTAACTTATCTCTTAAAAACTCTACTAATGACCTAAACTTGGACTTTGCTTATCTACTCTTTTCCTTATTTAATAGGACTACATTCTGAGTATAAATCAGATTTCATCTGAATCACTCGTTTGTTGTTTCAATGCAACAAAGCCATTTCTACCTGTGGTTAATAAAAATATTAGTTGCTTGAGCCGATATATTTTATTAGACTTCATGTCAATGGAAATTATCCTGAACAAATCTGTATTTCAGCCTGAGTGGTGGGAATTACAAAACCTCACTGTGATGTTTTTGATTGAGGGAGCCATCAAGTTTGGTAACTGTAGCTAAATATTGCTGAAAACTGGGTTGCAGTTCATTTGGATTTGAGATCGGAAGCGTTGAGCATTCAACTGGATGTAGCTAATGAGAAATTCCAACAGTGATTATCAGGGTTTATCCCAACAGGTGCTCCTGACATGCCATAAAATCCTGGTCTGGTGTTCTCCTTTCCTCAGCATTTATAAGTTAAAATCAAACAAATGGATTTAACATTTGATCTCACATGCAGCTTTATATTTTGGGGTATTTTGATTATGGCATTTCCCTACACTGCACAGTGTCTGGCTCTCAGCACACATCAGCCAGGGTGGGAAAAGTCGACGCAGGGGAGCACATGTTGTGCCACCAAGAGCCTGCCTTAAAAACATCTTGGGATGTTTGTTTCCAAATGGTTGAGAAAAACCCAGTCAGCTAAGGGAGATTTACAGAGTCTCCTATTAGCCAGGTCTCATTTAATGTCAAGAGGTTTAACAAGGCCAAGTGCTGGTGCTGCCCCTGGGTCGGTCGGGGCAGCCCCTGGGATCAGTCCAGCCTGGGATGAGCAGATGGAACAGTCCTGGGAGAAGGACCTGGGGACTGTTGGGGGAGAGGCTGGACATGGCCTAGCCCAGAAACCATCCCCGTGCTGGGCTGGCCCACAGCGTGGGCAGCAGGGGAGGGGGGATTCTGCCCCTCTGCCCCACTCAGGTGAGATCCCACCTGCAGAGCTGCTCCAGCCCTGGGGCCAGCACAGCAAGGACTTGGAGCTGCTGGAGAGTCCAGAGGAGGCACCAGGGTGGTCAGAGGATGGAGCAGCTCTGCTGGGAGGAAAGGCTGGGAAAGCTGGGATTGTTCAGCCTGGAGAGGAGAAGCTTTGGTGTGACCCAACTGTGGCCTTGGAGAACCTGAAGGGAACCTGCAAGAAAGATGCAGAGAGGCAGTTGACCAGAGCCTGGAGAGACAGGACAAGGAGGAATGGCTTCCCACTGCCAGAGGGCAGGGTTAGATGGAATATTGGGAAGGAATTCTTGGCTGTGAGGGTTTGGAGGCCCTGGTACAAGCTGTGGCTGCCCCATCCCTGGAAGTGTCCAAGGCCAGGTTGGACGGGGCTTAGAGCAACCTGGGCTGGTGGGAGGTGTCCCTGTCCATGGCAGGGGGTAGGACTGGATGGGCTTTAAGGTCTCTTTCAACCTAAACCATTCTGTGATTCTATGAAAATGTGTTGATTTGTTGCAATTAAGAACTTGCAGTCAATAATTTTTGCCTCCATCTTTGTGCAGAAAATATACATTTTGTGACTTTCAGAAACAGTTGTTGTGTCTTAAAAGTGAAAAAAAAATCATTGCTAAGTATTGATTTCGTCAAAAGAATGGCTAATATGTTGGGGCACAAAAGAAGTAGCTGCCAGGAGAATTTATTTAACAGTCTTGCATTGATTTCAGATGGAGGTACATCAGGTCTATATTAAACCAAATCAGCTTGATTTCCAGTAGTTTATTCTAGAATTGTTTCTTTTAATAAGGCATTATGGATATGTTTAAGATGGAAATATTTTTTGTATGTGTAGTTGATTTTTTTTAATGGGATTAGTTATTTTCTTTTACTACAATTCAAGCGGGGTCATCCTTCTTTTCCATTTGCAGTAGCTTCATGCAGTGGTTATATACTCACATATTATTTGACAACTCATTACTTTCAGTCATATACTCAGCAGAAATGTGTGTGTGCCGTGGGCTTTCCCCACCTCTGCAGGCTGCTTGCACAGGGTCACTCTCATGTATTCATTCTGGGCTTTTGGGGGAGCTGCTCAATGCATTTTGAGCTGTTCTGATGTGATGTACAGTTTCCTAAATGGATGTGCAGTTCTTGGAGTTCACTTTCTGACAGGAATGTTGACAATGACAAGTTGAAAGTCTGCTGTGAATAGTTCCACAGAATTAGCTGTTTCAGCAAATGCACTTGATAATGTGAATTCAGGGCAATATTTGCAGATATAGGATCTGAAAGTGCAAGAGTTTGATTAAAGTGTTTTCATATGAAATGGATATATTGCCATACGTGGGCAGTATTTGCACAGCTTTTATAATTGCTCATGGGTGTATCAGGCTATCTCCAGATTAAAGGAAAAGGGGACTGAATTAGTTAGAGGTAAGTAGATAAATGCAGAAACAGACTCCTGTTCTGTCAGAAGGTTGGAATTAAGTTTTCCTTAATAAAACCAATCACTAGAGTTGAACCCATCTTTTTTTCTTTTTGTTCTAGTTGATAAATATCATTGATTTGTGGACTCAAGAATCTTAACATGCCTTTTTCTCTCACACTGGGGTACTTGAAATATTTTCACTGTTTTCATTACTGAAAGATAAAAATGGACTTGTGTGTCTCACCCTCTATCAAGAATATGAATTGCATTATAAAAATTCCTTTACATTTCCCAGCTTTAATCTTTGTCTACTCTTGCCATTGAAGGCACCAGAAAGTTTGCAGCTGAGTCTTCCTGATGCTCTTTGAATACACAAAACTTATTTTTAACCTTTCAGTTATTGTTACAAGCTGATGGCTTCAACTCTTTAATTGCATGTTCTTACTGACATGTGGATGAGTCACACAGTCCCTTTTATTCATTCTTTTGTTATTTTTCCTGTGCTGCTGATATATCTTTTGATTCACCTGGCTCACATATTCTTAAGCTTCAAAGTTGGGCACTACCGCATTAGACTGTTTGTTTTCAGCTTCTAATTTTTATTTACTGCATCGTAGGATCTTCTGCTAATATCTTTGCAGCGATTTCCATCAAGGGCACAAGATCCTTTATACTGTGCAATGTGTCCTCCATGGTCCAGACCTTTCATCATTGTTCAATTCAGCTTTTGAACACAAATCTTCCCATCCCTAAGTGCTAAGATTTGTTATATGATGACTAAAAGTCAGTGTGTTTTTTTGATTAAATTTTCCCTGAAGTTACTGGCACTTTCTCACAGTTATTTGTGTTTGCCTGGTTATGATCATTGCTAATAACTGGATTCTGAAACTCACATTTCACCTTCCCTTAATGTCTTATGCATTTTATTGAAGAGTTTAGAATAAAAGGTAATTTTGGATAAAGGTTAAACATAAGTGGGTAACTTTCAGGAAATCTCAATTTTAGCAAGATTATAAAATCTTTTTGTGCAAAGCTTTATGAGATGGAACGTGTTCTGGTTCTCAAGAGCTGCACAGTCTGCAACATTTTGGCCAGTGAACTCTCAAAACAAATTTGGGTGTCATTTTGGTTGAGATTAGGAAAGCTGAAGAAAGGCAACTTAATCTCGAAGTTTTATTCAAGTCATTTATATGTCCACAAAATTTATAATGACAAAAGTTTGTCCTCTGATTCTTTTAAAATTTCAGAATGTTTGATGCTTTCCCAGCCTGTAACTGTTAAAATAAGCAACTTTTACATATCTAGTTGAGAGCACCTAACCCTGCCTGCTGCCAACTGCTGGATCCCTAAGGAAGTGCCCATCAAAGGGTGCTGCCTCTGTCTTTTAAACTTCTACATTGAGAGCTGTTGTTTATTTGTGCAATATACTTTTTTATTTTGATGTCCTTGCCTTTCCTTCATAATTTCTATAAAATTTCTCTGTCCATCTCAGTCATATATACATGAATTTCTTATAAATGTTTTCATCAAAATAATCTTGGGTTCCTTCTGAGGCTTCACAGTGTTATTTAAAAGCAGAGGTGTAGCTTGTTTGATCACTCCCGGTGTGTATTTGTTCATGTGTTAGATTAGGTATTAGTTAACAGAACATTTTTTCCTTTAAAAAATCTCATCTGCTCTGTAGTTTTGGAAAAAAAAATCTTGAAAGAGAATGGCTCTTGCATCCTTGTTTTCTGTGCAAGATCTTCCATTTCAGCTGCTTAATTTCCTCATTTTAAATACTATGCTATACAGTTAATAGACGAAATTGTGGCCTATTTAATAGCATAGAAGGGGAAAGAGTGGCAGGAGCTCCTTGTTTGTGGGCTTGTAAGCACAGAATCAGAGAATGGTTTGTGTTGGGACCTTAAAACTCATCCCATCCCACTCCCTGCCATGGGCAGGGCCTGCCCACCAGGCCAGGTTGCTCCAAACCATGTTCAACATGGCCTGGGACACTCCCAGGGATGGGGCAGCCACAGCTTCTCTGGGCACCCTGTGCCAGGGATTGCCCACCCTCACAGGGAAGGATTCCTTCCATGTATCTAATCCTCCCCTGCCCTTCCTCAGTTAATGCTGCAGGACATGAGCAGTGGAGCCCAAGAGTTGCCCAGGGCTCCCCCCCAGTTGGTGTGATCCTGGGGAACTGAACATGGTGCTGCCCTTTGCTCAGGGCTTGAAACAAACCTCAGCTCAGCTCTCAGTGCACAGTGCATTTTTCTTAACAGCAAGACACAGAGAGTGCCAGCAAGGGGCCACTGTGCCTTTGCTAGCAGCTGACTGGAACAGTGTGAGCTGAAAACCAAGGCAAAGCTTCGGAAATCCCATTTTTCTGCTTTGCAAATGCACATGTGCTGCTACTGAAACACGTTGAGAAGGCAATTAATTCAATCTCATGGTTCAAAATGCCAAAGGTTCTGTTCCTTTAGCAAGTTGTGGAAATAACCTTCATTTCACTACTCAGCTGATTTGTTCTTTTTTGTCCCCTTTTCAAATCTAAACACGTATCAAATCTGTTTGATTTGTAACCCCAGATCAAGATATTATTTGTGTGGAGGGCAGTAGAAAATTTTCTGAAGTATTTCCCTCAACCAGCTCAGCAAAGAAGCTGCTGTTGCTTTAAAAATATAATGTGAAAACTATAATGAGAAAAGTCTGGACTTGGGCCAAAAAATTTAAAACCTTTATGGTGGATTAAACTGTTTTGCAACTAAATACCATTTTTTTCTGAAACAACCCATTCCCTCATGCAACTAAATACTGCCATATGTTTAAATTCTTGCAGGCCTCCTAAGGCTGACCCAGAAGAAATGTCAACAAATGTTTGTGAGTCCTTGTGGCCTTGTAACATTTTCTTTAAGAAGTGAAGAATGGAACAGCAGGAGCTGTAACACTCCCACAGAACAGACATATGAAGGCATATGGCTAACATGGGAGCCTGCTGGCTCCTCAAACTTCCTGCCTTCATTCTTAAGGCTCCCTTTTTTTTTTTCTTTCTTCAAGACAGCTAAACTTATCTTTCTCTTTCACAAGTTGCTCTGTTCTGCTCCGAGCTGAGTTTAGGAAGCCTGAGGTCCCACATGACCCCATCATGCCATGGCAGAGGTGGCACATTGTTCCCAAAGGTGGCAGGTGGGAAAATGCAGGCACAGTGGGATGTGGTGCCCCTGGGACTGTTCTTGTGGTGGGCATGGCCCTGGAGGGTCTTCAGCCAGTCATTCACCCCATGCACTCAGGGTTTGCCAGCAGCCTCCTCCCCACCTGCACAGCTTCTGGGAAAAAGAATTTTCTTTATAGCATAAATCTATTGCTGCCTCTAATTCTGGACATTAAAAAAAAATTACATTTGCTGAAAGCAACCAAGCAGTTGCACTGAAGTTTCATTGCAGATATGGGTTTATTGCACTGATCTGTGAGGTTTGAGTTTGGTGGTGTGGGGGAAGGTCCTCAAATGCACAGGATCAAAAGTTTTTTCAAAGTCAATGTGATTTAATCACAAAACTTAAAGACTTCTGGCAGAATTCATGCTCCAAAATACCTTTGCTTTGGATTATTTTAGTCCTTCCCTTTAAATGTCCTTTCCTTCAATTGTTATTTTTCATTGACTTAGTTACTCAGTGCTCACAGATGAGTGTGAGACATCCTACAGTGCCTGACTTGCCCTGGTGCTTCCCTGCTCCCATCTGCATTTATTGCTCTGATGCAGCTCCAGATCTTGCTCTCAACCTTGTGACTTTTGCTCATTTTTGTTTCAGTCTATTGTACAGTTCTTTAAACCATGAAATCTTGACCTCTTTAGTTACAGCAGTAGGTATTTCTCAATACCACAAGGTATTTCTCCACAAAGTATTTTGGAAGATAATTCATGTAACTGCTCATTAAATTATACTGTCTTGATGTGGGGGATTTTTGAGGTTTATTTTCTCAGATGTGGCTGGGGAAGTTCCTGTGCCCTGAAAAATAAAAGCATAAACCAAGCACTTGATTAAAATACAAAATATAAAAGAAAAAATCCAACATTTAGTGTGGTTCCTGTGGTTTACTTCTCATGCTCTTTCTCTGGGCACTGTAGTTACAGTAAAAAGAAACCAATAATGTAAAAACAATGAGCATTTTGCATGAGGTTGACAGAATGAATAATTAGATTTCTTTTTTTAAAAGGGAATGGGGAAGCTTATTATTGTCATTTGAAATGTCTCAAATGAATTTTCTGAAGTGTTCAGCCATAATTTAGCATGGAGAACACTGTCTGTTAGCAAGGGCTAGATTATAATTACCATTCCTCTGAATAGTGACAGGAGAATCAGCAAGGTGTTGAAGCCAAATTGTCCACACTCTCAGGTAAACTCATAGATGGCACCTTTCCATATAACTCAGGTTGACACTTTCTGAAAGCAAAATAACAGGTTTATTTAGGTGTATCAAGTTGCCAAGTACTCACAAGTCAAATGAACTTGAAGATGAAGCCAAAGACAAGAGTATCTATTTATGCTGTACAAATGCAGAGCTCACCAATTGAACATTAAATGTGTACACAACCTTATTCTGGCTCAGTCCCAGAGCACACATATGGAGAAATGTTGTTTCCCTGAAACAATAATGATATGGCTACATCAGTCCAGTTTTAGTGTCCAAAGAAGGGACACAGAGATGGGGAAGGGTCTGGAGGGGCAGTGTGTGAGGGCACTGAGGGCACTTGGTGTGTTCAGCTGCAGAACAAGAGACTGAGGGGAGACCTCATTGCAGGTCCACCTTCCTGGGCAGGGGCAGAGGAGGGGCAGGCACTGATCTCTGCTCTGTGGGACCAGGGACAGCACCCAGGGAATGGCTGGAGCTGTGTCAGGGCAGGGTCAGATTGGATTTCAGCAAAAGGCTCCTCCCCCAGAGGGTGGTGGGCACTGACCAGGCTCCCCAGGGCAGTGGGCACAGCCCCAAGGCTGCCAGAGCTCCAGGAGTGTTTGGATGATGCTCTGGGGCACAGGAGGTGACTCTTGGGGGTGGGCCTGGGCAGGTCTGAGGGTTGAACTGGATGATCTTTGTGGGTCCCTTCCAGTTCAGCACATTCTGGAATTCTGTGATTGTGAGAGTAAATTAAGTTACCTTGCAGTGCCATTTCCAGATGCAGGTGTTAATTATGATCTCCAGCTCAGTACTGGAGCTGGGGAGCAGAGGCCATGTCGACAGAGCCTATTGTTGGCAGATGGAATCTCAGCCCACCAGAGCTACACAATCATGTTTATCTCGGTGCCAAACCTGAATTAGCAGCTCTGATCACAGCTCCTATGCCTCTGCTCACAGTAGGACGTGGTGGGTTGGGCACTGTGTGCTGTGCTAACCACATTTATTCAGCTTCAACTCAGCTTGGAACTCAGGCAGAAAGAGCTCATATCTGCCAGCAATACACTGTGTAGATACTCCCAGCAAATCTGCCCAAGGCCACCCAGGAGGCTTCAGTTATGGCCTGGAATATTCTTCCATTCCTGTCCAATTCAGTTGGAAAGAAAAAGTTACTGCTGTATGAAAATCATT
Source organism: Pithys albifrons albifrons (assembly GCF_047495875.1). Taxonomy (NCBI): domain Eukaryota; kingdom Metazoa; phylum Chordata; class Aves; order Passeriformes; family Thamnophilidae; genus Pithys; species Pithys albifrons. The sequence continues at coordinate 1,312,533 of NC_092469.1, read as the reverse complement.
GCACTTAACATTTTTTTAAATAAGTTTTTGGCAAACAGAGTTTTCTGTGCTTCTGTGGAGAGTCACAACTCTGCACAATCAGCACAGTGACTCCTTTCATGATTATAAAGTTATCTTTGATTTTTATTAAGCATTAAAATCATGGAATCATAGAATCATTAATCTTGGAAGAGCCCTCCCAGCCTGTGGAGCCCACCCTGTGCCCAATGCCCACCTTGTCCCCCAGCCCAGAGCACTGAGTGCCATGGCCAGTCCTGCCTTGGGCACCTCCAGAGCTGGGCACTCCAAACATCCCTGGGCAGCCCCTTCCAGTGCCTGACCACCCTTTCCATGGAGAAATTCCTGCTGCTGTGCCACCTGTCCCTGCCCTGGCCCAGCCTGAGGCCGTTCCCTCTGCTCCTGTCCCTGTGCCCTGGAGCAGAGCCTGACCCACCCCGGCTCCCCCCTCCTGGCAGGGATTGCAGAGAGCAATTGAGAAGTACTCTGCTTTCAACCAATGAGGACTTGTTTGTTGGTTGATTGGTTGTGTTTTGGTTTTGGTTTTTTTTTGTTTTTGTTTTTAACTTTCATATCATCCCTATATTTTCATAAATGCATCATTTCTGTTGGTTGAATGCGTTTACTAAATGATTGCCAGTGGTACTCTGGAGGTCATTTGTTGTTATTTAAAGTCACTGCCTTTATAGCACCTCAGACTATCTCTCCCGGAGCCAAAACTCATCTCTATCAGTAGGAATTCTTTCCTAATTATCCAATTTCTCCAGAAGATGCAGAGCACTTGCTTTTTTATTATTTGGTTATGTGTATTTCTACTTCACAATCATTATTTTGAAGAAACCTCATAATGCACTTGCTCGTAGCTTACAATAATTACACTACAGAAAATTAAAGCCTTTGTGGTATTTGGGAGACATAATGAAGAGCAGACAAATGTTAAATACTAATATTGTCAACTATTCTGGGTAATTTTGTCTGTGAACTTAAGTGTTACAAGCACTTCATTACCTGATGCACCTGAAATAGGGATCTGGTTTATGTTTCAACTCTCCAGAGCAGATAGGAGGAGTTAAATAAATAAAATTTTTATTTAACTACATAAAAATGTAAGTATATTATAATTTCTGGAGTGGAATATCCTGAAATCATAAGTAGTGGAAAGTCCTGTCATCCTGGCTATAAACATTGCTGCAGTTCTGGAAAGCTGTATTAGCTGTGAGTAGAAAATGCGCAGCAGGCATCGTGAGATGCCCCTTATCCTTCCTCATCTTCCAAGTCCTTTCCTTACCCATTGATATTTAGCTGTATCTCTAATCACCATTTCTTAAAAATTACATACTGTTGAGGATTGTGTCAAAACACCAGTTGGTCAGTGTTGTTCAGTCCTGAAAACTGAAATGCACCAGTTAAAGACGGGGTTTGGGGGATCATTAATGTTTAGCTTGTCTCTGCATTTTTTAAGCTTTCTTTTATCAACATCTAAAAACTGTTTCATGGACAAATTAATGTGTTTGGCATTGCCTTGTCCTTGATTGAGAAAGCCAACTGTGTAAAGTCCTTTGAGGAAACACAAAAGGAAGTGAGGAAAAGACAACTAGGTAAGACAGAGACAGAATGCCTTTTGGCTTACCTAAAATTGGTTTACTACCCATTTCCCCTTCCTTTCACCCTCCCTAGATCTAGACAAGCCATGACCTCTGGGAGTCTGGGAGAAGAATGGAATAGGAATAGGAAAAGAGTTGTATTTGGTCCAGAAATAAAACTGAATTAAACTTTTTTTAAAAGCTTTCCAAATGTTTGAAGAGTCATTGCTGGGTTTGCAATAGGCTCCCCAGGATGAATCCTGTATCTTCCTGGGATGACAGGGATATTCAGTGAGCTGAATGAAGCACACAGAAATTCAGAAACATCAGATCTCTGTGCTGACTTTGAACAACTTCTCTTTTCTTTATTTATTAATAAAAGGAAGAAGGTAGGAAAAAAGTGTCCCTGAGACCAAAGAGTTCTCTCTCTCTTGAGTCTCTTGGACAGACTCTGAGCTATTCTCCTTTATGACATCTCTGATGCCTCAGAATTGTTCTTTTTTGGGTGTCTCCAGTGGACTTGGAACCAGCAGGATGATTTTGTAGAACATTTATATAAAGATTTTTCCAAAGGTTAGTTGAATTTATTTTCTGTGCTGAGTCTCCCCCACAGCTTGACTAATGGGGACATTCAGCTTCTACTTCAGTGACTCTCAGTTTTTAGGTTTTCTTTTCAGGTCACTAGAAGAGATTGATAGACACAAATAGAAGAAAGCCAGAGGAAAGAAATTGGTATTGGCAGCAAAGAAAGATAAAATTAATAGAGCACCAAATGTTAGTGAAGACAGTGAGTTCTAGCTTTGCTCCAGAGCAAGAAGCTGGCCATTCCTGCTTACAGAATCAGAGAGGATGCAGAGTTGGAAGGGACCCACGTGGATCATTGAGTTTAGTGGGAGAAAAACACCAAGAGGAAAATGGCAAGAGGAGGAAACAAACTGGGCAATAAAACCCCCAAACTGTAAGGAAAATTTGCCATTAAAATCTTTCAATGATAACAAGCTCCCAATCCATAGTGTCTGACATCTGCTGCTGGTGGAAGCTGAGCTCCAGCATGACTTAGAAGGCTTTGGAGCCATTCTCTGTGCCTCTTGCAGTGGCAGTAACTAACTTGGGATGCTTTGCATGTATGTTTTTCAAAGGGAGAACATAGATGAGCCTTTTACTGGTAGTGGTTCAAGAACATATGTTTGAGATTATCTGCTAGACAACAAATATCGAAAGTCAAGTTTTGGAGCACAAATGAAGTACTTTTTTCCCCCCTGTAGGAAATTCGAATTATACACACAGAAATATTTGTTTATGCATGAAAAATGTATAATTTTTAATTAAGCTTAAAATATGTCCATATCTGAGAGGGCATGTGTATACAAAAAGTATAGAACTACTTGCTGGGGATCCTCTTCTTCCAAATTTAGATTGTAGAAGAAACTCAGAGAAGTTGGAAACATTGAAACAGAGGGCTTGATTTATGATATTTAAAATGACAGAACATATGTGCCTGCAGGCCTCCCAATCCACTTGTATTCTTGGTACCTGGATAGGATTGGACTGCTGCAGCATGAAGCTAATTAATGCAGACTCTGCCCTCAAGGACCTGGCATTTGCCTGCAGGCCCTTGTGACCCAAAAGCAAGAAAAAGTTGATAAAGTCATGTTGTACTAGAGGAGCACAGGACCTGGGCACTCAGGTGATTTGCAGGGGTTAACTTGTTCTTTGTGAGCCCACATGAACCTTTTCTGTGCTGATATTTGATTTGGGCTCTGATGGACAGGATTGGGGCTCTAGTCTGCAGTCTGTTAACATTCTTCAAGGCTTTAAGATGTATTTTTGTCTCTCATGAGAGTATACAGCTATTCTGCTTTTTAGTTTCATTTCTGCCCTGATTTGTGGCTCTCAGAGCTCACAGCTCAGGGTTAGGATGGTTGGCTGCGTTTCCCTGTGCCGTGGTTGGAACCAGCTGGTCTCTCCCGTCCCTGCTGAATGCTGGTCAAGCACTCAACAGTGTGGAGAAGGGATTGGAATACCAAGAGGGAATATTTTGGGAGAGTGTAGTGTAAAATCAGAATAGTTCATAAGGGAGAGAAAGAGGCTGTTTGAAATCTGTTTGAAGAGAACCTTGTTTGTGTGGAACCTTCTCTGCAGCTCTTGACATTATGTCCTTGTGTGTCCTGCCTTCCTCCTCTGAGTGACAAGGTCCTTTCCTTCTGGAGGAGGGTACAAGAGAGTATAACCGTTTGATTCAAAATATGTTTTCAAGCCTCTTTTTATGTCAGGTTTCTTATGTGAATCATGAGTTGAAAAATCTCTTTCTCTGGGACTGAACTCAGTGTTGTCCGATACAGATACTAACACTTTCCTGCCTCATAATCAGGAGGGGATAAGAATATTCTCAAGTGTCCAAGTATTGTGATGGTGAAAGCCAGTAGGAGAGCCAGTGGGTGCTCCTCCCTCCCTGCTGCCCTGCTCAAGGACACCTTTGGTCTGCTCCAGGTGCTCCAGAGCGAACACAGCACAGTGAAAACATCACCAAGGCTCTGAAACGTGATTAGTCAGAGTTACTTACTCTGACCTGCTAAAAGAGCCTGTAATTGCCTGTGTATTTAGAAGGCAGATTGTGCAGATTGCCTTTTTATTCTTTCTGATGCAATTCTTTGCCTTTGTTGTGTTCTATTCTTTGTTGTGTTGCACCATCTTTCAGCAATACATGGTCATCCTCAAAGTGTCCGTGTCCACTCAGAGACCTTGGCCATGCTGCTGATTTCAGCTATGGACATTAATGAAGTGATAGCCTTAGTAACCTAAATTAACTTTGAGTTTGATGCTGCTTTCAGTGGTGGAGCTGGACCAGGTGACCTCCTGAAGTCCATTCCCACCTAAATTATTCTAGGCTACTGCATTGGTTGCTGCTATAAGTGGAAAAGGATTCTCCTGGAAGGTGGTTCCCAGCATAAGTTTATTTAGATGCCCAGATAATAGCTTGCAGGAGCAATTTATATGCAGCCAAGGACACTGTTCTCCTGGCCAAGGCACCCAGGCTCATGTTCTCTAGCAGGGCTCGATGTCTGTTGTGCACTAAGGGACTTAAACTTCAGAGCAGATCCATCTTTTCATACCTAAACAGACTCTAGCCACTATATAAAAATATGGTGTGGTTGTGTGCCATGTAGTAGGAACTAGAATAAAACTCTGAGAGCTGGCAGGAAACAGAATTTGTGGAATCCGTGTTCCTGAATTGCAAATTGCCAAAATGATCAGAATAACTTCATGCAAATTATATTTCTACAGATGATACAGCTCTTCAGGAGAGAGGGGTGTTTGGGCAGTGCACAGCACAGAATAGCAAACCTCAAAAAATGGCATATGGCAAGTCAATTTAAACTTCATGTTAAATCAGAACTTGTACCTGCATCTTTAGAACAGTGAATTACTCACTGAGGAGAGAAGGTGAGAGAAAAAATGGTGAAGCTGTGCACCCAAACAGCAGAGCTCCTCAGCTGGCATGTGGCAGCTCGAGGCTGGGCCTCTTCCCTCTGGTTTTTATACTCTCAGGACATTTTTCATTGGTGGAATGTTTTATAGTGTGTCTTTGCCACACACTTAGCAATGCCTCCAAGGTTAAGTGGTGCATGACAGGTACAGACTGCAAAGTCATGGTAGAACCATGGAAAGCTCACATATTCCTAAATATTGGGTTCTACCTTGTGATTGTGAACTTAAACCTGCATTGTTTGTATTATAAATGATGTTAGGTGCTTTTACCTTTTTTTTATTTTTGCATTTTACCAGTCTTGCTGTCATTTATTGTGTACATTCTGAATATTTGAGTATCTGTTTAACATGCACATTATAAACACCTGTATTTTTTGTAAGCTGGGAGAAAAAGTCATTCAGCCACTCAGTCTGTTTGCCTGGGCTGTGTAAAAACATCCTGCTCATACTGGATTTGAATGAGTTTAAACTTCTCAGGTTATAATTCAGCTGTACAGATGACTGGCACTTTGAATATGGTCAGTATCGTTTGCTTGAGCAATAATTTCCATTGGTGAAGTTTTTCCTTAATAATTGGCTATGGTGTCAGCTGCCTTTCCATCAGCACTTCTCTAGTAAATTGTAATAAATAACTGTTTGTGTGGAAACTTGAGACAATGGAATTCTGACTGTATTAGAAATGCCTTTTGAAGTGTCATATATATGGGATATTTTCGTCTCTCTCAGTCATTTATGTGATAGCTGCCACAATTTTCATTGGGCTTGAAGGAAATTGCAATAGTCTGGCACTGTTTCAGTTCAGCCTCTGATGCTTTTGTGTCTCTCAGTAACTGGGACCTAAACATATGTAGTTATAAATCAACAGTTTAAATCCTTTTAGGACTGTGAGTAATTTGTCTCTATTTCATTAAACTCTCAGATATATTCTCAAGTTTATTTCTGTAATTGCTCTTCTGGAAATATTTAATTTTAGGAGTACATTGGATACAATTTTTCTCCAATCAGAGATCGTTGCAGATTTCTGATATTTTTCATCTCTTTCAGTGAGAATAATGTACCCACGACATTTTTTATAGAGACAAATGTGTAAAGCAGCATAATGCCCTGGAATCAGGAAAAGGGGAATGAAAACAAATAGAGGTTCAGGATTGTTTGGGGTTTCCTTGATATAAATCTCATATTTTGTATGCTCTGTCATTGTATTAGGTGATTCACTTTGCCAAACAGGCCACAAAGCTGTGAATATTTATTTAGTGCTGTTCCTAATAGTTTTTCTAATAGGGAATTATTTTGCTACAATGAAAGACATTTGTAAATGAAGCAGATAAGCCCTTTGGCAGACAAGGAGTGTTTTGTTCAACACAAGAATTCTATTGTCCACTGCTTTAGTTGTCAAGTGCCTGGGGAGCACAGGATTTATGATGATGTTACAATGGCCCTTTCAGAGGGGACTCTAAGAAGCTGTGAGATTCCGTTCCTCTGCTTTTCAGACTTTCAAATCTTTTTCTAATGGCAGGACAATGCAGGATTCAGCTGCTGCTCAGGCCCCAGCACTGCCCATTGCACATCAAGCATTGTGAAATAATTACCATAGTGACAATGGGCTGGGGGCTCTTTCCCCCCAACGAGGGACATTTCCAAGTTGTTCGAGTTGTCGCTTTGCATAAAGCAGCTCTGCAGTCATGGCTTCTTTTACCTCCTAAATAATCTTGTTGGGAGGTTTGATTTAAAGTGCCACTGTGGCAAATCTATTTGAGGTCTTGGAACTGGTTAATGGACTTTTTTTGAGTTTTCTTGTAATTATAATTGGGCTGTGAAACAGCCTTCTGTAAATACAGAACATGGGGAGGTTTTGCTTTTCCTTCTTTTGTAAAGGTTATAGAGGTATTAGAAATATGTTATTGAAGGCATATTCAGCTGCAGCAGAAATAAAAAAATAAACCCAGATTACACAGTACATAACAGGGATCTGATAAATAAAATAGTAATAGTAAATTGATAGATATCTGATATCCGTATATCAATTAACCAGCTAAACTGTTTTGTCTGCTATAGTAAGGATGGAAATCATTCAGCAGTTTTAAACCATGTTTTTCATGGAAATTCATCTGGAGGAGTTTCTCCTTGCTTGATGTTAATATGAAGATTTATCTACTTCAGATAATGGTTCGTCATACAAAAATACTGATTTGTAACCCCTGATACCTGTTGAAATGAGTGTAACTGAAGAACAGAGCCAGTACTTGAGAGTAAAATTCTTATTCTTTATTTGGAGTTTGGAAGGAGATGAACCTTAAGGTCCCTCCCAACCCAACCCATTCTGTGATTCCATGATTGCATGGTCACTTCACTGGTGCTCAGGTGTTTGCACAGGGAAAAGCTTAATAGTGTGTGGCAGGTTGAGGACAGGCAGTATCTTTTACCAACTATTTCTTGCTTTTAAAAACAAAAGTAGAGCTCATAAAATGAGCCCATAGGGATATGTAAGAGGACATTTTAGAAGTACTTATCCAAGCACCTTCTAATGTCTTGGGCATAAAGGAGTCTTGAGCTGCAAAGTCATCCCCAAAGAAGTTGTTGTCTGTAAAGATATTGAACAAATTACCAAAATGAGAGAGTTTATTCAGTTTTAATCTTTACTTTCTTTCATTCATCTGAATTGTGAATTAGTTCAAAAAGGTCCTTTATGAAAAAGGCAAAAACTTGCTGGCAAAATGAGTGTAATCTAAAGTGCCATCAGCACTTCATAGCAAATTGTATAAAGTGTTGCATTTGTGGAGTATTTTTATAAACCAAGGACTCTTATATTAGTGACTCAGTCACTACACAAATGATCCCTTCCCAGAGCTTATCTTAGCAAAATCGACTTTCTAGGAACGTGGTGTTTTATGGAACACAATCCCAAACTTTTAAAGTAGTAAGTCAATGTATCTACAGCCACGTGATTGTCTTTCTTTGGTTGAATAAGTGTGAAACATGCTTTTGAAGTATTGAATATGTAGTATTCAGTCAATACCTATTTCATTTCTCAACAGTTTTACTGGGAACTTTGAAAGGTGGCCTGTGCTGCTGCACTGGTTTTTTTGCAATTAAAACTTGATGGTTTTAACAGGGGTAAAAGTGGGTATAAAGTGGAGGATTGGTGTAGACCAAACAGTTAAATGCTGAACAAAATTACTGACTTGGATGTATAACCCAAGTTACAGAGGCTATTTTTCAATAATTTGTCCCAGAAATTTTCAGTTAATAAATCTGAGAGTACTGGGAAATGCATCCTGATTTCCTTGGTGAGAATGAAACTCAGTCCTAGAATTCATTTAATGCCATTTAAGCATCTGTCAGGGTCTCAAATGAGCATCCTAAATACAGTGTTTACACCAGAACCCAACAACAGATCACACTGAGTGTTTCCTTTGCATTCAGCCACATTAACTATATTTCACTTCTGTTTTACTTGTGTGGGAACATGTTGTCAGAAACACACAGGGTGACGAGAGACTCCTCTGTGAAACTGTGAGCCTTCTTAACTTACTAATTAAAATTCAAGAAAAGACTTACCTCACCTCATCAGAAATGATTCACCAGGTTTCTTTTTGTTTCTGCACCCTTTATACAGCCTGGCTCAAATTCCTCCCCCAATTATGAAAGAATTTCAACCACCAAAACAACTCCAACAGATGAGCTTCTTACAGGCAGAGGCACCTCTTACTTGTTTTCTTCCTTCAAAGACTTTATCATAGATATTTTTTCCCTCCTGTAGTAGCAGTTCTCTGTCCTAAAATACTCAAGTCCCTTCTCCATCATAATGGTAAAAACACTAATATTCTACTATGCCTTTAGAGCACTTAGAAATGTTCAGAGCACATTTTGTTGGTTAATGGCATCTGCAGCTGTTACTTTTTTCACTACAGTATGTCTTGTATTGGATAATATTCCCAGAACAGACTTTTGCCGTAGAACTCTGGCTTTTTTTTCAGGGGATAACAAAAAAATGTGAAAGAATTTTGATATGGCCTCAAGCATTTTAGTTATGGCAACATTCTAGCAATAGTAAAACTTTTAAGTGTCCAAGGCCAGGTTGAACAGGGCTTTGAGCAACCTGGGATGGTGGAAGGTGTTCCTGCCCATGGCAGGGGGTGGAACAAGATGGACTTTCAGGTCCCTCCAGCTCAAACCATTCTGTGATTCTATGATTCTGAGGTAAAGGCTATTTATTAATTTTCTCCTTGAAATTATAAATAGTCTTTAATTGCTTATCTTTAGACTCTCTTTAGGCTACTGTGATCCTTTATGGGGTAGACTTTAGTTTCCTTTTACTATGGTACCATCATTGCATTGGATTTCAAATGGACTTTTTCCTTCCCTGCAGGCAGAGCTGAAGTAGTGGATCTGTGGCAGCAGAGATTTGACATCTGTGTCATCTCACAGTCTCATTAAGTGGCATTTCAGATGTGTGGAATATGCCACATCAATTGGCAACAAGTTTGCAGTGGGTGAAGGTGAGTGCTGAATCCAAAGGATCTTTTGGGGGAGGGCAGGTCTCATGGCTGGTGCCCGCAATGTCTGTGTATTTTAGTTTGGAATTATTATGTAAATTCTCTCCCCTGCCACTAACTGCCCATGCCAGTAGTTAACAAAAAAAGTAGTTAACTGCTGATCACTTGGGTGGGGGCAGGTTGGTCTCTTTTGTTCTTGGGGACTACACATGGCTTGGAGTTGGGGGTGTGTGTGGGGTTGATGGGAAGCCGGCTCGCTGCTGCTGCCTGCCCCAGGACTGCTTCTGGCTGGCTCGCTGCTGCTGCCTGCCCCAGGACTGCTTCTGGCCGCTCGTGTTTCTGCTTCTTGGACAAGGAACACAGGGGGAAGAGACAGAGTTCATCTGAGAGCTCACCACTCGTCTGTCTCGCTGGAGAGGGACTGGAAACTCACTCCGCAGCCAGCCGGGCTGTGACACTGACGCTGCCTAAGTATAACTTTCCTCCCGAAGGAAAACCTGCTGGGTTTTGTAGTTGTTTTTTTTTCCTCTCTCTTGTGGTGTTGGGGAAGCGGTTTGCACTGGTCTGTTTACATATATATATATATATCAGTTAAGAACAGTTATCCTTTTTGTATTAAAATTCCTTTACTTAAATTTGATAAAGAGTGGCGTGATTATTGTGGAGAATGCCCCCTCCCCTGCTTGTGGGTAAACATTTTGGTTTTTCCCCTCAAACCAAAGCATATTTTTGGCGCCCAATGTGGGGCTTGTAAACAAAGAAGGATAACTGTTCTTGTGCCACCATGTGTGTATTGAGTTTAGGGTTCATCAGGAGCATCCTGTATAATATATTGGCTTTTTGTTGGTACAAATTCATGCCAAAAGGAGCGGCAGGTTTAAGTCTTATCAACAAATCAATGAGTAAAACTCAAATAGCCTCAATTATTATTGAGTTCTTACTCTGGATTTATGGTGCTATGAATTCAATGCCTGTGGGTGTCATTTGGGCACTGTTCTCAAGGCTGTTCTCCTGTCGTAACCTAAGCTGCTACCTCTGGGGATTTAGTGATAATAGCACTGATCCTTGGGAAGGAACAAAGGGGAGTTTTTTCTCCCAACCCTTCATCCATTCCCCCTTCAAGTCTGCTACAACGGCTTTTGGGATGTTTAAATTCTCCCTGGATGCCAGAGATATCTTGCTCTTTATGGTTTTTCGGCAAGGTTATATCCTTGTGGCCTAGAGTATGTTTGAAGGTAGGGCCAGGGTTTTTCGAGAACGCATTCAGAAGCCCAGCCCAGTGAAGGGGGAAAAGAAAGGGGTTAAAAACCCTGATGTCAGAGTGAAGGGGGAAAAGCAAGAGAGTAAAACCTCTGATGTCACAGCGAAGGGAGAAAAGGAAGAGAATAAAACCCCTGACGTCACAGTGAAGAGGGAGAAGGAAGGGGGTAAAACCCCTGATGTCACAGTGACGAAGGACAGAGCTAAAAAAAGGGAAGAGGGTAAAACCCCTGACGTCACAGTGACGCAGGACGAGGCTAAAAAAGGGGAAGAAGGTAAAACCTCTGATGTCTCAGCGACGCAGAACGAGGCTAAACTAGGAGGACAATCCAAGCCTATGGAAGTTGCCCCTATCCAGAAAAGGAAATATAAGACCAACCCAGACTGTCCAGCGGATGATGAGGGGGTCACTGCACCTTTACAGCAAGCAGACCCAGAACCTGAGATCATCACTGAGTCACTGTCGTTTGATAACCTCCGTGGTTTGCGGAAAGACATTGCTCGACACCCGGGCGAGCCCATCCTGACTTGGTTGATCCGAGTTTGGGACCTTATGGGTGAAACCTTACAACTGGATGGTGCTGAAGCCAGGTTTTTGGGGGCTCTGGCCCAGGATGTGGGAATTGAACAGGTGTTTGTGAGGGAATCAAAGCCCCTTTCACTCTGGGCATGACTTCTAATGAGTGTAAGAGAGAAATTTGTTTATAGAGAAATCCTGCAGGAACATCATATTAGGAAGACTTGGAAGACGATGGAAGAAGGAATTTTACGTCTGAGGGAGATGGCAGTGATGGAAGTGCTTTATGGAAGGGGTGGGCAAACCAATAATGACCCTGACAAGCTCAGATGCGCACCACATATGTGGTGGAACCTTTCACACTCGGGGCCAGCTGAATACACCGATTTCTTGGCATCCATGTATAAGGAAGAGAACCAAGAAACAGTGGGCGCTGTAGCAAATAAGCTCAGGATATATGAAGGCATGACCCACAGCCCAGTGCAGGCCCGTATTTCTGCTGTAGAGACATTGGTTGCAGAGGTAAAGAATGAGCAGAGGAAACTTAGAGAGGAGATTAGAGCGGAGATTAGGGACAGTCTCCAAGTGGCACCAGTGCGAATGAGAACCTCTGAAGTCAGAGCCAGATGCCCCCCAACCAGAGGAAGTGGACAGACCTCACGAACTGAGATGTGGTACTTCCTGGCCAAACATGGAGAAGACATGGGACGGTGGGATGGGAAACCCACCCGTGCCCTTGCAGCCCGAGTACAAGAACTGAAGGAGAAGGGAAGAAGGTCAGTGAGAGTAAGTGCAGTCCCAGTTTCCCATGGGCAAGAATCTGACCCACAGGAGGGCACCTCCCAGGTGTACTCATCGAGAAAATGTTCCAACTGCTATGACCAAGACCAGTGTTAGGGAGGCTCTGCCTCTAGCCAGGTAGAGGCACGGGACAACCATGTCTATTGGACTGTGTGGATTCGATGGCCTGGCACATCAGACCCACAAAGGTATAAGGCTTTGGTTGATACCGGCACTCAATGCACAATTATGCCATCAGGACATGTGGGCTCAGAAACTATTTCTATTTCTGGGGTGACAGGGGGATCTCAAGAGTTGACTGTGCTAGAAGCTGAAGTGAGCTTGACAGGGAGAGATTGGCAGAAACACCCCATTGTGACTGGTCCAGCCGCCCCATGTATCCTGGGCATTGACTACCTCAGGAATGGATATTTTAAGGACCCAAAGGGGCATAGATGGACTTTTGGAATAGCCACTGTACAGACAGAAGGGATTGAACAATTGAACTCATTGCCAGGTCTCTCAGAAAGTCCTTCTGCTGTTGGACTTTTGAAAGTTGAGGAACAGCAGGTGGCAATTGCCACCACGACAGTGCACCGTTGGCAATACCGAACGAACCGTGATGCTGTGATCCCCATCCATAAGATGATCCGTGAACTGGAGAGCCAAGGGGTGGTCAGCAAAACCCACTCACCTTTCAACAGCCCCATCTGGCCTGTAAGTAAGTCTGATGGAGAATGGAGATTGACTGTGGACTTTCGTGGCTTGAATGAAGTTACCCCACCGCTGAGTGCCGCTGTGCCGGACATGCTGGAGCTCCAGTATGAACTGGAGTCCAGGGCAGCAAAGTGGTATGCCACTATTGACATTGCTAATGCGTTCTTCTCCATTCCTCTGGCACCAGAGTGCAGGCCACAGTTCGCCTTCACCTGGAGGGGCATGTAGTACACCTGGAACCGACTACCCCAGGGGTGGAAACACAGTCCCACCATCTGTCATGGACTGATCCAGACTGCACTGGAGAAGGGTGAGGCTCCAGAACACCTGCAATACATTGATGACATCATTGTGTGTGGGGACACAGCAGAAGAGGTTTTTCAGAAAGGAGAGAAAATCATCCAGATCCTTTTGGGAGCTGGCTTTGCCATCAAACTGAGTATGGTTAAAGGACCAGCCCAAGAGATCCAGTTCCTGGGAGTGAAGTGGCAGGATGGACGCCGTCAGATTCCAACAGAAGTCATCAATAAGATCACAGCAATGTCTCCACCTACCAGCAAAAAGGAAACACAAGCCTTCCTGGGTGCCATAGGGTTCTGGAGGATGCATATCCCAGCATACAGTCAGATCGTAAGCCCTCTCTACTTGGTAACCCGTAAGAAGAATGATTTCCACTGGGGCCCTGAGCAGCAACAAGCCTTTGACCAGATCAAGCATGAGATTGCTCAGGCTGTAGCCCTTGGACCAGTCAGGACAGGACCAGACATACAGAACATGCTCTACTCCGCCGCCGGGAATAATGGCCTGTCTTGGAGCCTTTGGCAGAAGGTGCCTGGTGAGACTCGAGGCCGACCACTTGGATTCTGGAGCCGAGGCTACAGAGGATCCGAAGGCAACTATACCCCCACAGAGAAAGAGATCCTAGCCGCCTATGAAGGAGTTCAAGCTGCCTCAGAGGTGATTGGCACAGAAGCACAGTCTTTCTGGCACCTTGACTACCAGTGCTGAAGTGGATGTTGGCAGGACAGGCTGTCTCTACACATCACACCACTGATGCTACCTGGAGCAAGTGGATTGCCCTGATTATGCAGTGTGCCCGTATAGGAAAACCAAATCGCCCTGGGATCCTGGAAATCATCACAAACTGGCCTGAAGGTGAAAATTTTCGTCTAGCAGAGGAAGAGCAGGTGACACGTGCGGAAGAAGCTCCACCATACAATCAATTGCCAAAAGAGGAAATACGCTACGCCCTCTTCACCGATGGCTCCTGTCGCATTGTAGGAACGAACCGCAAATGGAAAGCAGTTGTATGGAGTCCCACCCGACAAGTTGCAGAAGCTACTGAAGGAGAAGGTGGGTCGAGTCAGTTTGCAGAGCTTAAAGCCGTGCAGTTGGCCCTGGACATTGCTGAACGAGAGAAATGGCCAAAGCTTTCCCTCTACACCGACTCATGGATGGTGGCCAGTGCTCTCTGGGGATGGTTAGACCGATGGAAGAAAACCAGTTGGAAACGCAGAGGGAAACCCATCTGGGCTGCCGATACATGGCAAGATATTGCCACCCGAGTAGAGAAGCTGATTGTGAGAGTCCGCCATGCAGACGTACACGTGCCAAAAAATCGAGCCAATGAGGAACATCTCAACAACCAACAGGCAGACCGAGCTGCGCAAGTGAAAGTATCACAGACAGATCTGGACTGGCAGCACAAGGGAGTGCCGTTCTTGGCTCGATGGGCCCATGACGCCTTGGGCCATCAGGGCAGGAATGCCACTTATAAATGGGCACGAGACCGAGGGGTGGATTTAACCATGGACATTATCTCTCAGGTTATCCATGACTGTGAGACATCTGCTGCCATTAAGGAGGCTAAGAGAGTGAAGCCCCTGTGGTATGGTGGGCGCTGGGATAAGTATAAGTACGGGGAGGCCTGGCAGGTTGACTACATCACACTGCCACAGACCCGCCAAGGCAAGCGCTATGTGCTCACCATGGTGGAAGCAACCACAGGGTGGCTGGAGACACACCCAGTGCCTCACACCACTGCCTGGAACACCATCCTAGGCCTGGAAAAACAAGTCCTGTGGTGACATGGCACCCCAGAGTGAATTGAGTCAGATAATGGAACTCATTTCAAGAACAGCTTAGTTGCTACCTGGGCGAGAGAGCACGACATTGAGTGGGTGTATCATATCCCCTACCATGCACCAGCTGCCGGGAAAGTTGAGCGGTGTAATGGACTGTTGAAAACCACTTTGAAGGCATTGGGTGGAGGGACTTTCAAACACTGGGATCAACATTTAGCAAAGGCTACATGGCTAGTCAACACTAGAGGCTCTGTCAATCGAGCCGGCCCTGCCCAATCAGAACCCCTTCACACTGTAGATGGAGATAAAGTCCACGTAATACACCTGAGAGGTATGCTAGGGAAAACAGTCTGGATCAACCCTGCCTCAGGCAAAGGCAAACCCATTTGTGGGGTTGTCTTTGCTCAAGGATCTGGTTCCACCTGGTAGGTGATGTAGGAAGATGGAGAGACACGATGTATACCTCAAGGGGAACTTATCTCTGGGTAAACCACTCATATTACTGTATTTGTAAACATTTAAATATTTTAAAGAATATTTAAGTTTGATGTAGAGTATTGGCATGGAAGAGAATTTAGGGGTGGATAATGTTGTAGTTTGGAATTATTATGTAAGTTCTCTCCCCTGCCACTAACTGCCCAGGCCAGTAGTTAACAAAAGAAGTAGTTAACTGCTGATCACTTGGGTGGGGGCAGGTTTGTCTCTTTTGTTCTTGGGGACTACACATGGCTGGGAGTTGAGGGTGTATGTGGGGTTGATGGGAAGCTGGCTCGCTGCTGCTGCCTGCCCGGTACTGCTTCTGGCTGCTCGTGTTTCTGCTTCTTGGACAAGGAACACAGGGGGAAGAGACAGAGTCCATCTGAGAGCTCACCACTCGTCTGTCTCGCTGGAGAGGGACTGGAAACTCACTCCGCAGCCAGCCGGGCTGTGACACTGACACTGCCTAAGTATAACTTTCCTCCCGGAGGAAAACCTGCTGGGTTTTGTAGTTGTTTTTTTTTCCTCTCTCTTGTGGTGTTGGGGAAGCGGTTTGCACTAGTCTGTTTACATATATATATATATCAGTTAAGAACAGTTATCCTTTTTGTATTAAAATTCTTTTTCTTAAATTTGATAGAGTGGCGTGATTATTGTGGAGAATGCCCCCTCCCCTGCTTGTGGGTAAACATTTTGGTTTTTCCCCTCAAACCAAGACTCTGTGCAAGAGGGAACTTCTCCAGGGGCTGATCCCTTGCTCAGGGGGTGCTCTCAGAGAGGGGTTTGGCAGTGGTCTTGGTGACCTCCAGGAGAAATGATGCTGTAGGGCACTGACTATCCTTCTGAGTCTGTAAACCAGTTGGAGAAGGTGTGAGTTTTTTGGATCATATTTCTTAAATTTCTCGTTTAAAGCATCAGAGAACCTTCTGAAAACTCAGCACTGGAGAACAGAAATGTAAGAATTTTTCTATCATTTACGTTTCCAGATTGAATTTATCAGTCAGCAAGATTCACACTTTTCTTATTCTGGTGAGACATTAATTTCATGTTTAGTTTATTACTCTGATATTTCGTGCAATACCACTGAGCTTAATATATCTGCCCAGACTTGGTTTAGGAAATAGCAGTGACCCTTACACTTCAGAGAAGGTGGAAAGTGTGGAAATAGAGCAGTACAGGAAACTCTAGACCTAAAAATAGTTGCATGTGCTGCTCTGATACCTTTAATTCCTCAAATCCTCTGCGACTTTGTGCTATTACAGTGATTCCACAGAGGGGAGAATTGCTCACTTACAGGAGTGCCCATGTTGTGTTTTTTTTTTAATTTAACACAGAAACAGATTAGGTGAAATATATAAAAATTATGTAAACACTACTATTTTTACAGAATCAAAGGCATGGTCCCATCTGAATTGTTTGGGATAAAAAGTGTAAGCCAGGATATTACAGGTCTCTGTGCAGCTGATTCGGTCACAGGTTTTAAGTTCTATGCACTCAAGTCCTGCTTGGCAGATGCTTCATTTCTGTGGAAATGTCCTTCAACGACAATAATCTTATTTCTGGCAGCCAATTGGGCCATATACTCAGACACCCTTGTGAGCAGCCCTATAGGATGTGTGTTTATGATATTCTCTGCCTTGTTAAGGGAGGCTGCAGCAGCCAGGCTGAATGTGCCAGTGACACAGCAGCAGCCAGGGTAATTTAGCTTCTTTGCTGCTGAGGAAGAGCTCAGCCTGTGAGATTCTTATCCTGTCTAGACACAAAGGCCGTGTTTGGCAAACAATGCTCAGGTCTTGCTCAGATACATCTGTTCAACAGGAAGATTCTAATATGAAGCCTTCCTGATTGGGTTTCAAGTTCATTTATGGGTATCAGGAAGACGTAGGAAAAATATCTGAAATTAATTCTGCATTCAGTTTCTCTGGGTCTCTGCTCCATGCACAGTGACATGAATTTTCTCATCCCTGTCTCAGTTTGCCTCCTTTGACATTTTCTTATATCTCAGTTCACGGTCTAGTTCAGGCCTCTTTCTGCTTTACTTCAGAGCTATACTTTCAAATAGACTTAATTTTTACAAATTAAAGGTCTGTGAGGGATAAGCTTAAAGGAAAACATGAAGGCCCATCACTCTCATTAGTGTATGAGATAAGTGAATTTAATAATCTGGATCCCTACTCCAGTGGTTTTCATGCCTTTTCTGTGGAACTGTTGTCTTTTTTCATAGACTTTTTTACATATCAGAGTTAAAGCAAATAATTTCTGAGAGAAAGCTTCCTGCAGAGTAACTGGGGGATGTTCCCTTTGCTTGGAGTGTGAAGTGTCTCCCTGCAAAAGAGGAGGAACAAGAGCTGCTTTTGTTAATTATCCTGTAAACTTCTGCATCCATATGCTTCCTAAATTCTCTTCCCTTCCTTTGAAGGATCTTTCTTAAATTACTTCCAGCTGTGCCTGTTCAGGAATGCAAATTTCCTGTTACATTATCTAGATAATCAAACAGTCGAGAAGGTAAAATATTCATGTTTAACTGTTGTTATTGGGACAAAGAGCAGCAGAGCAGACAGCAGAGCCCTGCTGAGCTCTCTGGGGGCTGCAGCACAGGCTGGAGGTGGCCAACAGCTTCGGGAAGTGGCAATAGCCTGACTAGGTAGTTCCTTCCTGTACTCCTTGGGTTTTATAAACAGAAGTTCAAGAGGCACTGGGAGTAGCCAAGACCAGATATATTTCCCTTCAGCTATAATCTTCTGAAAAACATTCTGTATGAATGAAGGGTCTGCAGGACCCCCAAAAAAAAACCAGTCTCAGAATGGTTTGGATTGGAAGGGACCTTAAAGCCCATCCAGTGCACTCCCTGCCATGGGCAGGGACACCTCCCACCAGCCCAGGTTGCTCCAAGCCCTGTCCTACCTGGCCTTGGGCACTTCCAGGGATGGAGCAGCAAGGGCCTCCCAACCCTCACAGCCAAGAATTTCTTCCATGTATCTCACCTACATTTCCCTCTGTCAGTGTGAACTCCTTCCTCCTTGTCCTGTCACTGCAGTTCCTCATGGAGGGTCCCTTTCCAGCTCCCCTGAGTCCCTTTAGATACTGGAAGGCTGTGATGAGGTCAGCATATAGGAAGAGAAATGGAGGTTCATTTATTGACTATAAAAATAAGTGTTGTATAATGTATACTTTGCATTTTTCATATCTAGCATCCTTTTCACTATTTGTTTTTAATTCTTACACAGAGCGATCCTAGTGGGAAAACCATGGTGTTCCTGACATGCAGTGCAGATCTTGGAAGGAAATTGCTGTGTAGTTTTGCTTCTGCACAAATTCCACATGGAAATGAGGGGAATTTCCACTGTCAGACCCGCAGCACACAGCAAACACCTGTAGGATTAGCTTATTACTTGTGGTTTAGGATGGATATGAGTAATCTCAATGAAATAGGCTCATATATGAGAACAAAAGCTCTGAGTTTAGTAAGGTGACACTCCAAAGGGAATCCAATCCTTAAGTGGTTCTTACAGAAGGACATGGGAGTGAACTTCTAAGAAGAGTAAGACAGTGACATTGTGTAATGAGATGCAGTCTGAATGTATTACTTTTGCTTTTTTGGTGCTCTTCAAGACTTGCTTAAGATAAAACACCCTTGGAAATATTGTTGCAATAATTATAAGATAGATATCCTGGTCAAACAGCAGAGTGATTATTTTGGTAGAAATTACAATGCCTTACAAGACATCAAGTGGAGAAATGCGTTCACAGTCACATGTCTTGTAGTCTCAATCCTCCTAATACAGACATTTTAGATTTTCTTATCTGCTATTTAATACAAAATTATTTCTATGAAATACAATTGCCATGAAAGAATCTTGACTTTGCTGAAATGCGTAATTTGTTGTTGGAAGCAATTAAGCTATACCTGAACTGAAATTCAGGTCTTAGTGGAAAAAAGTTTGTTACAGCTCAAATGCTGAAACAACTGAGTCATGCAACACTCATCTCTGCATTTTCCCAGCTTTCCAGGAAATCCTAGCCCTGTTTGGGCTGTGTGTGCTCTGCTCTACAGCATTGAAAGGCTGACAGAAAAACTCATCAAGGCTCCAATCACTCTGAGTCAAAACAACCTCAAAAACTTGTGAAATACATGTTATGATAAAACTGATTTCTAACAAAATTTCCATGATTACTTTATTACTTTCATAGTCTTCCAGAAAAAAATTTGATGGGAAATTAATGAGAGAACTTGCCAACTTCAACTATAAATCCTCTCTGTAGTTGCTCACTTTGGGCTTCAATAATGATGATGGTGATGATGATGATGATGATAATAGTAATAGCATACTTAAAACATTCACCATAGAGTCTCCAAGAAAAAACACACACATCCGGGGCTAGAAAAATACGCACACAAGAAATAACTAAATAGTGAGTCTTGCACATTTATATCACATCTAAAAAGATTGCTCAGCCACTCAAGTTTCATGTGCAACAAAATCTTTCTTGAATTCTATTCAGATGTTAGTTTGCTGTCTCAAAAATATACCTATTGTGTATGCTATTAAATAAATCAAAGATTAATGTATTTAATTCTTTTGAGGTATTTAACTAAGCCAGTTAGTGCATTCTTAGTCACACTCGAAGAAAAACTTCTAGAAAATATCTTCAGTATCTTTCAGGAATATCTGGTGATATAACCATGCAACATATTCCATTTGTGTGACCTTACTCATCTGTATAAACACTAATAAAGTCACATAAGTTGAAACTGGTAAAATCTAATGTAATGCAAAGGTTTTCCCTCTCTATTCTTGACAACCTACATTTGCAACCACTCAGTTACTTTATTTTAAAATGGCTTTTCAATTACATTCTACTGCCCTAGGGGAAAGCCTTTTGACAAAGGCATGACATAAACCATTTCTATTGCAGCTCCATCATAGTTCCCATAGCTAAACTAGACTGGACAGTTCATTAAAAAGAAAAATTAATAGTCCAAGGTTGTAGGGAAACAATAACAGATTATGACTGGCCTGTGGCAGCCCATTGAATTCATGTAGTAGAATAAAAATTATTCCCTTGTCTCACAAATGAAGGTTTGTTCCAAGGTTTTAGGTACAGTCTCTACTTCTGCTCCTGTACATTTTCTTGTCTGTAAAAGCAATATTAGTAATTCCTGCAGCAGATTAATATGTACACTTTGCCCTAGAAAACACATATTTGATAATTATTGAATGCATAATAGTAACATAGAATAGAATAGAATGCACTAAACAACTACATCAAAGGAAAAAACTAACCTTGTCAGGGTTGGGCAGAGGTGTGGAGGGACAAAGTGAAGATGGAGTCAGGACTAAATCCCATCTTTTCTTTTCTAAGGCAGTAACTGCTGGAAACCATTTGCTACACTTCAGTGTGCCAAGGCCAAAGTATTTGTGATTCAATGGCCGTTCTTTTAGGTCTGTTTCTGCTACCTGTGTAACACCATATGTGATTTATCTCTTACTTAAGGTTGTCACTAATGGTGTAACCAAGTCCTAATGGCCTCTTTCTAGATGTTACTGCCTACTTTTCCAAATTTCCTCAGGGTTTCATGGTTCAAATTTTCTGTATAATTCTGGTATGCGTGGCAATCACACAGACTTATATTTAATGTTGAAATCTGAGTTTCATTATCTGAATGCTATAAATTCCTGCCTCAGAAGATATTTCAAAGAATATGGGCTCTGGGATGCATTAACTGTTTCTTTTGGCCAGTAGCCACAACCTTCTAATGAATTCAACAGGGTAACAGGAGAGGCCAGAAAAGGGGAAGTCTGAACAAATATAACATTTGGAAGCAAGTGCAGGGCTGGCCCTGCAGAGTATTTTCTGGTTCTGTTTATGAACATAATCTTCTTTGAGAAGGAGTAGCCTAAAATACTGAAAATTCCTGGTTCTGGGGTCTGATCCCCTTGCACTTTTACAGGCTTATACCTCCTTTTACAAGAGAACTTGGGCATTTGGCTTCCAACTTTCCCTTCTCTCCCTCCAAAATAGAAAAACAGACTATGTAATCTCTGAAGTCTGGCCACTCAGAGAGGCCTCCTGGCTATCTTGGCCTGGGTTCATGCTCTAAGCTACACTTCGTGAACTGAGGCTGCACTGACCAAAAATAACCAACCAACCAAAAGCCTTGACCTCTGGAGCTGTTTCCATATCTCACTGCAGGCAACATATGTGAGCTGCAGCATGCTGGACAGGAGATATTCCTCCTCATTTTCACAGGAAATGTGCTTCCACAAACGTTCAGCACTCACTAGTGAGCTGTTCACTCCAAGTACTGCAGAATTCAATGCTGTGTTCTTCTGATTCATAGAATCATAGAATCAATTGGGTTGGAAAAGACCTCCGAGATCATCAAGTCCAACCCGTGGTCCAACTCCAGTCCCTTTATCAGATCATGGAACTCAGTGTCACGTCCAATCTCAGCTTAAAAACCTCCAGGGATGGAGAATCCACCACCTCTCTGGGCAGGCCAATCCAATGCCTCATTACTCTCTCTGGAAAGTATTTTTTTCTGATCTCCAACTTAAATTTCCGCTGGCAGAGCTTGAGCCCATCGTGCCCCCTTGTCCTATTGCTGAGTGCCTGGGAGAAGAGACCAACCCCCACCTGGCCAGAACTTCCCTTCAGGGAGTTCTAGACAGTGATGAGGTCACCTCTAAGCTTTCTCTTCTCCAGGCTAAACACCCCCAGCTCCCTCAGCCTCTCCCCACAGGGCTTGTGCTCCAGTCCCTTCTCCAGCCTCGTTGCTCTTCTCTGGCCCCGCTCCAGCACCTCAATCTCTTTCCTGAACTGAGGGGCCCAGAACTGAACACAACACTCAAGGTGTGGCCTCCCCAAGGCAGAGTCCAGGGGAAGGGTCACTGCCCTGGGCCTGCTGGCCACGCTATTTTTCATCCAGGCCAGGATCCCATTGGCCTTCTTGGCCACCTGGGCACACTGTTGGCTCATGTTGAGCTTCCTGTCAATTAGTACCCCAAGGTCCCTCTCTGTCTGGCTGCTCTCCAGCCACTCTGTGCCCAGCCTGGAGTGCTGCAGGGGTTGGGGTGGCCAAAGGGCAGGACCCGGCACTTGGCCTTGTTGAACTTCATCCCATTGGAATCAGCACATCTCTCAAGTCTATCCAGATCCCTCTGCAGAGCCCTCCTGCCTTCCAGCAGGTCAACACTCCCTCCCAACTTGGTGTCATCAGCAAATTTGCTGATGATGGACTCAATCCCCTCATCTAAATCATCAATAAAGATGTTAAACAGGACTGGACCCAACACAGACCCCTGGGGAACACCACTGGTGACCGGCCGCCAGCTGGATGCAGATCCGTTCACCAGCACTCTCTGGGCCCGACCCTCCAGCCAGCTCCTAACCCAGGAGAGGGTACACTTGTCCAGGCCATGGGCTACCAGCTTTTCCAGGAGTATATTATGGGAGACAGTGTCAAAGGCCTTGCTGAAGTCCAGATAGACACATCCACAGCCTTCCCCTCATCCACCAGGTGGGTCACCTGATCGTAAAAAGAGATCAGGTTGGTGAGACAGGACCTGCCCCTCCTAAACCCATGCTGGCTGGATCTAATCCCTTGTCCATCCTGAAGGTACTGTGTGATTGCACTCAGGATGATCTGCTCCATAACTCTGCCAGGCACGGAGGTCAGGCTGACAGGCCTGTAGTTGCCAGGGCCACAGCCCTTTTTGTGGATTGGGGTGACATTTGCCAGCTTCCAAAGGTACCACTTCTGTCCTCTCTCCATCTCTGCCCTGTAGGAGCCAGGACAGAACAGCCCCTCACGGGGTGATGTCTTTTAGTCTTTCAGTGACTCACTCACAATGACTCACTCCAAGAAAAGCTCAACAAAGACCTTGTTGTGCTCTCTCACAGTAAATCCAGTGCCCCATTGGTTGCTGCTGCTCTGCTGCTTGCAGGATCAACAGAGTAACAGAATAGTTGAGTGTTCAAGAAATGTAATGGCTGCTTTTCTCCTTGGGGTCTGCAGGGATTTGATTTGCCTTATATTTAACAAATGTAAAGATCCATGAATTTTTTGAGTGGAAAAACTTCCCAGATAAGAATAGAATGGTAATGGCTTTTTTGATAATTGTCAAAACCACTCTCCTAAGCAAAGGCTGGTGCTCTGTTGGTCCAGTCATTCTCCAGGTTCCTTGTGCTCCCCACATGCTGTTCCTTCCTCTCAGCACGCTCTGTTTCCTTTAACCAGAGCTCACACATGGTTCACGCCTGGTCTGTTGTCCAGCTGAACTGCTCTGCCTGTGTTATATCCAGCTTTCAGGCCAGGTTGCTTGAAGCCTCCATCAGTTTATTGTGCTTCAGCGTGTCATTCTCATTAAGGCCAAAGGACCAGAAGTTAAAAGCTAAGAACGTATTTTTAACTTAAAGTCTTAACAGTCTAACCAAGGAATTATGAGTTCAACCATGTTCAGCTCTTACCCAAGTTATGTATGTACAAGTTGTAACAGTGATGCACACAAGCCTCCTACTGCCTGCCCTTTCTCTGGTGTCTCACTCACCATCAGCTGCCTCTCAGATAGATGTCTGGAGGTGGGGATGGGGATGGAGGGCCCTTGTGTCCCAGAGCAATACAGGAATGGATCCTCCTTCCTCCACCCAGAGTCATCTTTATGTTTGCTAACATGCTCCACACGCTGCTCTTTCTTCCTTGGTCTGTAGCTCCTCATTGCATCCTGTTTTGCTGTGAAAGGTGTATTTTCTGTACATTGGATGTTGCCCTTTTTAATCTGTGTTATCTAAAACTGGCTCTGTGCAGCTCCCAAGGTTGCATCTGTCCCAGCAGCTGACCCCTGGTGAGCAGCTCAGGGCCTCCACTCGTCCTGCACCCAGATTTTCAGGTCTCCTCATGTCATCCCCCTGCCTGTCTCTTTGTTATTTGGGGGTCACGGGTAGTTCGTTCTATAGGGAATAGTTCATTGTTATTTCTATCTGTTAATTTCAAACCTACACATAAACCAACGAGGCTACAGCACACAGTCATCCTAAGCTAAGCCAAAAGCAGCCTGGTCCTTGGATAACCTGTTACAGCCAAATAAGTTAACCAAAACCAAGGCCCAGGCAGGCCAAGACAAATCCTGGTGATGCCTGAAAGTCCAAATGGGTCCTGCTGCTTTTGCTGACAGCCTCACACACAGACTGTGGCATGTCCCAGCCAATGGAACACCGTCTTAGGGGCTTACGAGGCTCTGAAATTCTTACAAGTTCATGTTAACACATGGAAAAGTATGTTTTACACTATTTATTTAAACCCCATTATTAAATAGGCATTTAGTAAATATTCAAATCTTATCCTTCCATAATCATTTCTATGATGTATTTCAGTTGGGTTTAGCTAAAAGCTGTATTTACAAACCTAATAGAAGTGGCTGTGGGATCTCATAATAATGATTCTTCCTGCTCATAATGCATATTTATCATTCCTCAGGTCTGATGCTAAGCTCACTTACTGAAGCTTAAGCCAGAAGGGATTCACAAAATTTGCACAGAGAGGTTGGGGTATTTTGAAAAAAGATCATGTTAAGTTTTTTATAGCAATGTTTACCCTGTCAGCCATTACATTGGAACAAGAAATATGTCTGTCTGTTCAGAAAGATGTTCCTTGGTTTTGGATGAATCCCCAGATCCGGTTTCTCCAGCTGGTGCCTGTCTGCTACTTTATTCTCTCTGACCACTGGATTTCCAGGAAGCTTTTTATTATTGTCCTTTTGCTCACTCTTACAAGTTTGGAAGTTGAAAACCCTGTCTTTGGGTCTTCAAAGTGGTGAGACAATAGAAGGTCAGCTTTGTAGAGAAGCACAGTATCACTGTCCTTGGATGTGCCATTGTACAGGCTCCATAAAGACATTCAGGGACTAGTCCATATGGGTTAGTCTTAGGCAGCATTTTCATGTTTACCAGAGATTTAAAGGAACAGGAGGATGGGAGTGTTCACCATCATACACAAAGAAAAACACAGCAGCTGAGTGAGAATGGTTTTGAATGAAAAACTCCACATTCTTTGCAAGGTGAACAAAACCAGCAAGTGTCAGTACTTAAAGTGAAGTCTGAGACACCAGACTGCACTAGAGAACAAGGCAGAGGGTTGGCTCAGCTTGTTTAAAGGTTAAATCAGTGGGTGCTGCAGGTTGCTTATCAGGTGTATGGCAAGTGTCCACAAATAAGAGGGGAATCCTTAGCAACGTTGAAAAAACCTTACCCCGGGAAAGAAACTAAGCAAAACTCATGGGACATTCAACAAACTGCTACTAACAACTTTAACCTGACTTGAAAACAAGAGGAAAAGTACAGATGAAACATAAAATTATGTATTTGGAAATTACTTGGAGCTGTGAAAGCCTCATTTCCATCTGTCAGGGGTAATAAAATTCACAGAACAGAGGTGGGAGGCATTTGATCTGATGCATTGCCACACACAGAACCTTCTGAGCTACAGTAACCCAGTCTCCAAAGCCTCATGCTCTTGAAAACACCATGTATTTATGGAGAGCTCTATTTTATACAATACACTTTATCAGTAGTCTTGGGCTTTCAGTCACCTTCATCTTGTCCACCCTCTACTTGCTTCTAACATGGTAATTTGGGCTTCCAGTTCCCACTGGCTCTCTTGGGCTTAATACATAGTCTTTAAAAGCTTTTTATTGACACAACTTTCATTTTCTTTCTCTGTGCACTCCCAGCACTGTCAGCAGTCATTTTAATTTGCTTTTCATTTCAGCTGTGAAGTCAACATTTCCATTTTAAAAAAGTAAAAAGGTTCAAAGTTTGAAAGTATTCCATCCTTCTTCCTATAAACATAACAAGTACCAATGTATTTAGGAAGGTTATGTTTGGTGACAGACTCTCTCATCTCTCTGTAACCTAATAGTTCGTTTTCCAGAAAAAAAAAACGTAATTAGTCTAAGACCAATTTATTTAATTAATGTAATGGGAGACTTCAAAGGAAATTGGTTGGATTGAAATAGTGATATCACCCTGGCAACATTTTGAAAAGAACATTTTGATAGGAAATATGCTGAATGCAAGGGCATACTTAATGGGGGGAAAAATGCCTAATCCTACTCTTTTGAATGGAGTTTTCAGTCTATAGATAGATAGATAGATAGATAGATAGATAGATATACAGATATGTAGAGATGATAGAGGTATAGATGATAGAGAGATATAGATGATAGAGATATAGATAGAGATAGATTAGAGATAGATGTATATGTATTTATATTTGTACATGTATGGTTGGGCAGCTATTATTGGGGGGCTATTATTGGGGTTTGGATCTATTTTTCTGCTATGAATATAAATGCTTTCCCCTCTACTTGCCTCATTTTAAGGTCATTCAATCCAAAAATTTAACTCTTCTCAATCCAGATTTCATACTGAATGTTAGGTTGTTTTTCTTTTTCACAAACTCGTTTTTAAGTAACACTTCACTGGTCTTCATTAGAGAGAAAAGTGTTATTGGTTTGGAAGTTAAAGCTTTAGCTGACTGGACACACAATCATTCACACTTAAGTACTTTTATAACTGTCTTGTTGGTTAAAAAAGACTTTGGGGATCTAAAATGAAGAAATCTGATTAGTGATCTGGGGTGTGGATGTATCTCACAAGACCTGATTATTGCACTCTTAAGATCAAGACTTGCCCTTGGCATCAAAGGAATGGTGGCAAAAGGTATTTGTATATAATGCACTTCCAAAGTACATCAAATTATAATTGATTCATAGCTTCAGCTATGAATAACACAACTCTAATTTTTAAATGCCCATTTTTGCCCATTTTCCCATGTTTCCCTGTGAAACAACAGTTTCTGAAACTTTTGTGCAAGAACAGCTATAGGTTCAAGGTATTCCAATTTGCCTCCTGTGGATGATAGCCAGACAACAAACATCATTCCAACTGTAGCCAGGCACTGCCTTAAAACTATTGTTGTTAATGGCCCTGTCAGAAGAATAAAAGTGCAATGTTTTGCCTCAGTCAGCTGTAATTACAGGCCACAAAGAGTGCCAAGCCATAGTCTCTGGCATGTGTTAGTGTTTACATTATCAGTTACAAACATGTAATGACCAGGTTTAACTCAAAGTGAGTTCTGCTCATGAAAGATATCCTGAATAATTTGCTCTTTTATAAAATGTATCATTTGAATGAAAAGCAAATTTTAATTGCAATCTGACACAAGCCTGTTGGTTTGTGCTATTTACCTGCTTAGCATCCAATTGTATCACTTCAACACCTCTTGCTGCATTTTTAGTTTTATAACGTAATATTATAAAACTATATTTATGTCTTAGTCCTTATAGGTTTGGAACACTGAAAATGCAGATAATTTCTCTGATTTGTGCTCAGAGCAGGTCAGGAAGCCAAGAGGAAGGTTGTGGGAATGAAAGTGTTGTTTTCTTTGTGTTTGTGTATTTGTTTTTTAAGTTAAAAGGAAATATTCTATGGTGACTAATTACAACATCTCAGAAGATACTTATGCAATTATTGTTTGAGTGATAACCTTGTGATTCAACGGTTTCCAAATAATATAAATTTGCAGGTTTGTTTTTTTCAGGTGGAGCCTCCCCTTAGGTATTTAAACAGTGATGATCTCCTTTAGTAGTGCTATTGAGGCTGTATTAGGAATCTGTTTCAAAATTCTGAGGTTGTTATCTCATACTATCGAGCCAAAATAAGTCTCTTCACAATCTCTGCCTAGGCAAAAATTAATTATTGATTCAATTTTTCATTCAGAAATCTCAAAGTGGCTTTTATGCTCTTTATGAAAGAAATTTGCACTAAACTAGAACAGTTAAGCAAACTATCAAAAAGAGAACCTTCATGGGCATGCCTAAAGGATCTGAGCTCTTCCTTCCACAGCTCCAAGAAGGCTGAGAAAAGGAGAAGGCTCTTTGATCAGTAAGTTAGTTCTTACCTTCCTCTCTTTAGCAAACGTATTTGTAAGAGGCACTCATAGTACTTCACTAACTTGTCAAGCTTTATAAAGTTAAATGTTCCAGGGAATGCAATTTGAGTGTCTAAATGAGGCTCACAGTGGTTGCCAGACTTAAACAAGCTGCTGCCAGGATGGTTTCATGTCCTTCCACAGTGGAAGGCTTTTATCAACAACTTTCCTGCTTGAAGGAGATCAAATTGAAGGGGACCAGGGGACTGAAGAGTCTGGGAGAATTATATCCAAAGTGGAAAAATGTTTTGTAGGGGAACACACTGGTCATATAAAGACCTCACAGGATGCTTTAATGGTTTGACATTTCAGCAGCAGCGTTCACGCTGTCTCTGGAAATGAAACCGTAAGAGCAATGGCACAGACTGAATTTAGATTTCTGGTCGTGTGGAGTCTGTCAGCCCTTCAGCAAGAGATTAGAGATCCCAAAGAAAGGGATTGCTTGCTGCAATTCTTTCTGCCTTGGTTTGGTAGCTGAATGGACCTGCCCTCAGTCAGTAGTTTCTGATAGGTTTTCACTCTTTAATCTTGACTTTCTGTCTCATTTCTGGCATAAACCAAAAAGACTGTCAGTCACAGCACAAGTGTTACTTAGACATTCATATTTATAACCTCTTAGGAAAAAAGCATTCAGGGTTGGCTTAGCATGTAAGTACAGCATTAGGAGCTGCAAGTAAGTTGACTCTATTTCTTTCCTCCTCGGGATGTCATTTATAGCCACTTACATCAAACTGAATTGAACTGGGATGGACTAGGCTGGAGCTGTATTGGCCTTTGAGCATAAAGGAAATTATGGGAGTTCCAGTTTGTCTTAGATGCACAAGAACACAATTACTGTTTAAAATAAACTCTACCAAGAGCTTAGTCATTACTTGAAATGACTCTATCAATCACAATGTTCTTTAATAAGACTACGTTTCTTATGCTGGTTGTTTTCCTGTTAAAACCAGTCAGCCTCTGTCACATTTATCTTAAGTGGATCTCCCCAGGGCAGCAAATAAATGTAAAACACTGTTTACAGCCATTTTTCATTTCCCAAGCCTTTTAATATCACTCTCTCAGGCTTATTTCTGTGTCATTCACTTCATAATGTACTAAGTTGTCTTCCTGCTCCCTCCTGCTTTGTATGAGGTATACCAGTGGCAATCTCACTCTTCTCCAACAAGGACAAATTAAATCAAAGCTTGGTGGAAATGCTTTTCTTCCATGATGAATTCAGAGGTGGATACTGACAGATATATCACATCAGACTGTTCAGGAAGTTATTTGTCTCCCTCTTCCCTGCACAATGACTTCTGTGTTCAAAGAGCCATCATTGCCTGGGTTTGTGGTTTCATAATACTGAGTCCCAAAGCTGCTACAGGAAAACATGACTACATTTCAAAACCTGTGCTTTGGAGCAGCTGGGGATTAGGGGCTTTAAACATCTCAGTAATCCAATACAGTGCTGTAAAACATAATTTAAAATTGCAAAGGATTAAGATTTCCTTTCATAGGATTCTACAGAACTCAGAATAGGATTCTACAGAGCTTACTTAGCATTTTTAAAGCAAGTTCCATTGTAAAGATGGAAATCTCCAGTTCTGTAAAAATTTTATTTCTGTTTTTAGTGCATACAAATCTTGCCATGACCTAGAATCCCTCTGCAGCAGGAGACCTCTGGAGTGTTGGCTGTTTGCACACCATATCTGAAGTTATACACATACTCAGCTCTGCGGAAGTGCAACCTCAGATTCTAATCCTTTCCATGGCATCGTGTTCTGTGCAGAGCAGTAGAGCATGAACTGGGGAAGTGTGAGGTTCTCCTTACTCAGTGGAGTAACTAAGAGAGTTTTTTCCCCAAGTATCTTTAAATATGAAAAATATCTTTTCCTGGACTAAATACTTTTGTCTCATATGACTAATTATGTTTAGTGAATGACACAGAAGACTTCATATCAGTTTGCATTCAGATGAGGGTTATTTGCTGTTGGCTCCAGTGAGACCCGGAATCTGCTTCAGCAAGAAGAGGGTGCAGAAGTGGTGCAGAAGGGCTCACAGGGAGTTAGCTGCTGGTGGTCTGGTTTAGAATCACACCCTGGGAAAAATGAGATTTACCAGTTACATATACAGCAGGAAAATCATTTCCTGTGTCAGAGAGCAGAGCTCTTCTCATTTAAACAAAGCATTTTACATGGGACTAACACACATTGGCCTTTAATCATAGAACTACAGGATGGTTTGGGTTGGAAGGGGCCCTAAAGCCCATCCAGTGCCACCCCCTGCCATGGGCAGGGACATCTCCTACCAGCCCATGTTGCTCCAAGCCCTGTCCAACCTGGCCTTGGACACTTCCAGGGATGGAGCAGCCAAAGCTTCTCTGGGCAACCTGTGCCAGGGCCTGCTCACCCTCACTGGAAAGGTTTCCTTCCCAATATCCAATCTAAACCCACTCTCTGTCAGTTGTCCTGTCACTCCATGCTCTTGGTGCTTGATTCCCAGGGGATTCATATACATAAGCAGGCTCCTGAGCTTAGCCTTAGTCATAAAGTCAATTTTCTGGGTGTGGATGCCTTCAGCTTTCAATTTTACTGTTTTGAGTAAGGACCATGGTCCTGGCCCTTAGGGAGCTGCTGGGGCATGAATAGAGCTCCATGTCTCAGTGTGGCCCTGGGAGAAGGGGTTCATGTAAGGGAGCAAAAATCCATCTCCTAACAGGATGATTCCCTGATTGGAAAGATGTGTAAAGCCCTTAACTGCTGGAGTGCAGCTGAAAGTTAAAGAAGCTGATACTGTCTCATCCTCCAGTTCAGCTCGTTGCATTTAAAGTAGACCTTGCAAATGTCATACCAGTGTTGCAGCTCTGCTGATTCTGCATGTCATGGGAGTAGCTCTACCCAGGACAATCCAGTTTTACTCAAGCTCCAGTGGAAAAAGGAGCTAATCCTAATTTGAGTCTTTAGAGTACCTGAAATCCCACAGTCTGGCATTTGTCAGGACTAAGAGCTGACTTTGCTGTATGTGTCATGCAAACCAGATATGCTGCAGAGTAGAACTTGGTGTGTTGCATAACATTATTCCATGTAAATAAAAATGGAGGCCTTATTTCTACAAGTGTGTTGTGAAGTCTAAGCTAAAACCTATTTAGAGATTGGTCTGACAATGCAGAACAGTTTAAAATTAAAAAGTAACTGAGAGAATTAAGTTAAATGTGCAAGGTACTGATTCCTGGTGCTTTATCTTGTTTCATAAATAAAAGGGAACAGAATACTTATTTACCATGTCTCATTTTCTTGAAGTGAGTCAAGAAAGAGAACAAAATTCTGTTAAAGAAAAAAATCAAATTATAATCAAATGTTAAGTTATGAAAATGTGTGAAACCGACTGGGTAGGGCTGAATAGCTATCTGCAACAAGAATTAATAACCTTCAGAAATATTTTCTTATTAATGTACACAAAATTTCTTGAAAATAGGTAGGCATCAGGTGTTTGAATACAGCAATCTACGAGAGGATAAAGATACATGCCAGGCTGAACTCCTCCATTCATCAATGCACATGAGTAATGAAATAGTTGTGCACAGAATTGTTCCATATCCCTCATTTCATGTATTTCATTAAAAACTCTCAAAGCAGTTGTGATGTGCCCTAAAGATTAACCAATATGGGCTTAGTGGGA
Source organism: Pithys albifrons albifrons (assembly GCF_047495875.1). Classification (NCBI taxonomy): domain Eukaryota; kingdom Metazoa; phylum Chordata; class Aves; order Passeriformes; family Thamnophilidae; genus Pithys; species Pithys albifrons. Next base: position 1,280,485 of record NC_092469.1, on the reverse strand, counting down.
CTCCACTGATTATTTGATCTGGAAGTCTTTCTCCTACCTTCTTTCCATGGAAACTGGTCATTTTTCATGACCCTGATTGTAGTACCCAAGGAAGAAAGATGCTCCATGCTCACCACAGGAGTTAAAGCACAAAGGAGGCCTGGGCTGTTCCCTGCCTTGGGGACAGGGCTGTCCTGAGCAACCTCAGGCTCTGGTGGGCTCTGCAGTGCCTGGTGACATGGAGGAAAGGTCCCAGCCCAGCCAGGACATCACTTGCCCACAGCAGGTCCCTCCCTGCCAGCTGTGCCCCAAGCCCCATCCCTATGGCCAAAACTCAGGCACTCTCAACTCCAGAACTAGTATGATCCAATATTTATTGTGTCATTAAAGAACTATTCATTTCCTTGTCTGATGATAAAATTACTATAAAATAAATCATTCATCTTCTCAACTAATTTTAATTGCAGCTAAAATCTCATTTGGACTGGGAGTTTGCTATATTTACTTGATACTTTTGCAAAACATTTCAGGACTTAATCATCTATTATTATGTTGCTGCACTGTGGTCTTGGCTGCTTTCTGCCAAGTGTGTTCCTGAGAACAATTGCTATTTTAATGTATCCTCCAGAAGCTACGGCCTAGACAAAGCAGAAAACTTGTTTAGTCTATTATAATTTGGCATATGGTCATTTACTAGCATGCAGGAAATCATCAGGAATGTTTGGGATTATTTTTGCTATAAATATAATGAAAGGAATTTAAAATTGGCCAGACTTCACTTTCGCCACTGGTCTTGTCATTAAAATAATCTTTGCTGGCTCTTTATTTTTTGCTATTAGTCATCTCTGAGCAGTCACTGAGATCAGTGTTTGAAGTTATGTAGAGCAAACTGACTTTGGAGAGTTGCTGGTTACAGCATATGGACTTGGGTATATTATTTTTCAGCTTTATGACAGATTTGTTCTTAACCGAATTCTTAAACAAATAGTATGTTTCCAGTAGGAATATGGATGGATATTATTTTCTAACAGTAGAAGAACAGACTTTCCTTATGTCAAAATTAAAACTCATGAGTTTTGCATTTCCAGAACCAAGTAACAAGTACACAGCACAAACATACTGTCTGTGTGGCTACAAATGCCCAGACAGCACATCCTCACAAGTCCATCTTAGTCTGCATCTACTTCTGAGGTGCAGCTCCAATCTCTGCTGCCTGGGACAGCACCCAGGGAGTGGTCTGGAGCTGTGCCAGGGCAGGGACAGCACCCAGGGAATGGTCTGGAGCTGTGCCAGGGCAGGGACAGCACCCAGGGAATGGCTGGAGCTGTGCCAGGGCAGGGACAGCACCCAGGGAATGGTCTGGAGCTGTGCCAGGGCAGGGACAGCACCCAGGGAATGGCTGGAGCTGTGCCAGGGCAGGGTCAGGTTGGATCTCACCAAAAGGCTCTTCTCCCAGGGGTGGTGGGCACTGACCAGGCACCCCAGGGCAGTGGGCACAGCCCCAAGGCTGCCAGAGCTCCAGGAGTGGTTCTTCATTGTGCTCAGGGACAGGATGGGATTGTTGGGGTATCTGTGCAGGGCCAGGAGCTGGACTGATGATCCTGATGAGTCCCTTCCAACTCAGCAGATTCTATGATTCTGTGAAACTTGGCATCCACTATGATTAAGGAAGCAGGTTTTTTACAGATCTCTTAGGAAAACTTGGAATTTCAAAATTACATGTTGTGCAATTCTAAACAATAATGGATGTTTGTTGTGGATTAACTCCAGGCAGCAACTAAGCCCCACACAGGCACTTGCTCACTCCCTGCTCCTCCCATGGGATGGGGAGAGTGAAGAAACTCAGGGGCTGAGATAAAGACACTTTATAGGGACAGAAAAGGAAGAAAAGACTGATAACAAGAATGTGAAAAGAATTAGAATATGTCAAACAATTGGTGCACAATGCAGTTGCTCACCCCTTGCAGACTTATGCCCAGCCAGGCCCTGAGCAGTGGGCCCTGCCCACTGTCCCAGTTTGTGTGCTGAGCCTGGGGTTGGGATGCTCTGGAAGACCCTTTGGGGCTGTTGTCTCAGCTGTGTCCACTCCCAGCTCCTTGTGCCTTCCCTCCAGCCTCCTGGAGTGAGAACATAGAAGCTGACAAGTGTCTGACTCATATAAACATTCCTCAGCAACAACTAAAATGCCAAACACAGCACTGGACCAGCTACCAGAGGGAGAATTAACTCAATCCCAGCTAAAACCAGGACAATGTTGCAGTTAAGTCAACTGCCCACTGAGATTTGCTTTGCTGTAGTTGAGGAATGTAATCTATGGGCAGAAATAACAATTTTGAGGCTATATCAAATATTGTGATTTTTAAAGATAAAACATTAGAAACATTAACAGCAGGTGAGTTTGACAGGTAACTGTCTGTGCAGGGCCTGATTCCAAGTGCTGCATACAGAATTTTGGGATGCTCCCTCGAGTAGCAGCCCAGGCAGCTGCAGCCATCTCCACCCTCACATCTCTGTTCCATACCTGCAGGATTATGAGGTATTTTTCCAGAAAAGAAAATTAATCCCTTTATAAATTTTTGGTCTAACTTAGGGGCATCTTGTGCACCTTGCCTTTTGGAATAAAAGTGATTTATAAAAAGTCAAACTGTAGCTGTTTTGAATTAAGTAACCTCAGAGACTTCGGTGGAACCCTTTGATATATTTTCTTACCTTTTCTGCTGTGGGTGGCAGTGAGAGGGCTCCCTGCTGGGGACATCATGACCTGAGTGAGCAGAGCAGAACCTTCAGCAGCAGAGAAGGTGAGAGGGACATGAGGAGGCCAAGGAGACCTCATTGCCTGCAGCTCCAGCTTGAATTGCAGCCTGGCTACCTGTAGGTCACTTACTAAAGGACCAGCCTGGTATTGCTACTAGAATGGAGTCCTTCGCCGTTATAACTCAAACCAGAGGCAATTGCTATAAACAGCTTTAGAGAAGCTTTTTAGCCCAAGTAGGACATGCCATGGCTGTGTGTGCTGGGAACCAAAACCCCCTGTGCCCTGGGCTGGTCCCACAGCGTGGGCAGCAGGGCAGGGGGGATTCTGCCCCTCTGCCCCCCCAGGTGAGACCCCACCTGCAGAGCTGCTCCAGCCCTGGGGCCAGCACAGCAAGGACATGGAGCTGCTGGAGAGTCCAGAGGAAGCACCAGGATGGTCAGAGGGTGGAGCAGCTCTGCTGGGAGGAAAGACTGGGAGAGCTGGGATTGTTCATCCTGGAAGAGAAGCTTTGGGGTGACCCAACTGCGGCCTTGCAGAGCCTGAAGGGAACCTGCAAGAAAGATGGAGAGAGACTGTTGACAAGGGCCTGGAGGGACAGGATAAGGGGAATGGCTTCACACTGACAAAGAGTAGATTTAGATTGGATATAACAAAGAAATTCTTCCCTGTGAGGGTGGGCAGGCCCTTGCACAGGGTGCCCAGAGAAGCTGTGGCTGCTCCATCCCTGGAAGTGCCCAAGGCCAGATTGGACAGGGCTTGGAGCCACCTGGGTTGGTGGGAGGTGTCCCTGCACATGGCAGGGGGTGGCACTGGATGGGCTTTAAGGTCCCTTCCAACCCAAAGCAGTCTGGGGATTCTGTAAAGTGTTGGATGAGAATAGTTTTCTTTAGCTTGAAGACACATTTCGTTCATCTCTGTACACATACCCGCTGAGGTCTAAACAAAAGATAGCAAATAGTTTTCCCTTTAAATCCTGAATAGTAAATTAGGCATGGATCTGTGATTACAATTTTGTTTCCAGCACTTCACACTTGAATAGCTGATAATAAGCAGCATATGTATCAGTTTCGCTCTTCTATTATTGTTAAGCAGCTTTATAAAGTGTTTACTTGCTTACATAACAGTATTGAGAAGTTTGGGAGTAGTGTGGGTATTTGTTTACTTATTTTCATAGTTGAGATCATTATGTGATGCTAATGATGAAAGGTTATCAGTGAGTTTAATTTTCAAATCCATCCAAAGTCTGTTAACATAAGCAGTTTATTTACAGGGTTGTTTTTTTTTCACATCAGGCTTTTAAATGTACATCTGTCCAGGAATATCTTTCTATTGCATTTCTGTTTGGAGCATGTAAGCTCCATGTAGCAATCCAGGAGCCCAAGTCCCTCTAAGTGCTGCTCATGTGTGATCCCTGCAGTATAGATCCCTGTAGCAGTGTCCCTCTCCAGGGCAATCACCTGTACATGGCACTGGTGATTGTGACAGAAGGACACTCCAGAGCAGACTGTGTCTGCAACAGCAGCACCATTATTAGCTGGGTGCAATTATGAAGTGAACTGACCTGGCCTTAAGGTGTAGGATGTGGTTACATCAATACATTTTTGGGTACAGAGCAGCCAAAAGAGGTCACCTCAGAGCTGCTTGCTGGGGGTTACATTTCCACCTGCCACAAGAATGTAAATTGAGAGTATTTGCTGCATAGGACAGAACAATTCATTTTACATCTGTGGGATGTATTTAGAAAGAGATACTATGTTTAATAAAGTTAATGCTAAGGAAGGTTGGTGAGTAAGTGCTACATACTTGAGGCTTTGATTTGATTTTTTTCTGTGCAAATCTGAGTGGAAAAAGAAGTGTCCTTTCCTTTCCAAATTAACCATTATCATTGAAAGCCATTACAATAACTAATGTTGAAAGACTTTTTGTCTTCAAGCCACCTCTGAAATAGGTGAAATCTCAGTTTTTCGGGCCCTAGAAGTCTAAAATTGTTTTTACCCCTCAACAGAATGGAAATACAAAATAAAAGCCACAGACCTAATGCTCCACACTTCACACATATATATTATGTGAAAATAAAACCATTTTCCTGGACAAAATTATAATAGAGATTGTTTTCTTTTTCATATCTTCCATGCTGATATGAGTAATCTGTAATGTGTCATCATATAACAATAGTAAAAAATTAAATGGATACAAAAATGTGCTTAATAAATACGCTTAGGAAAGTCAGAGCATGTCCACATCTATGTGGGTAAGTTTCATTTGATTAATTGTACCGGAGCCATTGTGGTCTTGTAATTGAAGTGATTTCAGTTGGCAATGAAATGAAATTAAAAACTTCTCTTTTTTGAGGAAATTAATCCAAATATTTAATCCCTTATATTTGAACCCCTGTCTGCCAATGTATTTTTCTGCACCTGTGCAAAGGGCAGAAGGACACAGCTGCTCAGGATATGAGAAAGGCGTCCCCACATGAGTGGGTTTGGTACCACTGAGATGTTTATCTGTTGCTGGAGTTATGCTTTGGGGTGTAGGTTCAAGCTTTTTCCTATATTAACATTTTCTCTGCTGCAAATTCCACATGTAAGATCTTCTTTCTCATAAAATAATAATTCTCTTTTAGAGCTGATGGTAGCACATATTTATACATTTGCCTGTATAAGTAGAACATCAAATGTTTTATTAGTATTTTGCAGAAGAGCAAAGTGAATTATACTGAAAACTGAAACAAACATCATAGGGAGCTTGTAAAACTGCTGGTTCTTTAAAGAATCAAGGAGAAGATATTGGAAACCCCAGGAATAAGTCAAAGTGGCCTTTGTTGGATTGTGAGCTGCTGGAGGTTCAGATCTTAGTTAGGATTTTGCTGTATTATGCAATTTCTCCTTCGAATATTAATTCTGATCTAGTGTTTTAAGAAGCATTTAGAAAGGAAGAAATTAATATATTTCTGGTAATTTAATGCACAAGGAAAGTAGAAATAAATAGCTAAATCGATTGTAACTTTATCAAACATATCTGATTTTGAGTTTTTATTGGTTTGTGGCACTTACTGTCACCAGCCCAAACCAGCACACTTGGCAATCGATGCTGCTTGTCATTGGCTTGAACCTCAGATGTGCTTCAAGGGTCTAAATGCAAACTGTGGATCCCTGATGCTCTGTCAGCCCCTGCTGCTGCCTAGGAAGACATGGATGGTTATGTTCAGCATGGAAATCTGCTGCTCATGGAAAGGCCCATGCAGAAAAATTGCATCCTCCATGAGTCTTAGTATCTCTCTTAATGCAGACCTATGGCTTAACAGCTTATATCTAAGCTCCAAAGAGGGATTAGACATAAATTAGGTATTTCTACAGTTACCTTGCATCTTGGGCTGAACCCATTTGAAAGGATCATGAGAGAATATGATTCCCTATCTTTCAGCTTCCAGCCAGTGAGTGTCCAAAACAGCCAGTCATGAGATTATAAAGGTGGCAGTTCCATGTAACAAACCACCAAATATGCTCATTACTCAGTATTTAATAATTATTGATATATTTTATTTTTCTTATCTTGACATTTACCAAGGAAGTCCTAGTTTTATTTCTCTCCCAAAAAATTGCTATATCCTCAAAGACTTCTATAAAAGAACTGACAATCTCCTCCCTTTTGCTTTCTTTCAGGAATTAAGTTGGGAAGCTGCAGAGCATTAAAGTGATGTGTTTAATGTGTGGTGGCATCCTATGTGCACAACACTCTGTGTGAAACTTCACTAGCCCCAAACGTTTTGACTTCCAAGGTGGAAGGGGTAGATTCTTGGATACTCCTGTGCCTACAAACTAACCAAAAATGAAGGAGGAGAATTGTTTACACGCTGCTCTCCTCTGTTTGGGCATGTTGTGCTACAGCCATGCCCTGGGCACGGAGAGGCTGAGCCACTCCCGCCCATCGCTGCACGGGCACCACGAGAGAGGCAAAGAGGGACAAGTTCTGCATCGCTCCAAGAGAGGCTGGGTGTGGAACCAATTCTTTGTGATAGAGGAGTACACAGGACCAGACCCTGTGCTAGTAGGAAGGGTAAGAAAGAATTTCTTTCTCTGTCATCAATTATTAATTTATATTGCTATTTTGTGTGTTGCTGGTTTGTTTCTTGTCATTGTTTTTCCTTTGTGTTGTCTTAGTTGCTTCTTCAGCAGCTACTTATTTACCTACAATTAATCACTTTCTTGTAGCTCAGTTTAGGTGTTAAGCAAACTACCTAAGTCAATACAAATATTTCCATTGACCTCAGCAATCCCTGAATGAAAGTGTGCAAGGTGTTACTTGGCAAAACAGCAAGAACCACAGCAGCACTTGAGCAGCAATATGTTCCAAGAATATCTGTTATCGTTCTTGGGACTTTAAAAGTAATAATTAAAAATGTGATGTCTAACCCAGCAGCTCAGTAAAGGTGTCCTGCTCAATAGGTATCTTTTCATGCTGTTGTTTTCAAGTTACCAGTGAAATCAAACCTATGGAAGGGTATGTATAGATGGAGACATAACTGTGTGCACATGTGTAAGTACACACATTCTAGACTAATTTTTCATTCTGCTACTGTCTAACCCTAGTAGAATATAAGTAGTAAATAAACCAGTATATTTGCCACTTTTTAAATGGTCAGCAGAACTGTGTTGACTTAACCAAATCACAAAAACAGTGGAGAAACAGGATCAATGTCAGCAAATACCACTCTGGGTATTCTGGTACAGAAGACAGTTAGTGTTATGCAGTGGGTGGATGTCAGTATAAAATCAATAAATCTGTAATTTGTCTAAATATTTCCCTCATTCATCAAACTGAAGTGTGCATTTTTTGTGGAAGTAAGAGTGTTTAGTAAGCATTTGTCACTTCTTTTATATTAAAGAGGGTGTAATAAAAATCTAGTTGGCAATCACAGAATCACAGTCATTAATGTTGGAAAATCCCTCCCAAGCCCATGGAGCCCAGCCTGTGCCTGATGCCCACCTTGTCCCCCAGCCCAGAGCACTCAGTGCCACGGCCAGTCCTGCCTTGGGCACCTCCAGGGCTGGGCACTCCAAACCTCCCTGGGCAGCCCCTTTCAGTGCCTGACCACCCTTTCCATGGAGAAACTCCTGCTGCTGTGCCACCTTGTCCCTGCCCTGCCCCAGTCTGAGGCTTTTCCCTCTGCTCCTGTCCCTGTGCCCTGGAGCAGAGCCAGAAGGCTCCACCCTCCTGGCAGGGATTGTAGAGCCAGAAGGTCCCCTCTGAGCCTCCTTTTCTCCAGGCTGAGCCCCCCCAGCTCCCTCGGCTGCTGCTCCATCCCCTTCCCAGCTCTGTTCCCCACCCTGCACAGCTCCAGCCCCTCAGTGTCCCTCCTCTCAAGAGGGGCCAGAGCTGGGCACAGCACTGGAGGTGCCCCAGCAGGGGGGAATGGGCACTGCCCTGGTCCTGCTGCCACACTATTCGTGACCCAAGCCAGGTTGTCATTTGCCTTCTTGCCCACTGGGCACACTGCCCAGCTTTCTAGTTGCATCCGTTTTAGCACTTAACACCTTTCTACATGCAACCCAGTAGAATATGCTTTGTATGAAGTGTACAAAATGTTTGTAAAAATGACTCTTCCTTCCAACTTCATTTGAATAAAGAACCTGCCATAATTATTTTCTTGTATATTCTGTTGTTTTAACCTCAGATCTGAAGGTCTGAGTCTCAGCAGCAGCCTGTGTGTGGCAGGATGCAGGTCTGGGCTGGTAGCTCCCTGAATGCAGGGTAGAGGAGGTCACAGCATGTGGTTAAGTGGGAATTATTGCCTGGTGTTGGACAAGGTGTTTGAAAACTCTGAAATGATAGTAATTTCCTGAACTTTTTGTTTCATAAGCAAATCCATGAAATGTGGGCCACCTTGTCAAGGTATGTCTGTTTCTCGTTTTGTAGCTTCATTCAGATATTGATTCTGGAGATGGAAACATTAAATACATTCTCTCAGGTGAAGGAGCAGGAATCATTTTTGTTATTGATGACAAATCAGGGAACATTCATGCAACAAAGACACTGGACCGGGAGGAGAGAGCTCAGTACACCCTCACGGCACAGGCTGTGGACAGAAACACCAACAGACCTTTGGAACCACCTTCTGAATTCATTGTCAAAGTGCAAGATATAAATGACAACCCACCTGAGTTTCTCCATGAAAACTACCATGCCAATGTGCCAGAGAGATCAAATGTAGGTGAGTACTCACAAATGCACTGCAGTTCCTGGCCTGATGGAAGGTGTTGCATTGACAGTATGTTTTAGCTTTATTTCATTCTTATTGTCAGGAGTTTTGGGAGGTAAAATTTTTTCATGCTCTGCCGGTGTCTCTGATTTGCTGACCAAAAAATTCAAACCCTGCACAAATCCTGACTGTCATACTTGAAGTGTCTCTGCATAGTTCCTAGAACAGGACTGTTTCCTCCTAGGAAGGAGAATGAGAGTCCCCTGGAATTTATGAAGTGTGAATCCTCTGGGGTAAACATCAAGATCATTCCTCTGGCAGAGCTGTGTAATAAAGCTAAGTTTTATCTGGCACACTATAGAGTTCATTTTCCTCGCTCTTTGAGCTTGTGTTTGTCTCAGAGATTCCTACAAGAATGATTTCTCTGAAACTTACTGAGAGAAATGTAAAATGAAAACTTTATTGTTTGGGTGTCTAACAACAAAAGTAATATAAGGCTGAAACTACTGAGGAAAAAAGCCATAATGGTACAGAGTGACTGCTGACTTTTATATCTTCACTGTTTAGAACATTAATCCACATCACAGCTGGTGACAAATCTTTTTGGATTGTATGAGTCTATTTTGTCATATAGAAACTGTCAAGTTGTTTTTTTTTCATTTCCCAATGTGGAAATAAAGAAGTTCAGAAGTAGTTATGCTGAATGACTGAAAGCATCTCTGCATGGTTCTTACAGACGTGTTTGCATCTGACTGTGTTCCTCCTGTTTGCTTTCCATTTCTAGGTACATCAGTTATTCAGGTAACAGCTTCAGATGCTGATGATCCTACCTATGGGAACAGTGCCAAACTGGTTTACAGTATCCTTGAAGGTCAGCCCTACTTCTCAGTGGAAGCCCAAACAGGTATTACTGGGCAGTTTATTTGAGCAGGACCTCATAACCATGATGCATTAAAATGACCTGAGTGTATTGACTGAGGCAGTTCAGCTGGGTACATCTGCTATTTCTTTGTGCTGTGATCTGGTGTGATAGAAATGGATGTTTCTGTGCTGAACTTTAATTCTCCAGGGCTGTCCTGTGTCCAGTATTGGGCTGCTTTTCTTACACAGAACAATGCACAATGTAGGGAAAACAGAGTCTGCACCATCACTGCAAATACTTCTGTGTTTAGGCAGCATCCAGTTTTTCATGGTATGAACCTGTGAAAATTTGCATGTGCCATATTTTTTTTGTATTTCCAGGAATTATCCGAACTGCCCTTCCCAATATGGACAGAGAAGCTAAGGAAGAGTATCATGTTGTGATACAGGCAAAGGACATGGGAGGACACATGGGAGGCCTCTCAGGGACAACCAAAGTGACAATTACACTTACAGATGTCAATGACAACCCACCAAAGTTCCCACAGAGTAAGTAACAACAAAATCCTTGCTCACATTTACTATAGTACTACACTTACAGATGTCAATGACAACCCACCAAAGTTCCCACAGAGTAAGTAACAACAAAATCCTTGCTCACATTTACTATAGTACTACACTTACAGATGTCAATGTGTCTTGGTTTGAGATAAGCAACTGCCAACCCCCCCCAAACACAGAGAGAAAAGCCTCCCTCCTAACACCAGGGAAAGGGAGGAAAAGAGAGGGGAAAGAAAAAAAAAACACTTCAAACTGCATTTATACTAAATCTACATATATTTTTCACAGAAAGAAAGAGACAATTAGAAGAGAGTACAAATATTCACTCACACAAATCTGCAACAACAAGTTCCCCACCTCAACTTCTTAACGAACACACAAATTCTACTGTCCTAACTACACATTACTTAAGAAGAAGCTTATTCCCCAGGGAGACAAACCCAAGCAGAAAGGAGAGACCCAGAACAACACAGTTTACTTTCCTGAGGTACCCTGTGAGCCAGTGGTGGGCCTGGTCCTCTCCATCCCCCCTGGGACAGCATCGTGCGTCCTCCCAAGAGGAGGCTGAGAAGCGACTGCCTTAACCACTCCCACACTGGTTCCTACTGCCCTGGAGATGATGTCATTATGTGGGATGGAATACAAAATTACTGGCTAGAAGAGGTCAGCTGTTAGCTCAGCCCAGCTCAAGTCAGCTGACAGCCTCGGCCTAGTCCAGACTTCAGAGCCCAAATCTGGGGCCACCTGGGTGAACACATAACACAATGACAACCCACCAAAGTTCCCACAGAGTAACAACAAAATCCTTGCTCACATTTGCTATCGTACCTGTGTTTGTGTAGTATCAGACATACGCAAAGCTTGAAAAAGTGGTAACTGGTGGATTATTGCAACACAGGTGAATAAAGCAGCATTAGTTACACAGGTTTTGCTGGTAATTTACAGAGCTTTAGTGTCTGAATTATTTGTTTTGTGTTGTGAAGTGAGACATTTTTAAAGTCAGGAGTAGATGACAAAGATTCCTAGGCCTACACTTCATTTTTGGAATTACTGGACCATGTTATATGAGCAGGGAGACATAGTGTGGACTTCTCTGTTGATGAAGGAAGAAGCCTCATTTCTTGAGGTCTTTCTTCTGTATTAAACCAACTTAATGCAAATACTGGAAGGTGTACCTGCTCTGCAGCAGTGCTGGGATAAACTGTATTGCTTCCTTTCCCATTTTCTTAATTACAGCATGGATGTAAAAGACACTTTAAAAAATCAAGTGGTGTTTACTCCTCTGCTCAGACCGCAGGAACTTCATGAAATCATTGCAGGGAAATAAGAGTAAGCTAAAACAAAAACCCCTACAGGTGTTAAGCAGGAACAGATTGTCTTGTGCTGGGGGATACAGGATGCAGCAGTCACCGTGTGTCTGCAGAGGGATCTCCTCGTAGACTTGCAGTGTCTCAAAGGAGTCTGCAAGTGGCCTTTCACTGCTCAAGGTCACAGCTATTTGCAAAAGAGTTTTGATAGTCGTTTTCAATGGACAAATCCACTCTGGGGTTCGATGAAGATGGCCAAAGGAAAGGAGATCTACTTTTGCTTATTACAGCTGTATTTTGGCCACTTAGAGGCTCTTGCCTTTCTTGTCCCTTGATGACAATGCTGCACAATCTATTAAGAGCTCCTGGTTGTGCCCTTTCAGGTTTTTGACAAGCCTGCAAGTGAGTGCATGGCACTTTTATTTCACATCGCTTTGCATTTGAACTGTTGATGTGTTATCATTTACTTCTGTAAACACTCATAGTAAATAGTGGTAAAGGATACAAGACTGGATATTCCTCAAGATTTCTATCTATCAGTACAAAGCAAACTAAATCTAGCACAATTACATTTTTAAATTTTTGAAGTGCATTTCTGGTGGTCAAATAAAGTAATTTTTTATACCTGTGCTATTTATTTTTCACATACAAGATTAATCAGGGCTGACATTAACAAATTCAGTCTTCACAGCTGGGAGGAGGCACATTAATGGACTCACACATCTGTTCTCCATCTCATCTCTGCGTGGGTTTGGGTTTCTTTGGAGTGCAGTGTAGGCACCAGCCCAGCCCACCCTGTTTGTCCTCTGAGCAACAGTTATGACCCTGACACACCTTGAACATGAACATCTCTCAAACAGCTCTTCTCCCCACGTTGCAGCTTCCTGGAGATTCATGCAAGAGCTGAAGGGACATAGTTGGTTCCTAAATGTAAAAATCTGTGTCAGCATTATCTACCATTCTCTTAGAAAAGTATTAAATACTAAATATGTCAGGTTGTATATAGCATACAAGCATGACTTTTCATCCTAGATTATAACCTGGGACCCCAGTGTAAGGTATTTTGTTAACTCCATCAAATCATGGATTTTTCTCTACAAATTCAAGCTAATTTACTGAGTGTTTTGGCAGACTATTTAAAATTATCAGAAATGCCCAGTAACAGTTACTCTACTTAATCATTCACCCCAAAATGAAAGCCTGAATTGGGAGTGCTTTTTAACTTAAAACCAGGATTTTTGCTCTCTATACAAACAACCATGCGATTGATTTTTTACTCTTATTTCCTTTTTTTTTATTTTTAATGTTCATTGCTCAAACCATTTATGAGTTACATGCTTAATTTTGGGTTCTTTGTGACTGGAGTTAATGGCCTGTTTCAATGACATGTGCCAATTGTTTTTATGGGTAATGAGCCGAGCTCCTGACTGGTATAAGCCTCCTAATGCTTCAAGGGTACTCATGTAGCAAAAAAAGAGCAATTATGGATGGAGATAAATTAGATTATTTCATTTTCTCATGCTATTTTTTTCCCTCCCCAGTTTATTAATGCTGATGAGGAGACGGAAAATGCTGACATCAATTTGTACATTAAGGATCAGATTGTGTTATTTGAACTCTGCAGGGGGTTGGGAAGGTCCTGGAATCAATCAATACTGCCTGAAAACCACTGTTCCTGGAGAGAGGTTTATCCAGGAACTGTGTTGTTCTCCTCTCGTGTCCCCAAACACACAGGGAAACATCTGTAAGGCAACATATCTGTGGGGTGTTTGGGGATGGTTTTCCTGTTGGAGTTTGATGTGGGAAAGCCATTTTCTTTTGGTTTAGTCCCGACACACATTGGTACATATTCTCCGTGGTGTCAAGTTTTAATAATCATTGTTACTACACATTCACCCTCCAAAGTAAAGCCATAGAAAGCAGCAGATTTATTCCTCAGCCAGCGCAGCAGAGAGGTCTCATCCAATTCATTGTATAATTTATGGCTCCTGAATGAATGGGCAGAAATGCTTCTGGAATCAACAGAATTGAAGGTCATACCATGAGCATATAAAAGAGAGTTTTTCTTCTGTTTCTGTAATAACGTTGCTGATATAAATGATAACCTTGATGTCACAATTTCTGCATTCTGAATGGTTGGCTTTCCTTTTAAGGCCCCCTGGACAGGAAGGGACAGAGATGGGGTGTAAAACATCAGGGAGGAAGTCGTGTTGTACAGATTAGCCATGTGCTTTAAGATTTCACAGATAACTTGCTCATGAGAGCTCTTTATAACATAATGTTCCTTCAGTGGGACTGAAAATTTAAAAACATTACTGTGTTTATGTGGAACTTATGTAAAAAAATTACTGTGTTTATTTGGAACTCACAAGTTCGGTGAGTTCAGCACAGCTGGAGAGCAGATGCACACTTAAGGGCCATACCTGTTCTTTGTCCCCAGGTGTGTACCAGATGTCCGTGTCGGAAGCAGCTGTCCCAGGAGAGGAAGTAGGAAGAGTGAAGGCCAAAGATCCTGACATTGGGGAAAATGGCTTGGTAGCTTACAGTATCATTGATGGAGATGGCATGAACCTGTTTGAAATTACAACAGACTATGAGACTCAGGAAGGGGTTGTAAAGCTTAAGAAGGTGGGTAATACCTACTAATGTGGAGTGTTCTTTGTTGCTGACAGAATATTTAGTAATGATGGATAACCACCTAAGCTAAAATATTAGTAAATGCAAATTCACTTAATTTCTGAAGGTATGATTAACTCTTAATATTCCATTTCCCCATTAGCTGAATTGGAATGGAAGAAAATAACCAAGAAGAGTTACATAAATACTGTAGAGTGGATTAATTGCACAAACTAAATGAATTCAAAATAAAAAGTCACGGTAAAATACAATGCCATCGGCTTCATTGTTAATGAAGTTTTGCCTAGTGCTGATAAGTAGCAGACATTCACTGTTGCTTTATGTTCAGTCTGAACAGCCTCATGCCCTGCAGTTTGAATTCTTCAGCTGTGCATTGTCCACAATAGTGTTCAGAAGGAGTCACAGGCTATGCAAAAGCAGCAGAGGGGATTTCATGTACAAACTATCAGTGTGAGCTTTGAAAGGGTTATTAAATTAGTTTTGAATTATAAACTATAAATCATAAATCTTAGTCCTTATTTAAGCATTATTATTTTGCCCTTTGTATCTTTAAAGCTATTTATCTCTCTTGGAGATAATTAGAATTCAGAGGAGAAGGCCTGGGCAACTTAACTTCACAGTTAGCCCTGCCCAGTGGGACAGGCCCTCAGAAAGAGCCCCAGGGGTCTCCTCTGCTCAAAACTGTGCTCTGGTTCGATTTCTGTATCTGCTCTAGAGGTGGGAGTGGATGTTTTGTGTGTTTTAAACCTTGAATGAGCCATCCCACCACTGAGCCTACAGTGTGAGCAGGCTCCGTGAATTGGGGCTGGCACCTACACGATGAACTTGAGGCCACCACTGCAGCTCTGCAGCCACTTGTGCCAGGGAAAATGCAGATGTGCTGTAACTCTGATCAGGTTTCCAGAAAGACTTAACTCCAGGGGCATTATTGCACCTCCCTTTTGGAAATCGTTATGAGATCCATGGACAGAAAGCCCTACAGAAATGAAAGCACTGTGAACTATCTCCATATTTGCCCCACTACTTAATTTAACTTCCCTGTGTCCTATCTCCTGGGGCACCCAGAAGCAATTCAAAGCACATCCATGTGGAATGCCTGCCAGCCTGTGGGAGCCCCTTCCAGTCCCTTGACCTTTTGTGCTACCTGAAAGGCTACCTGAAGAAAAGGATAATTTTCCCAGTACAGATAATTTCCTCAGTGATACAGCAAGCAAAGACCAAGGCAAGGACTCTGCTGTCATGTTTTCAGTGCCTTCCTATGCTGCTCCACACATAGAATGTAGCTCCTTCCATTTGAGTCTTCATGTGTTTAAATACAGACATTTCAGTCCAAGCTTGTTGACAGATGCTCACATTTGTTTTATGTCATTGAATACAAGGGCGCAGCTTGCTGCTTTTGCACTCTGGTTTCCCTAACTGTGGAATGCACTGTTTTCTTGTTCCTCACAGACCTTAGATTATGAAACCAAAAAGTCCTACAGCCTGAAGGTGGAGGCAGCCAATGTCCACATTGACCCCAAGTTCATCAGCAATGGGCCATTCAAGGACACAGTGACAGTGAAAATAGCAGTGGAAGATGCTGATGAGCCACCCGTGTTTTTGAAGCCCAGTTACATTTTTGAAGTACAGGAAAATGCAGCATCTGGTACTGTGGTGGGAAAAGTACATGCCAAAGACCCTGATGCTGCCAACAGTGCTATAAGGTACACTGCATTCTTTATGTTTGCTGCCAAGCACTGGCTTTTAACATTGCTATGCAAGTTATTAAGATAGTGTGATAGAGCAACATACACCCAGAATATTAATAGCTTGACCTATCCAGCATTGTTTTTATGCCTAGTTAAAGTTTCTCAAATCCTGTATCATACCACAACTATGTCTAATTGAAATATACTTTAAGGCATCTTTGTTAATCTCTGTTCTAAATTATAATTTCCACAAATATCTTGTACTGTTATCACAGCATGTTTTTTTCTCAAAATATCAAAGTCTAGGCAGTAGATCAGAGATGGTAATTATTAAATGGTAATTGCTAAAGACAAGAACCTACAGACACCTACTTTTTGCAGTTATCTTGGATTGTCTTGGAATGATAGAATAGTTTGGATAGGAAGGGACCTTAAAGCCCATCCAGTTCCACCCCCTGCCACGGGCAGGGACACCTTCCACCAATCCAGGTGGCTCCAAGCCCTGTCCAACCTGGCCTTGGACACTTCCAGGGAAGGGGCAGCCACAGCTTCTCTGGATGTCCTGTGCCAGGGATTGCCCACCCTCACAGGGAAGAATTCTTATAAGAGTCTTTTATTAGTTTAGTTTTATTTGTAATGGTTTTGGTGTAAATTAAATTATAAAGCTCTTTTTTGTGGGTATACTTAACATTTCAAAGAATTGCCACGTAAATATATGAAAGTCAGAGCTGTATGAAGTTGTATAGATGTGCAGACAGGGGATAATATTTAATAAACTGTCATGATCAATTAATATTGAGTAAACTAAAGATCAGAACACTTAAAAGGTCAGCATGATTAATGTGAAACAGAAGAAAACACAAATATCTCAGTAGATATTTTTATCATGTTTTATAAGAGAAAAAAGTAAAGAATATTTTAGGGCTGTAATACAGAAACTTCAAAGACCAGCAATTTTCACTTATTACAAACATTCTGATGTACTATTTTTCTAAACGTAGAAACCAACCAGGTGATTCTCCTTTTAAAAGAAGATACATCATCCCTTTGACAATGATATTGAGGGCAACAATAAGTGTACTACTTACAGTTATTCAGAAATAATTATATAGAACAAATATGGATGCACAAAACTTCTCAGTCCTTCTTTCTCTAATTACTGATTTTCAATCTTCTTTAGATATTCAATTGATCGTCACACTGACCTTGAAAGATATTTTGTTATCAATGCAGAAGATGGCAACATCAAGACAATAAAAGCTTTGGATAGGGAAGAAATTGCTTGGCATAATATCTCTGTCTTTGCAGTTGAAGTCCGTAAGTATTTCACTGAGGTATTTTATAATCAACGGTATAAATTCTGTATCCCTCCAATTGTCTCAGTTTGATATGCTGCAATAAATCCCAGCAGAAATACCTCCACCGGCCACCGGTTTGATATTTCCCTGGATGTAGCTGGGCTTTGCTTTATTTTGAGGGGTTTTCCTGCTTCTCAGTTTGGTTTTGCTTTCTCCCATAGACAAACAACACCAGGAAGCCAAAGTCCCAGTTGCAATTAAGGTCGTTGATGTCAATGACAATGCTCCCAAGTTTGCAGCAGCCTATGAGGCCTTTGTGTGTGAGAATGCCCGAAGCAACCAGGTAAGGTTTGGCCACCTCCCTTCCTCTGCCCACCTCCCTCCCTCTGCCCACCTCCTCCCCCTGCCCACCTCCCTTCCTCTGCCCACCTCCCTTCTTCTGCCCACCTCCCTTCCTCTGCCCACCTCCCTTCCTCTGCCCACCTCCTACCTCTGCCCACCTCCTACCTCTGCCCATCACTTCTCTCTGCTCACCACCTTCCTCCGACCACCTTCTCCCCCTGCCCACCTCCTCCCTCTGCCCACCTCCTCCCTCTGCCCACACAGCTCTTTCTGCAGGGCATCAGCCCAGTTTTCTTCTGTCAGCTCCAATGAGTGGCAGGAAATGAAATTTTGTTTTGAAATTTTGGCCAAAATGTCTAGAGCACTTAGAAAGGCACTTCTCTGTGGTTTTATTTTTGAACTGCTATCAATAGTGTTATACAGAGCTTTGTGCATTAAATATGATTGGTGGTGGCTGTGAGTATCTACCACCACACGGGCAGCAAAACTGGTTGGGAGCAGTTTTCCCAGTTGTAATTACAGCAACACTGAGGGAATCCCAGTGCAGTGCTTGTAGGGTTCAGCTGACAGATTTATTCCTGGCAATCTGTGAGCAGAGGGTTAGCATCACACAGAAATGCAGCTTTGCATTTGCAGTTGGTGTGGCAGTTCGAAAAGGTCTCTCTTAGCTGCTGAGTTTTCTGCAGGATTTTATTTAGTCTGTTGGGTTATCATTAGCCCATATTTGTTTGTAAGAATGTAAATGGTGTATATTTTTACAGCTATAATTCTGTTAGTTAAATTTATTAGCAAATAAAGATTTCCTGTTCTAGTATGGAGTCTCCTCTGTGTCTATAATTGCATATATTTGTGTTTGGAAGGGGGTTCTGCTATTTCACAATTCCATGTATTCAGGAGCTGTCTTGGGTTGCTGCTGGTATGTGATGCACCCAGAGAAGAAGCTGTCTGTTTACAGAGTGCTTTTCTTTTACAGCAATTTATTACAATTAGTGCTGATGACAAGGACGACTCGGCCAATGGACCAAGATTTATCTTCAGTTTACCACCAGAAATTATTCATAACCCAAATTTTACACTCAGAGACAACAGAGGTTTGTGTGAAGATTCCCTCTATACTAGAGTCCAAAGAAATGACAAAGTGAAACTGATGGCTAAACTAATGTCAAGCAACAACATTGTCATTAGCTTTGTCAGAGTGCCTGTTTCCCAGAGGTTTAGGGGTGGAAAGCAAAAATACACAGCTGAAATGCAAGGATGTTCTTTGAGCAGCATAATGCTTGTTAACTCATTTTCCCTTTCTTGAATGCATATTTTAAAATGCATAATAATACCCTACAAGAAAAATCTACTGCCATTTTATGTTCTAGGAAGAGGGTGACAAAACACTGCCAAACATTCACTTAATGTATTGGCAGATCTCCTTGATTTAGAGAATCCTGAGTTGCTGAGCTGAAATTAGCTGAGACAGCAGAAATTGGTAGGTTGCCTGTATTTGTTCACCTTGCTCTGCTGACCAGCTTTTGTAAATTATGGATCACAAGAGACATGGGCTAGATTCCCATTGGAATCAAACCACTGCCCTGTGCAGGAAATACAGCTGAGGATTTCTGTGGTGAAACATCCCTGGAGTGGGTGTATCTCAGGGTATGGCTATCCTGACCCCCTGGCCAATTTGCTGCTCATGAAATCGAGTAGATTCTTGTGTTCAGATTGATGGCAAGATGTAAGAAATCTGTAAAAAAACCTCAGACATAGGTGAGTGTCAAAACTTAACTGAGAATCTAACATGAAGCATCAGTGTCTGTGATTTGGCAAGGCTGAAGGAGCCAGAGGAGGGGGAGAAACAGAAAAAAAAAAGACAGGTCCAACCACTATATTTATTTATTCTATTTATTTAATAATCGTCCATATGATGTTCTCACTGGATGTTCAGTTTTCATTTACTTGCCCAGAGCAAAAACTGTTTCAACTTCTAAGGTGTTGGTTTTAATTAGCAAACTTTAATGTTAGAAGGAAACTTGAGTGTGTTCTGAAAAGTAAAACTTTATTGAGCTTGCTTAAATAATGAATCCAAGAGTGTCAGAAGTACAAAAAGCAACACAATCCACATACATGATGTCAGTGCAACCTTCTGCTGAGGCACACTCTATATCTCTATCCACATCCTCAATGTTCCCGAACAAAATTTCTGTTACTCTTGACTGATCAAAGCAATATTGTTGCCTCGTGCTTGACACTCGTACATACCTAAGCAATTCATAAAGGAGCCAGTGCAGGGGATATATTTATTCTCTTTAAAGCAGTAAAACACAAGTTCTGAAAAATTCATGGATGTATTTTTATAGAGAAGTAAATAAGAATGTGTTCTTTGTTTGAGACCCTGAGGCCAAGTTTTGCTTTAAAATATATTTTATGGTCACTCCATTAAACTGAAAATAGATTAGATTTTATAAGTGTAGGTCAGCATTGAGATGCTCTGACACAGCTGCAGGCAAGTGGTATTATGGTTCCTGACTCCAGCCAGTTTCACTAACCCTTCATTTTCATATGCAGCAGATTCATTACTGACAAAATAAACCCAGATATAAATGTTTTGTAGTTGAAATTATTATGTCAGTTTAATGCAGTGTCTGTACCTGACAGAACAAGACAGTATTTAAGGATTGAATCTTCCCATATAATGTTGGTCTTGAGAAATGAATAGTGTAATGAAATTCATCCATTCCCATCCTTTATTTCCTGCACTTTGTACAATCCTCAGTGCAATGATGTTGTAATTAAACTGCTTCTGAGGAGTTTTTTGTAAGTAAGTTATGGTAAAAAGCAAAGTACAAAAGTTAAAATTTTATGTATTTCCACATAAAAAAGTTTCTCAGAGTGTGTTGCCATTTGCAAGTCAAATAACTTACATTACCACTCAAAGTTCAGTTTTTTTCAGCTCTGAATCTGAGTATTCTGTATACCATGCCACTACTTTCAGAGAGAATTGCTAGTTTCAAAGAAAAATGGCTTTATTAACTGTGGAGAACAGTTAATGAAAACCCCAGTGTTTGGGCCTATTACAGAACTTTATAGTGAATGCAGTCCTATGATTATCATTTAATAGATTTTTCTTTTTACCAGGTCCTAAAAGTAATCACATACTGCAGTAATCCAAGAAACATCATCCCATTCTATATGCTGTTAACAGCCCTCCTGTGTTCCCCAGTGCTCAGCTGAGAGCACCTGGCACAGGGACCAGGAGAGAGTGGCTTGGTACACACTGGGACCAAGCCCTGGATCCCTTTGCACACACTGGGACCAAGCCCTGGATCCCTTTGCAAACGCTGGGGACAAGTGCTGGATTCCTTGGCACATGCTGGGGGCAAGCCCTGGATCCCCTTTGCACATGCTGGGAGCAAGCCCTGGATCCTTTTGCCCTGTTTCCCCCCATCACAGCACAGCTTGCCCAGGCTCCCCTCAGTCAGAGCTCCAAAGGAGCAGTGCAAGCTCATGGTGTTCACAGCACAGAGACAGGTTTTCAGTAAAAGCATTCCCCGTTCCTGATCCTCCCGGATCTCACCTGGGCTGCCCTTTGGTTGGGCTCCCTCCCCATGAGTGGCAGCCAGTACTGCTGGGAGGGTCATGCCCACCTCAGATGCACATATTGCCTGGGAGCCCCTTGGAACCAGTGACTTCAAATTTGCTTTTTAGATAGAAACCTGTCCTCTGGCTTGCAATTCCTTTTAATCAAGAAATTTTGAAACACAGGATTTTGCCATGGGTTATCCTCAGTGGTTGCTGATGCCTGGTAATGAGTTTGGACAGCTGGACCCCCAAAATTGTTATTTTATTGCTGAATCATCACTCCCACTCCCATACAGCTGATAATGTTCACACTGCAACCAGCTCCTTCCATCTAGAATTCTCCTTACACAATATGTCTGTCCTATTGTGATTTTTTCATTTAATAGAATAGTTCTTCATTCTCATATTGAGAAAATGAATTATTAAACACATTTTAGAGGACTCTGTGGAATAGTTTTATTCTGCACCAATATATATTAGTTCAAATTAGTTGATAGGTTAATAGATATTAGATGTTGTATTTCTATTTAGACTGAATTGTTACAACAATCCCCTCACAGCTAAGTGCCTTTGCCTGTTCATAGAGGAAAAATTGGAAAACCATCTTTAAGATCCTCAGAGAAAAAGGCAAAAATCAAAGGTCAGGGAGATCAGTATAAAGATCACCATGAAGTAATGCAATTTGAACTTCTAATTGTGAAGATTTCGTGGAGAGTACAGGCAATCTTCACTGATAACACTTCCGGATATTGGATATCCCAGGCAGTAACAGCTGGAAAACTGAGACCTTGTGTAATTTTGGGAATTCATGTTGAGATGGTTGTTTTCTTCCTTCTGTCCTGGGCTGCCCGCCAGTGTGTTCATTAAAACTGTCAATCAAGTCACTCCCATATGTGTTAAGTAATAGTTTTAAGCTGGTATTGACATTTAACTTCTGTGGGCTTAAAAAATGCCATTTTATCTGGATTATAGTTACACTCCTGGGACTTGAAAATAATAAAACACCGAGGAAGAGAATTTTAACTGGGATTATGTTATCTTTTTAATCTAGGTTAAAGAGGGTTTTACCCTCTTGCAGATATTATGTTTCTTCTAAATATGACAAGGGTCATAAACAGTAAAAAAAGTTTAAAAAAATTACTTTTCAGGCTTGATGTATGGTAGCCCTTTTTAAACTTTAGCCAGGCCTGTTGATTGCATTTGCCTTTTTAAAAATTTATGTTAAACTGGAAATCACTTCAAATTAAAATAGATAAATCACCTATTAGATAAAATTAATTCTTTGTTTAATGTAATTAGTCTAATCTTAGTGTAATGTAATGTAGCCAGTATGTATAATAACTGAATAATTTGCCATCTTTTTCTTATTTCTAATTAGGAATACTATTTAAACTGCCAAAATGCAAAAAAAATATAATGAAAAATGTATAGCCAACAGACTAAATATACTAATACATGGTACTGCCTGTTTCCTTCCATGGTGCTTTTGCTGCCTCAAGGCAGCTGGAGTTCAACCCACTACTAATGTTCACATTTTTTGCCACAGGAATAATCTGTCCTATTGTGATTTTTCATTTAATAGAATAGTTCTTCGTTCTCATATTGAGAAAATGAATTATTAAACACATTTTAGAGGACTCTGTGGAATAGTTTTATTCTGTACCAATATATTAGTTCAAATTAGTTGATAGGTTAAGAGATATTAGATGTTATATTTCTGTTTAGACTGAATTGTTACAAGCCGATCAATTTAAAATCCTAAAACAAGGCTCCTGATATCACTAAGGTCCTTTAAAATGTTATGCTACAAAGTTTAGATGTTGCTTGTAAATATTTAGGAGATCTAGAAAGACTTTGAAGGAAAAAAAGGGCACCTCCAAAAACCACAAGTGATAAACAATCAGAGCTTTATCAGCTTCCGCAGCAGATGTGACCATTGTATAAAAGAGAAGTTAACAAGCTGTTTTCTGTCCAAAGTTATTTTTGTGAGACTTCAACACCAAACCCACCATGGTTGTGTCATGCCCAGGTGCCCACTCAGGGCATGGGGCATGGTGGTCCTGGCAGGAGAGACGGAGATAGAAGGGATGAATTAATTTGGTATTTAGCAAGCAGATCTACCAAAAAATTTTCATCCTTTCTGGTGTGATCTGGGAGTCAGTGGGAGAGTCAGCTAAACAGAACAACCATCCTTCTCATCATATGGATTGACCTGTATCTACCCAATCTGGGGACACTTTCAGACCTTGTTCTACATCAGGGACACTGCCTGTAAGGTTGGCTAATGTAAGGAAAGAATACTTCTTTTTGGGTATAATTTATTCACAAGCTTCCATGGAAATAGCAGTGATTAGATCATTAGGAGAGGTTTTATGATTTGCATTATTAAATTCTGGAATTTATGCTGACTCCTCAGGAGGAAAACGATTAATCTGCAGTGCCCTGAGGCAGCAGTAAAGTGGGTACCATTGGAGGTGAAGAGCCCTCCCTTAGCAGATAAAAGGACTGTTCTTTTTTTCCATTCTGTAATATAGTAAAAAATAAAGAGCATGGCAAGCCAGAAAAGCTTGTGTGAAGTAAATCCTCAACATAAACTAGTTTTTGATGGTCTGAAAACCTCGGATATGATTATTTATTTTGGGGTGTTTACAATTGTCATAAACTGGTTCAGTCTGAGTTGAGAAACAAGGGGCACAATAAGGAAGCTCCCTTTGTGTTTCCCAGGCTCTGTCTGGTGTGGCTGAGAGTTGGAGGCTCTGGCTACCTCAGCCCAGGGTGTCATCTCACACACTTCCCTCTTAAAGGCTTTTAACCCAGGAAGTTTCAAGGAGTATCCAGAATAGCTTGTGCTGAGGTGGCAACTTGGTTTCTGTCCCCTGCACGAGGAAACTCATGACAGGACACGTCTCAGTGAGAACAGGAATAGCATTACAGAAATACTGCCGGGATTTGGACTTGGTGATCTTTGTGGGTCCCCTCCTACTCAGGATATTCTGTGATTGTGTGATTTAACTCTTCCTCATCTCCACATAACTCAAAGTGTGCCCAGACACACATGGATGATCAAACTTGGGCACTTTGCATGATAAACAGGTTCTTATAAAATACTGCTACTGAAACAGGTCACCACTGAGCTCAGCTCTTCTAGTACACAGCACATGCTGGCTTCTGTTTTGGCGGGAGTCTCACCAACACAGCCCATTTGGGGACAGATTTCTGTCTGCTGTGCCTGTAGCTGGGACTCCAGGAGATTTGGGGTTTCCCCTCCACTGAAGGCTTTAGTTCTGGAAAGAGACTAATCCCAGTTCAAACAGCAATAAGGTGTCCAGTCATTCTGGTAATTAAAGCAATACTGTGAGTTTCTCAGAAAGAGTGGAGTGCTAACAGGAGTTGCTATCAGAGGTTATCTGTGTTCCTGGTGTTGCCCTCATCACTGTACAAGACCTAAAACTGAGTGTGGCACTGTATGAATTCAATGTAATACTGTAATTGTTCTTGGATCATTAGGAAGGTGATACTTTGTACTGGTTTAGGCAGTTAAATGCCTCCCTGACACCCAATCCCATCAGCTTTCGGAAGCTAAACAGGGTCAGCCCTGGTTAGTGCTTGGATGGGAGACCTCCTGGGAATACCATACCAGGGGCTGTAGGTTTGAGTCCCGAGGACTTCACCATCCAAGCCCTCTTGGCTGTGGCAGATGAACCTTTAGGAGTTAAAGGGTGGGGCCAGTTCCGCACTTGCCTCACCTAAAACATCCACTGCACAGGCTCAAAGGACACACCCTCGTGGGTAGGGCCCTTCCCAAATCTTCGTTTGCAAAGCCAAGTCACACATACATACATACATACATACATAAATACTTTGTACTGGTGTACTGTAGAAATAGGCAGTTAAATGCCTCCCTGACATCCGATCCCGTCAGATCTCGGAAGCTCAGCAGGGTCAGCCTCGGATTAGTACTTGGATGGGAGACCTCCTGGGAAATGCCGGGTGCTGTAGGTTCTAGTCCTGAGGACTTCACTGGCACTGTCCAAGCTCGCTCGGCTGTGGCAGATGAACCTCAGGACTGAAACGGTGGGGCCAGTTCTGTGCACACTGAGCCTCACCTAAAATCCACTGCTCAGGCTGGAAGGGCACACCCACGTGGGGGGACAGCCCTTCCCAAATCTTTGTTCGCGAAGCCGAGACACACACACACACACTGTAGAAATACTGCTACAGCATCTGAAAATTGAGAGCTGTTGAAGCAAGATCTATTTTTTATCAATCTTGAATAAGAGGATAACTTTGTGGTAAAGTGACAATGAGCATCTCTCCTCTTTACACAGACAACACAGCGAGCGTGCTGGTGCGGCGTGAGGGCTTCAGCCGGCAGCAGCAGGACATGTACCTGCTGCCTATTGTGATCAGCGACGGCGGCGTGCCCGCGCTCAGCAGCACCAACACGCTGACCGTGCGCGTGTGCGCCTGCGATGGCGCCGGAGCGCTGCTCTCCTGCAGCGCCGAGGCCTACGCGCTCAACGCGGGGCTCAGCACCGGCGCCCTCATCGCCATCCTCGCCTGCATCGTCATCCTCCTGGGTAAAACAGGCCTTGCCTTGTTACACTTCCCTGCTGGTTTGTGTTAAAAAATTAACCTTGCCTTCAGCTCCAACATGAATAAATGAATCTTAATCTCTTAGCTGTTATTTTTACAGGGGGTACATGTCTGCCTGGCTCTGAGAAGGTTTGGGGTGATCTAATTGTGGCCTCCCAGTGCCTGAAGGGAGCCTGCAAGAAAGATGGAGAAAGACAATTGATAAGGGCCTGGAGGGACAGGACAAGGGGGAATGGCTGCATACTGACAGAGGAAGGGTTGGACTGGGTATTAGGAAGAAACTGTGCCCTGTGAGGGTGGGCAGGCCTTGGCACAGGGTGCCTAGACAAGCCGTGGCTGCCCCATCCCTGGAAGTGTCCAAGGCCAGGTTGGAGAGGGCTTGGAGCTGGTGGAAGGTGTCCCTGCCCAGGGCAAGGGGTGGGACTGGATGGGCTTTAAAGTTCCTTCCAACTCAACTCATTCCACAATTCTCTGATAACTGCAATAGCAAGCATCAGTGAATTTGTCTTGGTGTGCTTGGAGAATGTTCTTTTGTGGCTCAACATCAGTTAAGCAGAGACACTGTTTAAATGAGGTTCTAGGTTTTGTGATCTTTCCTGGATGACAAGTTCCTTATTGAGGTCAGCCAGGATTAATGGCTCCCACCAGCTCTTCCCCTTGAACCCTCATGTGTTGCAGACAGATGAGTGTCTCAGAAGACCGGTTTTTAATGAAGTGCATTAAAGTGTTTCCTGATGATTTGAAAATATTTATATAACATTTTTTAGTTTGCCTATAGTCATCTATAGTCTTTTCTTATATATTTTAAAGTTATTTTATAGAAATTTGAAGTGAGAAGGAACAAGACAACACAGACATGTCTGGAAGGGTTGACGAAGAAAAATTCCATTTTAATGGATGACTTGTGGAATTAGAGTTAAGATTTGGGCATATAGGAGAGAGCAAAGATTCATGTTTGTTTTGTTGCAGATATTGTGGTGATGGGGGTGCTCAAAGGAAGTGTCGTAGTGTTCTTGCAGCACTGGGGGCCCACAAATGCTTTCCTTGAATTAGTCTTGCAGTAATGAGCTATTAGGAAGAGCAGTGGTATGCGGCCGAACAGGGAGCCTCAGATCAGTGTGTTCAGGTCTGTGTACAAACATCACTGCTTTTACCTAGCATGGTGTGCTGAAAGTGCAGATGTTGTCAACCCTCCATGAGGAACAAAAGCTGAGAGTTCAGTGAATGCATTAATCTGTTTATCAAGGAGCTGCTGTTTGGGAGTACACACTAACTTGCTCTTTTATTTTCTCTAGTTATTGTAGTGCTGTTCGTAACACTGAAAAGGCAGAAAAAGGAACCTCTGATCGTTTTTGAAGAGGAGGACGTCCGAGAGAACATAATCACTTATGACGATGAGGGAGGAGGTGAGGAGGACACGGAAGCCTTTGACATTGCCACGTTGCAGAACCCTGACGGCATCAACGGGTTCATCCCTCGCAAGGACATCAAACCCGAGTACCAGTACCTGCCACGGCCGGGGCTGCGGCCCGCGCCCAACAGCGTGGACGTGGATGACTTCATCAACACCAGGATACAGGAGGCTGACAATGACCCAACTGCTCCTCCCTATGACTCTATCCAGATCTATGGCTATGAGGGCAGAGGCTCAGTGGCTGGTTCACTCAGCTCCTTGGAGTCAGCGACAACAGATTCTGATTTAGACTACGACTATCTACAAAACTGGGGACCTCGATTTAAGAAACTTGCAGACTTGTATGGCTCCAAAGACAC
This sequence comes from Pithys albifrons albifrons, assembly GCF_047495875.1. Lineage (NCBI taxonomy): Eukaryota > Metazoa > Chordata > Aves > Passeriformes > Thamnophilidae > Pithys > Pithys albifrons. Next base: position 1,252,922 of record NC_092469.1, on the reverse strand, counting down.
TTTCGATGATGACTCTTAACAATAAAGTTTAAGATTTGGCCTTAAGAACTGTGTGCGATGTTCTGAAGAATCCAGAAGAAATGTTAGCAGGTATTTTTTTAAAAATCCAGAAAAATCTCATTTAAACATTTAAGTTTGAGAGGATTCCTTTGATAAAAAAGGACATAAAAGTGGTAAATACTGTGAAGTACCTTTTCCTATAAAAGGCAAATTAGAAGTTGACTGCCAGCTTCACTGAAGGAAAAAACCCACTAAAGAAATACAGAATATTTAAATGAAGGAAAATGCTAAAAATGAACCTACAAACAAGGGAAATCTTTTATGTGTTATGAACATCTAAATCTTTTATGTCGAAGAAGCTTCCACAAATTAGAAAAGATAACAGTTCTGAGCTGTAATTTCGCCTTAAACTATGGACACTCTATATGGTAGTGCATTTTTAAACTTGAAATATATAATATTCAGCCAGCTTAAACCCATATGATGTATGTACAGTACAATGTACAATTATTATGTCTCTTGAGCATCAAACTTGTTACTGCTGATTCTTGTAAATCTTTTTGCTTATACTTTCATCTTGAACTAATACGTGCCAGATATAAAAACTCTTGTCTTGTTGCAGTGGGAGAAGCCCTATTTCTATGTCATTTTTAATGTATCTATTTGTACAATTTTAAAATTCTTATTTTAGTATACATACAAATATCAGTATTCTGACATGTAAGAAATGTTACAGCATCACACTTATATTTTATGAACATTGTACTGTTGCTTTAATATGTGCTTCAATATAAGAAGCAGACTTTGAAATAAACTGATTCTTTTTTAATTCTTGTTCTGGTTATTAAGCATATAAGGAAAAACATAGTGTTTCTAATGTCCCATTTATAGTTCTGACTAATTTACTACAATTGTGACCTTTTAATAGACTTATTTATTATGTGTTTGTAGTTGGTTTGTTGCCTTGTTAAGTGATTATTTAAAAATCAAGTACTTTTTACAAATGATTTTGAGATTAAGACAAATGTAACTCCTGGTGAACATTTAGTACCCCTCTCTATCTACAGCTTGTGGCTGCTCCCAGAACACAGTAAGAATAGTCATGTAAGACTACTGTGTTTTCTGGATTAAATTAAGTGTAATACTTTTCAATATTCCCCATGTAATCTGCATTTATCTTATATCTTGGGAATTCCAGAGGTCTCAGAACTGACTGTGTAGGTGGACAGGAGTGCTGTGCACTTACCACGCACTCTGGGCTTGTGGGTTCCCCTCTCTGTGCCAGGCTTCTGCGGGTTCTAGAGACTCAAACCTGACCCCGTTTAGCTGTAAGTTCCCTAAAGACTGTTCTACCTGACAATTACCTTACCGGAGTAGTAATTAAGATTCCGGCACTTCTTTTTTTTCTTTTGATTTTTTTCCTTTTGGTTCTTTATCAGTAGAATAGCATTGTCTGTGGATAGGAAGACATTTTAACTTGAAAATACAGACTGCTTTTGGAGCTGGCCTTTGTAATGTTTGTTTTTAATCGAAAAAGTGATCTATAACTTTTTTATATTAGAAGGAGCAAGGGATTGGAATATGTTCTGTGCATCATCATTTTCTGCATCTGTGTACAGCTGTACTTCTGCTGAATTTAATATAGTTGCCTGTTTAGGGTCAGAGATCAGCAGCTGCAATATGGGAAGAGGAATAAGTAGAAATGATACACATTTTCCTGCCATTCACTTTCCAGACCCTGCCCTTCACTTGCAGTCAGGCAGCAAACTGCTTGATCTGAGAGGAAAGTTGATCTATTGGTGTATCGCTTTTCTGAAAACCTCCATTTATGTAGTTAGATTAAAATTTAACTGCTTAAAATTATGACTGATGTTTCAGCTCTATATCCATAACATATTCACCTGTCCCATTATATCCCTATGTTTTATAAGGCAGAGTTTGCTAAATCAGCAGATTTGCTCTACAATGTTTATTGTAATACTTTATTATAGCTGTATGCATTCTATACAATTCTATAGATTATTATTAACTTGGTTCAAATTTCTTTGATTGTTGATTTTTCTCTGTTTATAATCCAAAGAATATTTTGCTAATTTGCACATTTCTCCATTATAAATTTAAATAAATATTTTAAAAAACAATATCAATTTACAAATTAACAAATTGAAATAAATTAAAAAATAAGTAATTTGTAGGACTCCATCCTCATTGATGCTATCTGAGTTTATTTCATTTTTGAGCAAGTTTTAGACTTAATAACTACATTTTCTACATTTTATGTTTAATTTTTAAGAAGGACATTGTCAACTACATTTTTTAATAGTTTTAAATGCTTTGAGTTTTAGCCTCTGTTGTTTGTAGCACTCTCGTAGATGCTTGGAAATAAATTTTCTTTCCCTGCTGGTTTTGTCCTTTTTCATTTGATTATTTTTCCCCTTTCCAGTGAACATGCAATGATCATAGTGTTTTATTGTTAGACTTGCTACCCTCAGCCAACACCACCTCTGGGTGGTGGGAATTACCCTCGTTGCTCATCGGCTGCAGCACCTCAGAGGAGAAGCACATTTTGGCACAGCAACAGGACGTTTATTTGTGTTAGACTCCCCCACAGCGCCTGGGGAGTCACAGGTTCAGACTCTGAGAGGACAAGGAAGCCCAGCCCAGCCCAGCCCAGCAGCACCAGGGCAGTCCTGGCACACCTGAGAGGGCCGAGGGCAGTGCTCTGTGGTGGCCACAAGTTCCTGAGGATCCAAGCACCTGGGAAGGGATTTGCTCACACAAGTTGCATTAGAGTTGTCGCTCTGCCTCGCCAGCTGAGCTCGGGAAAAACTGAGCCTCACATCCATGGAAGGCAACTCAAAGATTAATTACAGCCTGAAGAAAACCCTAATTAAAAGGAGGATCACCACGGCTGAGCCAGGTAAAGCAAGGGACAGCAGGAAGGGCGGGTGATGGTTTGGCCATTTTTCCCTCTTGGAAGTGCTGCCTGAGACATCATTTGAGGGGATACAACAAAAACCATCCAAATACTGTCAGTGTGATATTACCAGGATTGATTTTTTTGTGAGCTGTGTCCATGTACGAGCAAAAATACACTGCTCTGTGTCTGACTGGATACCACCAGAACTGGCACCTGGGCAAGGTTGGTGTGCTGCTACCTTCTGAATACCAACAGAGCATTTGATCACCACTGCCCATGTGATCACCACTGCTCATGGGAACACCACTGCCCATCTGAACACCATTCCTCATCCCTGGCAAGTGGCAATTAGGTATGTTAAGGGAACTCGCAAAACTTACACTGGTAGGGAAGGCGAGGGTTTGCTTGGGAATTTTCAGATGCCCTCTGTGGTGTTCTTGCCATGATGTCAAGCCTTTGTCTTTGATATCATGTCAAGGAGTACAAGCCTGCAAGCTCACTGCCAACATGATGTGATCTTGTGTGAGTTTTTGCCTCAGAGACTGCTCCACCACAGCTGAGAAAATGTTCTAAAGAGCTTGCATGTTTTCTTGGCTCCTTATCTTTGACTGACTGACAAATGCTGAATTTCACCATGTTGCCGCTAATAAGCTCACATGAAAAGTGAGGAATAGGAATTTAAACCAGGCTCAGAAAGAGGTAACCTTAGCTTTCTGAGACCCAAAACCCTGCAATTTTTTTGTGTCTTTCCCATCAGCAGCATTTTCAGAATGACATGTTTTAATTGAAAGGGTCAGTAAACAAAAACCTGGGGAGGCCCTGTTCTGGTTTCCCCTTTGGCCACTTATCTGAGTGCTGGGCTACCATAGTGAAAGCTGAACAATTGGCACCAGAATCACATTCTATATTTAAAAATTAAAAAGAAAAGAAAAAAAAAAGAGAGAGAGATAAGAAAAAGGAATGGCTTGGGAAAGGGAATGAGTGGACTTGTCAGAGTGAATTAGCTGCAGGTCTCTGGAGCTCTGCTATGGTTTTCACTCATTTGGGCTGAGCCTGGGGCTGAACCAGTTTGACCCAGTTCCATGCCCAGCATGTTAGTGCACAAGTTTTCAATTATTTAATTTCACTGATTTCTGCATTTGATAATTTCAAATTTGCATCTCTGAAATCTGATCAAGCTGTGGTGGCTACAATTACCCAAGTCATATGAGCCATTATAGCCAACTCCAGTTTATGGATTCATAGTCCTTTGAAAAACTGTTTCTTGTGTTTCTGCAGAAACTCCTGGGCCTTGTCTGCTCACCAACTTGAACTCCCTGATTTTTCACTCCCTCCCCCAATTAACTGCATACGTCAATTCCAAGATTAGTTGTCCTGCCTCGCCCCACCAGATGAGGTGCAGAAGCTGTGCCTTCACTCCCAGGCAGAGCTTTGCCATGTATGACACGGTAACTTCATGTGTGTGTACCCACAGTGGACCTCCAATCTTCTGATGGAGGTGGTGGTTGGCACTTACCAGGGGCAGCTGTTTCCCCATGTAGGGGTTTCAGAGTGCATCAAGTATTTCATGGGAATCTGGGAAAGGAAAACACAGAACTCAAACAGGGAGAGACTTGCTTGGACTGTGTGTGACTCTCAGACTTCTTTCCAGGTCAGAGAAAGGTCCTTCTCAAGAGTCTTTTAGGTGAAGCAAATAAATGTTCTATAAATAATTAAATATTAACTGGGGCAGAGAATTGAACCTGAGATTTTCAAAGTCTTTGTGAGATCTCTAACTGCCAAGTCAAAACCAGATATATTTTTTTCTTTTCTTTTTCATGCTTGTGTAGTCCACTTGCAGTACCTGGTAACTGCATTGAGAACATCAATAGCTGAAACACCAACTAGGCTTCTGGAGAAAGCACCTCATGGCTGGGAGAGAATCTGCTTTGGAGTGGCAAATTTAAAGCTGGTGGTGATGGGGATAATTATCTTCTATCCCATACTGCCAGGAGGTGAGAAGGAATAGGCACATCTCTTGTTCTCTGCATTACCTTTTCCCTTTATGGTTGTAAATACAACTGTCTAAGCCTAGGAGAAGACTTTATCTTGTGTCCTCTTGTCTAGGACTGTCTGTCAGATTCTTGATTACATGGGTGCTCTTTCAAAGTAAAGCAAAATAAAAACTTAAAAGTTTGAACTTCATCATCCTTAAAAAATAGAAGGAGAAAAAACCTCTACTCTCTAGGTTTTTCAAAGCTATCCCCTGAATTGGAAGACATGCCTCACATTTTTGGTGGTTAGTGAAAGAGGATTAGACTTTGTGACTGCTTTGGACTGAGGTTACTGATTGCTTTCCCTTTTTTAACTTTCAAACAAGGGAAAAAAACGTTTATTTTAATTGACCAAATCCATATGCTGTTCTCCAGGCCTTTCTGCAAGTGGAGGCTTTGTTTTGCTGTTGTCTTCTTTTCCAACCTAAATCATTCCATGAGTCTGTGACTCATTGCATTGGCTGCCAAGGCAAATTTCCTCCAGCTCCACCACCAGCAGGACTTCCAGACACACCACTCCTCTCCCTTGTTAAATATGAAGCACTTCTGTATTGATCTTTCTGATATATGAAGGCTTGAGAGGGTTGGGAGTGGATTTTTTTGGTTGTTCCTTGATATTTAAGGGGTTTTAAGGGGACCCAGAGCAGATTTTCCTGTTGATGTTTGGGAGCTACAATGTTTTCACTTCCATAATTAGAAAAGTGGCTTTGCATGTCCACATGCTGTGCTCAGTGCCCTCTCTCTGGGTGGTGAGGAGCAATTTTTCATGGAGTAATAAACTCCCTTGTACTTGGCAGGGCATCTCTAGAAAGCCCCATTGTTCCCCTGCTGCCAACACTGCCCTTCCTCCCAGGAGCCTTTTCTCTTTGCTGCAGCCCCAGCTCATATTTTCCTTCTTCTTGTTAGAACGCTGAAGAAAGTCATCATTAATCAAATGCAAGCACATTTAGCAAAGTTCAATGTGTATGAAAAATTTATGTCAACCTTTAGGCTCTATGACAGTCCCAAGGCTTCACTTAATAAGTTCTATAATGACTTACTGTTAATGGCCGATTCACATTATCTCTTTGAGGTCTATTGGGCCTTTCAGTAGCATTTTCTATTATTGATTATGGAGCTGCTGCATATTATCCAGACAGAGCAGAAAAAACTGTTATTTACATTCTTTGCTTTCTAAAATGGAAAGTTGGATGTGGTAAACTGAAAACTCACAGAACATAGTTTTCTCTTACTTTATGTGGCTCCAGCATAGTACAATAGTGAATGAAAGAGCAGCTACTTGTGGGAGCTGGGAGAAGCTCTTGGAAATGAGTAGAAATTTGACATATCTTGTCCATTGATTTAGCAGAGATCTACACTTGAAAAGCTGTCATCATGCATCTATCCCCCCCATCACAGCCCCAGAGGAGGTCAGATAAGTGGCTGACTGCCTTGGGTTCTGCAGGTTTGTTCGCTAACAAATCATATTTAATCTCAGACATTTAATTTCTTCTGGAATGTTATTTGGGGAAAAAAAGATCCAGAAAGGTTTCTGACAACACCAAGAACTGCCCATTTCTGCAGCTTTACACAAAGCTCCAGCAAACCCTTTTCACTGAAAACAAGCTCTCAGGATTCTTCAGTTCTCATAATGACATGGTTTTCTAAAGCCCACGTCTTGTATACATTATTTAGCACAGTGTTTACTCCTGTGAATGTGAATAAATGGCAGCACTCATAATAGTGAGTGTAATGAGGTAACACTTCTGGAATCCAAGTGCTCCCACACTCCTGGAAGCTGGTCATGGCACTGTGTTTAAACATCATTAAATGAAAGAATATGAACACTTCGTGTGCCTCCACACACTGCCACTGCACTGCAGACTGCTCTGAAGTGTGTGGTGTCATGTATGATTCCTCTCATAGACAAAAACTCCCCTAAGAACACCTCAGTGCCTCACTAAGAACTGCTAAGATGTATTTCTTTGTCATGGCCACCCAAAGAGAACTGACTGTTCCATTCATGTAACAATATGCAAATGTAGTAAGGCTGAAAAAATGGAAAAATAAATAAAGACATACAAGTTGTTTTGCAATATTTTGAAAAAGAACCAAGAACACAGAAGAAATTCATTGTATTGAGGGACACACTAAATCAGCAGCAAGGTCAGCACCTACTGTCAAACTGCTCTATCATAGAGTCATAAAACAGTTTGGGTTGGAAGGGACATTTAAAGACCATGCAGCTCCAACTCCTCTGCTATGGGGAGGGACACCTTCCACTAGACCAGGTTGATTAGAGATCCATCCAACCTGACCTTGAACACTTCCAGCATGTAGATCAAAGCAGAAGTTGTTTTTCTTTTTTGCTGCTGCTTCCTCCACTTTCCCACCATGCCTCAAGGCTGAAGTTGCTCCAAGGGCAGAGCAGCAAGGTTAGCAGCCATCCTACAGACTACTCAGCCACAGCAGTCCTGAGCACATGGGCACAGGGCACGGGCAGTGCTGTGCCTAGGGGTGCTTTATAAAGCCCCCTAATACTGACTGGATCAGTGTTAAATCCGTAAACACATGATTGGCCTTTGCATCATTCACTGGCTGCACACTGATGCTGGCCCAGCATCTTGGTGGTGGGAGAAGTGCACAAGCACATTCAGAAATCTGTTGGCTGCTTTTCAAATGAGATCATAGTATACATCAGCTAAACTCTTTAAAGAATTAAAAGCTGTGCATAACCCTGAATATTCCAAGGAGACTATTGATGGCAAAGTGCTCTCAGCCATAGCAGAGAATCAGAAACTTTAGCAAAAAAAGCTTTGCTATTAACTCTGCTTCAAAATAAAAAGGGCATCTGTACTTGACTGTAATAAAAAACTAGTGCAAAGTGTCTGCATGATAACAGAGACTACAGTTTTAATGAGAGTTGGGGAAAAAGAAAGACTAGAATTTCTGACTGTTTATTTGCCCTTGGTGGATTATGAGATGAAATGAAAGTCTCTGCTGTTTTTAGCATGAAGGTCAGTATGGAGTCGTGCTAATAAAAGAGCATTAGACTCCCACTGCACCTATAAAATTGAGAACCCTGGCTAACCCTTCCAGGGCAGTGCATGCACCAGATGCCAGGATTCATTGCAGACACACGGACCAGAGGTGAGCCAAGTTTCAGAACACTCACTGCTCTGCTTGTTTGCTGCTGGGAGGTTACTGTAATAACTCGTCTCCACCAGCCCGGGCTGTGTCCTTTCCTGTGACCTCCCTTGCAAGCCACAAGCTTTATCTTTCTTTGCTCCCAGTTTGTGTTGGGTGCAGAGTCTAAGGGTAAAATTCATGAGATAATCATGGGAGTCACAAGCTGGAATAGTCATTGATGGACAAGAGAGTCAGGGCTCCCTGCCCAGTGGGTGGGGCACCTGGACTGCCCTGGGAGCACTGCAGGTGCCAATGGCAGAGCTGCCTCTGCCAAGGGAACAATGTGCTGTGACCACACCACCAAAACCCACCACCCCTCTGGCCACAAAAGTATTTTTTAGTTGGGAGAGTCAGTAAACTGAGGCACAGAATCGTTTTTAGAAAGGGTGCCCGTGTAAACAGGCCAGGCTGAGGAGAAGGAGGAGGACCTCACCTTAAACCATCATGGTCTCCCTGCATACACTTCACTGTTTGTCTTGAAAACTGTCTCAGGGAAGAGTGGGAGGAGAAAGGATTCAGGCAAACTGCTTTTTGTCTGATTGCTAAAATGTCCTTTAGGGAGAGAAATCGAACTTACAAGACAAGTAAGATAATCTGAGTGTGTGTGAGGATGCAAGAGGGACTCAGTCCCCAGTGCTCACCTCAGCCACCACTCTGGTGCACTGCCACGATGGAGACCCAACATCAAAGCACAGACAGGGGAGGCAGATCAATATGGGAGAAGGCTTTTTTTCTGTGGTAGAAGAAAGGGCTGCTCTGTGTTCTGGCAGATGGGAACAGCTCCATACATAGGCCCTGCAGGTCTGCTGAAGGTGTAACATTTGGAAGCATCTAGACCCCCACTGACTTCAAATGTAACTTTGCAGCTCTTCAAACCCCTTTCTCTCATAAGTCCATTGATATTTAAGAAGAGTGACAGACTCCTAGAAACCCTCTGCTGGGTTCCTTTTGGACCCTGTAGTGCTCCAGGGCTCCCCTGAGGTTCAGTACATGTGTGAGCAGTGAGTCAGTTAGGCCAGAGAATTGCTATAAAACATGAGATATTCTCCAAGTCCTTCACTCAGGAAAGCTTCCCTGCTCCCTGTGAAATGGCAGGGAAGTGGTGTGTCCAGCAGGTAAAAGACTCTTTCTCTTAATGGGCCAAATTCAGAGTTATTTATCTGGCAAAGACTTTCCATCTTTCTCCCTGTCTCAGAAACTTCAGAATTCATCTGTCAGGTTGAATCCCACCACTATTTAAATTCAGAATGCTGCAATGTTTGCAGTCTCAGCCCTGATTTCTGACATGTGAACTCCTACTCTGTTTGAGGGTCTCTGGGAAGAATTCAATGTGCTTTTTTCACTCTACCTGTGCTACCCACAGCAAAGGTTACAGGCTTGATTTATCTCTGGGGTATTTTTGTTGCTGTTTTTTCTGAATTTCTTTCTTTGTCTCTTTTAGATTCCATTCAAAACATGTTCTGCTTGCCACCCTGAGCACTCTGTTGGTATCCTTGCCACAAGCATCCATAACGCATTGTATTACTCTCCATTAGGAAAATTTATGGTTTGTGTTTAATTTGTTTCAGTTAAAGATCAGTGTTCTCATGAAGGAGCATAATATCAACCTCACTAGTTTAATGAAAATACAGGATAAATACCAAAACATTGCTCACTTCCGGAGGTCCTTGTGGTTTACTTGCAGAAGCTGCAAGGAGCATGGAGATGGCCTATGAAGGCAAAGTTCCTGAAGATTAGGGCCCATCTTCCCCAGGAATATGGTCAGATGAATCGCTGGAGTTCCTCTAGGGAGAAAGGTGGCCATATGCAAATTTAATGCAGAATGGTCTCACTCTGCCAAGGCAAAGGAAACCACAGAGGGTTTTAGAGGCTGCCAGTGTGTATTATTCAACTTTCATTAACTCTTCTAAGAACAAGCCAGAGAATTGAATTTGGATTCTTGCTGCAAAGCTAAACTGCAGCCCATCTGTTTTCCATCCCCAACAATGGCTAGGCCAACATTTATGCAAAAAATTTTTTGCTCTAGGATTTGAAGGTTTAAATAGCAGTTACCTCAAAATCTGGTGCCTCTTCATTCTTTCAGAGATACATTTTAGAGGAGCTTTCTGTGTTCAGGCTCCTCACGACTGTGTTTGAACACTGCTTGAAATGACTCGAGAGTTTTGCTTGACACTCGCTGTGATCCAAGACCCATATGGCTTCTTTTGGAGTGTGGAAAGGTCATTGCTTCTGTTAATACAACCAGCACAAATACTTCCCTGCCATCTGACAGTGTTCCTCCTCATGCAGATTGGCAGCCAGGCCCCCCCCACAATCTGGAATTTCCTTTCAACGTGGGCTGTTGAAGTGGAGATGGTAACAGTTTTAAAATCAAAGGTTGAACGCTTCTGTTGAGTTATACTTGGAACCAACCATGTTCTGTAGAGTGAGAACATCCCATATGGAAAGGACATATGTGTTGGATACAATAACACATAAATAGTGGATGCAATTTTATATAACCCTTATATTCTTATAGCTGTTAAATATAATCTTCTAATGAGACAGGTGAAATATATGACTTTAGATGACTGATATTTAAGTCCATATGTTGAAAGCTTATACAATAAAGAGGGAGTTTTAAAGACAGATTTAGTTGTACATAGTTTTTAAGACATTTGCATTGAAATAAGACACTCTTGAAACCCCTGTTGAACTGTCCTTACACAATAGAATTAGAGACAGCACTGGAACTCCACATTGAAGATCCACCCTGGATGGACACATGCACACAAACATTAATAATTGTCCAACATAAACTATTTAGACTAATTTTTTTCCTGGTTTAGTTCAAAAAAACACTTAAGTTTTTTGAGGAATGAAGTAAGTGAAAAGTTTCAAAACAAATATTAGAGCTAAGGTTAAAAGAATTCTGACAAGTGTTTTTGTCATGAAAGTTCAGCATTGCCAAGATGTGGAGCTGGGCTGTGGGAACTGGCAGGAGGATAAATAACCATGTCATCCCTGAGCTCTCCCTATGAAAACCCATCCAAATGGAGAAGATGTCTAAACTTCAAGGAGGAGGAGTGGACTAAATTTCAGTTTGCAGATGGCCAGTGAAGACCTGTTAGTACTTGGCAGCCAAATTCCCTAAAGAGTCTGGGCAGAAAATCTTCCCACCCCGTCCTTGTCCTCCCCAGGCTCAGCATCAGGCCCCCCAGAGGAGCCTGAGCACTGAGCTGCCTCAAAGGATGCTTCAAACAGGATGTGGGTGGGGTCAACATACAGACATTTTTGTTGATTTTAAAGGCAATGAAATAAATTTTCTGTTCTTAAGAAGATACAGTCATTTATGAACCTGCATTGCTCAGCTTCAGAAGTCAGGGAACACTGATGATGCATTTCATGCTCACATTAAGTTAGTTGAAATATTTTTTTCCTCTTAACCACTGCATTACTTTACAGAACTTTCCAGAAATTAGGAAAATACTTTTTTCCCTCTGCTGACTGAAACACTGGAACTAGTTTTGCCAGAAAATTTTTAAACATTATTCTTCTGATATTTCATCTCTGTTTTTTCATTTTTCTATCAGTAAATACAAAGCATTGGCACTGCTTTGTGAGAATCTTTTGGGGAGGAGGTCTGGGGAAATACTTTATTCTCTTAACATATGTTCCCTGGAAATTAATCACCTATCAGATGCAGAACCTAATGGTTTGTGGTCATGCAGTCATTAAGGCACATTAAGTACTGAAATGGAGCTGCCTTTTTTAGCAGTGCTCTGACAGCCAATACGCCTTAGAAAAGAAATCCACATGCTTCTTCTGTGCTTTTTGATATACCTGAATAAAAATTAGCTGCGTGCTTTAACTGAGCTGTGTGCCAATGGTATAGAAAAGCAACATTCAAAAGACTTCAAAGTTCTGTTGGTGCCTAGTGCAGGCTTCAAAAGAGCCCTAAATCTGGTGTCCTTTTTTACCAAAGCATTTCCTGAGATCCTCCTTATAACAGGATCTGTGCTCCATGAACCTTTGTGAGGGTTTCCATCTCCTTGTGAAACGAAGCCATTTTTTTGTTTGCTTGTTTGGTTGGTTTCTATTTAAATAAATGAAAATACTGTGAAAAAAACTGTGTGGAAAAACATTCCTACAGTGAATTTCAATGGCCAGAGCCAAGATATTAAAGAGTAGATTAATTAAGGACAGGGCTATTTTAATCAACATGACCACTGCAAACTGAACTTCACTCAAGAATGTGAGTTTTGCTTCTCAGCAACATGTGATTCCTTAATCAACAATTTTGCAGTTTTACAGTCCTAAGAAACAAAAACCTGACCTCTTCAAGCTGAGTTACCTAGAAAATCCCTCTTTTGTTTGTTTGTTTTGTTTTGTTTTTTAAATAAAAATCTTTTAATAACCATTATTGACACGGTCAGGCCCTTACATTAATTTAGTGGGGATTTTCAAATCCTCCAAAAATTCAAGAGCAAATTTCCATAGGTTCCCTCTCCAAACCATTAGGAATGTTATGGTGGGAGCTGCAAAGAGCCTTCTTTCACCCTCTTCCATATCCTCAGTATACCATCCCTGGTTCTCATCCAGCCTTCTTCTGCGTCATCCAACAATAGAAATATTTATTTATTTATAAATTGACTTAAATTCTGGCTGGTTTAATGAGTTGAAATGATAAAGCAATAGGAAAACAGGCTAAATAACAAAACTTCCTGGCAGCCACCCGAGCTGGATGCAACATTCTACTCACTGTGATGAGGACCCTTCATTCTTACCACACCGTCTGATCTCTGCAGGGACGTGCTACCATTCACAGGTGTTAAAATCCCTGCAGCCCCTCAAGCAGAGCATGGCTGGTGCTGCAAGTCATCCGCTGTGTTATCTTCTATGTCTTTCTCTTTAAAAAAAATCAGAGATGCTGTGAAGCTTGTTCCACAAGTCATTTCCAAGGGAAAATGTGCTCCTACCTTGGTTTATTTTTTAAAGCACATTGACTCACTCTGACACATGTGCGTGTAAGTTCAGATTTCCACTGGGTCTTTTGGCAGTCCTCAGTTATGTACTACTAAATGGCTCGTGGTTGTATAGGACAGAGTAATGGTATTGATACCCCTTAAACATTGCTCCTGTAGCAACTGCTGGATTTTGGGGTGCAAGGAAGGAAGGAAGAAAGGCTCAAAAGATCTGGGGGAAAAAAATAAAGGAAAAAAAAAGACCCTACATTTATTATTTTTTAAATCTCAGGGTTTTCAGCTTGTCAGTTTAGTAGGTCTTACTCACTGCTTTTATCTCCTGGGAGTGGCAGTTTGGGAGGCAGATTTCCTTACAATAAAAGAACAGGTGCCATTCATATTCTTAACGTTTTTTTTATCACTGCATAACATACATCTGTCTTACTGCTGCGATGCAAAACAGAAGCCCTGAGCACTATTTACTGATTGTTCCACACCATTTTTCTTAAGAGCAGGACTGTTTCTCTGTTCTGGTCAAACTTTAATTAACAGAGTAATAGCATCACTGTAACATTGCACAATTCCTGTTTTAAATAGTGCTTAGTGTGTACTGATGCCCTTTTCTGTCAAAGTATTACTGTGTGTTTTGGCACAAAGATATCTGCATTTCTATATCTTCTACCAATTTTACAAAGGTTTTATAAGGTTTAATGAATGGAATATGCTTTGAAAAGCTGTGGATAAAAGGTAATTTTGAAGGCAGTCATTGGTAGTAAATATTCTCATCAAAATTTCTCTTGCTAATCTTTTCTGTTCTCGCTGTGCAGGCTGTGCTGACAGACCATTCCTCCAAGGTTATTCTAATGCCAACAGACAACTGGAAGAGCCACTTATATTCACAACCTTGCTGGCACAAATGTCACCTTTGTCCCGATTCTGATCAGTTTGAAACGTTCCACCTTCCCACTCCAGATCAATAGCAAGAAAAAAAAATCCACAGACTTTCTAAGAGTCTCAGCATTAAATCCAATATTGTGAAACTGGAAATCAACAGCTTCAATTAATGGGAATATATGGCTTCATTTTGTAGGCACAACCTTTACATTTGGAAGTTTGCTGACAGATGGGTTCCCACTAGTGCTATAATTACACCATGCCTAAAAGTCATCATTAGTTTAAAATGTGGAGGTAGTTTTTTATATAATGAACAGTCTTGTGCTGGTTACGAGTCTTTGCTTTTAGTACCAGTTTCAGTGGAACTCACTCATTTGGTTCGCAGTTGCTGCAGTGGCAGCTGCATCCCCTTGGCGTCAGCGTGGTAATTGCAGCCCGAGCCGTACCTGGGAATTGCGGGGTCACAACGCTCCGCTTCAAATCCCCCTCTAACGGGCAGACAATGGCACATTGTTGTTCAGCTGGTCCAGGGGAATGGCCTTTCCAGTGCTGTCATTAAAACTCTTCACCTGAATAGGTCTCTCCTGCAAGAAGGGAACAGGAATAGGAACAGGAACGTTTAACTGCTGTGGGAGTCTAATTGAGACTTCAAAGGATGTACAATGAGGCTCTAACCTGGAGCGGGTAACACAGAGAAGAGACAGAAAGGCCTTCCCAGTGCCTCCCTGCAGCTAGTTACCAAAACTTGCAACACAAAGGTCTTTTTTAACAATCATTCCAGCGTGAGATGCTCGTACAGAATTGTGGCGCTGAGAGTGTTGGTCTGTGTTTGATCCAGAAACTGCCCATGTTGCCCCCAGATTAAATTATTTCCTCGCTTTTCTTTAATTGAAAAAAATGTTAATTTGTCAGAGCATTGTTTTTCAAGCTTGGGGGTGGACAGGAATGTGTTTGAAGCTTATTAGAGGATGAAAGCATTTGCTTTGATTTACAAGGTACACTTCATTTTGGATTTCAGTATTTCAAGAAAATTTTTGTATAGTTCAGAGGGAAAGTTTACCTGAATTTGAAATAAACTACCAAATGAAAACTTATGCAAATGCAAACAGGGAGATGTGTTTAAAATCTCTCAAAACTAAATGTTTTGATTTTTGTGAAGGATTGTGTTTGTCTTTTTTGGGGGCATGAATATTTCAATGAAAGCAATATGTGATTTGAAAATGCCCATCAATGTCAAGTGTCTGTATTTGTCACACAGTTCTGGTAAACTGGCTGTGCATACTGATAGCTGTGGGTATTACAGATCCTCTAAGCACTTTTAGCTCTGAATTAAAAACTCCACACCCAGACACATTTCCAAAGAGGCAACAACATTGCTTTATGAGACAAACGGAACTGGGAGCATTTATTTGCCTCACCAGCCCCCTGAATACCTCTGAAACACTTGGAGATCTTAAATACGTTTGAGCCTGAGGTCAGTGGGGATGGAAAAGCATTTTTTTATGGAGCTACACAAGATACTATGAAACAATTGTCTTGTTTCCTTTTACACCTTAAATTATTTTTACCAGTGATTTTTATGTCTTCTCTCTCCTCCTCAGGCAACTACATTTGGTCAACCTGAGAGAGTGTCCCTGTGGCACAAATGAGGATTGCTGGTGGGATACTGCTTGTGAAGGCCCAGGCTTGGAGATAGCCTAAGATTCTGATTCACATTTGAATTTGGAAAGCTGAACAAGGGCCATGTCAGGATTTTTGCTCACACAATCTATCTTTTAAGGTATGTATGAGGCTCTTAAGTGGGCTTGAAGTGCTGGTGAACGGAGCTGCATCCAGCTGGCGGCCGGTCACCAGTGGTGTTCCCCAGGAGTGTCCCCCCGGGGGTCAGTGTTGGGCCCAGTCCTGTTTAACATCTTCATTGAGGATTTAGATGAGGGGATTTAGTCCATCATCAGCAAATTTGATGATGACACCAAGTTGGGAGGGAGTGTCGACCTGCTGGAAGGCAGGAAGGCTCTGCAGAGGGATCTGGATAGACTTGAGAGATGGGCTGATTCCAATGGGATGAAGTTCAACAAGAGCCAGGCAGAAAGGGACCTTGGAGTACTAATTGACAGGAAGCTCAACATGAGCCAACAGTGTGCCCAGGTGGCCAAGAAGGCCAACGGGATCCTGGCCTGGATGAAAAATAGCGTGGCCAGCAGGCCCAGGGCAGTGACCCTTCCCCTGGACTCTGCCTTGGGGAGGCCACACCTTGAGTGTTGTGTTCAGTTCTGGGCCCCTCAGTTCAGAAAGGATATTGAGGGGCTGAAGCGGGTCCAGAGAAGAGCAACAAGGCTGGTGAAGGGACTGGAGCACAAGCCCTATGGGGAGAGGCTGAGGGAGCTGGGGGTGTTTAGCCTGGAGAAGAGAAGGCTCAGAGGTGACCTGAAGGGTCACTGAACTACCTGAAGGGAAGTTCTGGCCAGGTGGGGGCTGGTCTCTTCTCCCAGGCACTCAGCAACAGGACAAGGGGGCACGATGGGCTCAAGCTCAGCCAGCAGAAATTTAAGTTGGAGATCAGAAAAAAATTCTTTCCAGAGAGTGTAATGAAGCATTGGAATGGGCTGCCCAGAGAGAGGGTGGATTCTCCATCCCTGGAGGTTTTTAAACTGAGATTGGCCATGGCACTGAGTGCCATGATCTGGTAAATGGATTGTAGTTGGACTAAGTGTCGGACTTGATGATCTCAGAGGTCTTTTCCAACCCAATCGATTCCATGATTCTAAGTAGCTCAGTCTCTGGTTCTTTTCTCTTCTCTTTCCTGTTAATTATTTCTTGAATCCACTTGACTATTATTCAGCTTCATTTCTTATGTGTCACAGAGAGGATTAAAGCAGCTGGGCTGGAGGAAGGAAACGTTCCTGCAGTGAGAGGGCAGATAGGAGAGTGCTGTGCTGTAGGAGGATGTCAGAGCCAAGCACAAGCTCAGTCCAGGCTCCGTGTGGCATCCCATGGGAGCTCTGCTGAGCTCACCCTGCAAGGGCCTTCAGGAAGGGAAATGTTCCTGACTCATTCTGGCTGGGTGAAGTATTTACACAGCCTGTACCTCCAGTCAGCTCTGTCTGTGAGACATTCACTGAGCTGTGTGAGCCACAGGATCTCCTTCTCTGTTTTCTAGAGGTTCCTTTTCAATGAAGCAATGCTGCCGCTTGTTTGGGTGCCCAGATCTTCAACCCCTTGCAAGCTTCCCCCAGGTACCTCAGTGCCCCTGGGAGGTGTTTCCCAGCCCTCCCACACTTCCAGGCTCTCAGCCTTCAGCACACTGCCCTCCATCTCCCTGGTCCTGTCCCAGGCTCCCACACCCCTTCCTGCTCACTGCCCACCTCTGGCAGAGCTGGGAGTGCTCTCACCCAGCAGAGCCCAATGGATATCCATCTGACCACATTCCACTCCGTGTAGCCAAGGAAAATCCCTGAGGCCAGTCATTAGGCAATGTTAATTATGGAAATCAGCCTACCTAGTCTGGCCTAATTATAAATAATTAGCTTACCCCTTTATTTCCAAATCTCTTCCTTAGTGAGACAGTGCTTTTAAGATGTTGAAACTGGCAAAACTCCCCTCACAGATTTGCCTTTCAGTTGTAGCAACCGTGGCATTAAAGGCCTAAGTTTGTGAGATAGGCATGGCCAACATCACAGAGACTGGGGGAAAAAGGTCCCCTTCAGGAATCACAGGTCTTAATTCTCAAGCTACTTCACTGGTGTAGAACATCTAGTGGGATTTTTTAAAATAGTTATAGGCAACAAAACACCACTAGATGCCCATTTGCCTAGTACAAATATTTCTTAAATGCCTTTTTAAGAATCTTGTGCTTTTGGATTATAGTGATGCCTCTCAGAGCTATCACAGCAATGTGCACAAGGCACAAACTATCATTGTTGGCAGTCGTGCCCAGTTGTGCCCAGCAGCAAATAAAATCTTTGCTCACAGTACCCTCTGAACATAATTTAACACCGAAGTGCCAGAAATTATTTTCTTTCAGTGAAAAAGTGCAATATTTTTATTTTTGCTCTTTCAAACAGCAAAGACTTGTCTCTCTGTCTTGTCTCTAATAGGGTATTAACTAATCCTCACCTGCTGTGGAAAGACCAACTCCACATGAAACCAGGTTGTTTAGTAAGTTTAAGTTTGGCTGCTCTTCTGTGCATTTTGGAAATGAGTACTGTGTGGGATCTCTTAGGAATAATGCACTTGATGTAACTGAGTGTCTGATGTAACTTGTAGTCTAAAAGCCTCTCTCCAAATGACTCTTCCAATAAAAGCTCTTTGAGGAGCTTTCTCAGACCTCTTTCTTGACCCAAAGAAACATTTTTCCTTGAGTCCCTGTAGGTGATTTTCACTTATTTCCATACCTCCATGCCAAGCAGGATATACCTGACATTTCCCCTTTGTCCTTGGCTCTCTCCAAGGCCACGAGTTCATACAGATTCCTGTGTAACAGAGCACCCATGAGATTAGGATCTTCTTAACACTGTTTCTAGGCTTTGCCCACCCACATCAGGGAGATGCTGTAGGGGTTTCCCCTTTTCAGACTACATGCCAAGCAGAAGTTTTTGTTGTCATGCACTGATGGACCTTTTCTCCTTACCTTTCCCCCTGAAAAGCATGCAGTTAAACCCAGACAGTGATGTCAGCCTAGGAGCATTTTGAAATAATTCCCATTCCAAGGGTTTGTTCTCCTGGCTCATTTGTGCTAAGACAAAGTACTCCCAAATGTGTCAAAATTTCCTACTTTGAATACTAAGTTAAAGCTCATTAAAGCCAATTTATTTTTTCCATCCAATGATTCCCAGGTTCTTTGAATAAAACCAGGTTTACAGAATTCTCCCAAGGCTGTCTTCTGCCTTTACTTGAAAGGACATTTGCAAAGTTTAAAGCCCCCTTTATTTCTATGCCCAGCATTTACCAATGGTTAGATCTGTAAATAACAAAGCTCTGCTTGGTCAGGAAGGCAACATGTGTGATCACATTTTACTGCATAAAAATATTCCAATGGCTTCAAGTGGACACTAACTGCAAAAAGACTGCTTGCTCTGTACCATGAATTCTGAGCCCAGTCTGGGGAGAAGAAAAAATTATTGTAAAATGCAACTTTTCAGTCTGGGAAGCATGTGATTCTGGACCCTTCTAAAGGCACAGTGCTGGGATAAATGGATCCTGATCATTGCAAACCCCTGCATTCTGTTCTGTTTTACATGGAAGAAATGTTCTTGAGTCATGGAAAATTGCTTGTTGCAATAGATGTTTTGTGCCAATTATCACATATGTGCAGATCAAACTACTCTAACCAATCTACCTGAATTTTCCTTACAGCACTATAATGTAAGCATTATTTTAACTAAATAAGGACTGTACTGTTAAATGTATTGGTGAGACCACCATGATGAGAAGTGCACTTTGTTCAGCAAAGTCACAGAAACATAGAATGGTTAGAGTTGGAAGGGACCTTAAGGCCCATTTCATTCCAACTTCCTGCCATGGGCAGGGACACCTCCCACTGTCCCAGGTTGCTCCAAGCCCTGTCCAAACTGGCCTTGGACACTTCCAGGGATGGGGCAGCCACAGCTTCTCTGGGCAACCTGTGCCAGGGCCTGCCCACCCTCACATAGGGAAAAAAAATTACTGGATATCTAACCTCAATTTTCCTTCTTTCAGATTGAACCCATTCCCCCCTGTCCTGTCACTGCAGTTCCTGAGGAACAGCCCCTCTCCAGCTTCCTTGCAGCCCTTTCACACACTGGAAGGTGCTCTGAGTTCTCCACACAACCTTCTCTTCTCCAGGCTGAACAGGCCCAGCTCTCCCAGCCTGTCCCCACAGGGGAGCTGCTCCAGCCCCTTCAGTAACTTCATGGCCTCCTCTGGACTTGCTCCAACAGTTCCAAGTCCTTCTTACATTGAAGGCACCAGAGGTGTGCCCAGGGCTCCATGTGGGATCTCAAGAGGGGAGAGGTGATGGAGAGAGTCTGCTGGCAGAGGTATGGTGCACTTTGGTAGGGAAAGGAATGAATAAATAAAACACTCATGACAAAAGCCCTCTGTTATGGATGATAAAATAAACCTATACTTTAAAAAAACTACCACACTTGATGCCCTTTAAGCTTCATTTCTCCATGGATTCTTCTTCTTGCTTTTATTCTAACTCTTCAACATCATCTCTCTTGTCTCTTGTTTTTGCCTGAGTGCTACAAAACACTTCTCCCCTCTCTTAGTGCCCTTTGCAGCCCATTATCCTGCCCCAGAGGGAGCTGCTGCCTGTCTCCTGTTCCTTGCAGGAATTCCTCCACACTGCTCCCCTTTCCTCCCTGTATCAAACCCTGCTCTGGCAGACTCGGGCTGGCTCTTAGCTCTGATCCAGTGTCCCAGGGGGCCATTAATCACACACACACTCACACACACTCACAGACACAGACAGAAACACAGACACACACACAGACACACAGACACACAGACACAGACACACACACACACACACACACTCTCACACACACACTCTCTCTCTCTCTCTCACACACACACACACACCCCCCAACCCACCCACCCACACCCACACCTACACCCACACTCACACACACACACACACACACACTCACACACACACAGACAGAAACACAGACACACACACACACACTCTCTCTCTCTCACACACACACACCCACCCACCCCCACACCCACCCCCACACCCACACACACACACACTCACACACACACTCACACACGTACACACACTCACACACTCACTCACACACACACACACACACACACACTCACACACACAGACAGAAACACAGACACACACACACACTCACACACACACACACACACACACTCACACACACAGACAGAAACACAGACACACACACACACTCTCACACACACACACACACACACTCACACACACAGACAGAAACACAGACACACACACACACTCTCACACACACACACACACACACTCACACACACAGACAGAAACACAGACACACACACACACTCTCACACACACACACACACACACTCACACACACAGACAGAAACACAGACACACACACACACTCTCACACACACACACACACACACACACACTCACACACACAGACAGAAACACAGACACACACACACACTCTCACACACACACACACACACACACACACTCACACACACAGACAGAAACACAGACACACACACACACTCTCACACACACACACACACTCACACACACAGACAGAAACACAGACACACACACACACTCTCACACACACACACACACACTCACACACACAGACAGAAACACAGACACACACACACACTCTCACACACACACACACACACTCACACACACAGACAGAAACACAGACACACACACACACTCTCACACACACACACACACACACTCACACACACAGACAGAAACACAGACACACACACACACTCTCACACACACACACACACACACACACTCACACACACAGACAGAAACACAGACACACACACACACTCTCACACACACACACACACACACTCTCTCTCTCTCACACACACACACACTCTCACACACACACACACACTCACACACACACACTCACACACACACACACTCACACACACACACACTCACACACACACACACTCACACACACACACTCACACACACACACACTCACACACACACACTCACACACACACACACTCACACACACACACACTCACACACACACACACTCACACACACACACTCACACACACACACACACACACACACTCACACACACACACTCACACACACACACTCACACACACACACTCACACACACAGACAGAAACACAGACACACACACACTCTCACACACACACACACACACACACTCTCTCTCTCTCACACACACACACACACACACACTCTCTCTCTCACACACACACACACACACACACACACACACACACACACACTCACACACACCCAGCTCTGCCACCAGCTCCTTGGGAAGTCTCTGTGAAACTGGAGTGCTTTTGGAGGGCTGGAGCAACCAGCACAAGAAGATTTTACCACCAACATCCTTCATAGATCATCTAACCTGACTGATGGTAACACTGAGAATTAAATATTTATGGGTTAGAGGCATGAGAAAGTTTTGAAATATATTTTAAATCTATATGAGAGAAGCAATGTCAAAGCATGTAAGAAGCTTTATGCAGTGCATTGGCAAAGAGGTTCTGTCCTGCTAGATCTGCTGTGTTCATTCTTTCCTCATTTCTCCTCCATTCTTTCATGATTTTATATAAAGCACATACTCAGAAAGTTAAAAATATGGAAGATAAAAATCACAAAAAGCTGAAATAGAAGACGTAGTTGTCTCAGGCTCTTTGTCTTTTTAACCATTATAAACAAAGGAACAGCCTGTCACGTTTGGTGGTGCTGAAGTATCACTTGAGGCAGATACTGTCTGTATATTGATCCCAGCAATGAATCATTCACTATGACCACCAGGCTATGGTCTCACCTCTCCTCCTCTTCCCACAGCAAATGTAAGTACCCACCACTACTAAGAGCTTGTGGCCAGAAGATCCATAGATAGAGAGGAAGAAGAAATGGGGGAACTTCTAGTAGCAAATCAATCCTGCTCTCTTCCATTAAAAGGCATCCTCTACTCCCTGCTGGAGGAAGATTTAGTCTCATACCCCTCAAAAAATCCCGTGAATTCCTCATGGCATCTGGGATGTTAATGCACTTAAAGGCTTTTAGCCAAGTAGGCCAATTTCAGTGTTATGAGCTGCATTTTGGTACAGATACTGCCTTCCATCCTGAACAGGCCAAACATTGCTATTATTATTCATTCTATTTACCCTAATGACAGTAAAGAAGTACTTGTGCAAGGTTAAAGTGTGTTTCATTCCCCTGGAAGATTAGTGACATTTCTATAATCTAAAATGTGAAGTCCTACATATCCTAGATATGAAACCTGACAGAATAATCTTTTATTCCCATTCTAAGCAACCATTTGCATAAGTGAGCATTCTCAGGATTAGTTACATAGTTTGAAAATGTCCAGGACTTGTTTAGGATTAACAGACTGAAGAAACAAGACATCTTTAAATTAAACTGCTGAGATTTAAGGAATGTTTCCTTAATGGGTCATCACAACCTTTTTTCCTGACTGAATGGATTTTTCTAAACCACATTGTATTGAGAAAGTCTTTTCATGTCAGCTAAAAATACAAAGTATTTGGCTATATGATCTACATAAATCAAACAGAGAAACACTATTGAATATATGAATTTTCTTTGGTGCAGTCAGCATAAAGTCTGTGCCCTCCATAAATGTTCCTGGCAGCTGTTCAGAAAGGCTGATTGCACCTACGGTTATGAATTTAGACCTGAAATACTGAGTATAGGAATTGTTTCCACAGGTACTGTTAATTTTCTTTTCTACCCCTTTCTTGATCTGAGATTTAACTTCAAAAAGTGAATGTAGGAAACAAAACACCAGCACCTGAACTGAGGTCTGATGGCATCTGGGACCTCTGGGATCTCTGAAAACACAAGCCAGAACTAAGCCATAAATAAGGCACCACCAGTCGAGAGCATCATGGCTTTGAACACAACACACTTCCTTCTCTTTTGTTTCAAATTGCATTTCCCACCACAACGTTTGATCTTCTTCTAAAATGAGTTTGAACAGACTTCCACACAACATAGAAATCATTTTGCAGTTCTCAGTGGGTTCTCCAGCTCCAGTGGCCCTGCTGTGTCTAATTCCCAGTGCACGTGGAGCTCTCCTTTTCCAGCATTCCTCACATTGTTTTGGTAGATTTGCAGCACCAACTGATCTCCAGAGAAAGACCTGCCCATCTGGCATCAGCAACAGCTGGTTGGGAAATCTGTGTCTTTAAAGGAATGCCAAATGGTAGGAAAGTAAAGCAGGGCCTTCTCTGTGTTTTTCGTGACTTTGGTGAGCTCATTTTTTAACATCAGCATTCCACCAGGGAAGTCTGGTTTTAATATCAGCAGATAGCATGATAAGCTTAAAGTGTTATAATGAAACCTGGCCCAGATTTATCTTCATGTGAACATAGTTAGGTTCCATATTTAGTGTTTCAGCAAAGCATGTAGAACTGGGATTTGAGTAAGCATCACATGTAACTGCTTATGGACCTGAGTCTGGGACCATCTCCCTGGAAGACAAATGCCAGGAGCTGGACAACCCTCTTTGGAGGAGGGATCAGTCAGATCAACAAACAAACTGATTTTCAGAGAGGGTAAAACCAGAGGAAAATGGAGGCAAGAGGGCAGGACTTTGACTGGCTTAGGAATACTGAGGTCCAAAGAGACATGCACAAGGTCACATATCATCAGGTGACAGGGAGAGGACAAAAAAGTTGGGCTTCTCTATCCTACTATTCTAACCCTGCAAATAAGTTCTATTAAAATATTTATTCATATATCAATCATGCTCATGCCCATCATCAAGTCCTGTTAAGGTCTACAGAGTTCAGCATTTTACCTAAAGCATATAGACCTATATATAGGTGTTGGGTTTTGTTTTGGGTTTGTTTTTTTATGTTTGGTTGGTTGGGTTTTTTGCTAATTCCTACTACAAACAATCAATTTTTCAAAACCAAGACCAAACTAAAAGTTTTGGTCAGAGACATTTTAATTTGTCGCCATTGGATATCAATAGTGAAATCCAATTAGATCTTACAAATGAAAGAACACATTGCTAACAAAGCAAATTCTTGAATCAGAAATAGTAACAACTATGCTTATCTAGTGCAATTAAAAGTATGAATAAGATATGTGATGTTACATTACTCTAGAAAGAAATCCATCTAAAACTTTCCCTGGAGGTTAAAATATTCTCCCACAATATTATCCTTATCAAAATACTAAGATATTTACTACAATATTCTTAAATTCAATAATTTGCCTTAAATTATGTCTATGAGAAAACTCTGGTTTTCTGTATGGTTATGATTTCCTTTAAAACCCAATCAAAGATTAGAGTAAGGGTATTGCAATAGAGAGTTACTACAACCAGACTGTGGGTGCACCCTAAACTCACTGAATCCTGCAAAGTTGGGAAGAAAAGTCTACCATTTTGGCCAACACAGTCAGAAAATATCATGGCTTCATAGTTGTTGCTGTTATATAAAGCCAAATGGTTAATACTTTTTTAGGTACAGAGGATATTTTCCTGAAAAAGAACAATATGCACTTTCCTTCATAAATACAGGGTCTGTCTCTTCTACTGACTGAAAAATCCAAGAGGAAAACTCTTGTAACTCTGTGGCTGTGCTGTGTGCTGTGACTTCCTGTCAACTTCGGTGAGATCTGCTTTAAAAATCACAGTTTGTTTGCAAATACTTTAGCAGTATTTGAATTTCTGTGTTGATTGGAAAGAAATGCCCCCACAGTCCTCCATAGATGTCCAAAGCTGATAAACATTTCCCGCAAACTACATTTCCTCAGCAATTCCCCTTCTTTTAATTGCACTATTTCTTTTTATTGCACTGATATTTTCCATTAGTTTCTAAATGGAGCAGATGTTTTTCCATCAGTTTGGGACTTCTCCTACCAAAATATTAACTTCTCTTTTCAGTCTTATTCATAAATGGTCATGCCTGGTAAAGCTTCCTTGCTCGCAGCACTGGTGTTCTTCCAGCCTGATGCTGTGGTTCATTCCCAGAAAAATCTGTCACTGCAGTACAGGAAAGGGATTTGATAATTAAGGTATAAATTGGCTTTCTTTCCAAAGACATGTGATTTTTGTGGCTTATACCTTAGGTGATATGAATCAGCATAACTGAATTCAAGGGAGAGATGTTAACACTGGCTGAGGCTTTACCTCCTTCGGGTTGCTTTTTGTGTTTTTTTGAAAATGCTTCTGTTGTTAGCAGCAGATGCTGAATATTCATGATACTGACATTTAAAACTGGTTAAAAGCATCTGATACAAAGATTTTTCAAATATCAGTGACTCATTCCAACAATATTTCTTTTTACCTCTTTGAAATCCAATCCCAACCCAAATTGCAGATTTCTTTCTTTTATCACTGTTCTCCATTTATTTAGACAAACTGTACTAGACATACCCTTCTATCAGCCATTGACAGACAAAAAGAAATAAAATGCTGATAAATTGCTCCATGATAAATTATTCTTTTGCTTGAGTCAGAGAGAAATTTGCTATAGAAAGGAGAAACTGTAGTGTACTTAAGAACATTCAGTCATTTAAAACTGAGCATGTATTCTCTTTTCAAAGGATTTCTTTCAAAAGGACCATTCTGAATCTACTACTAGTTGCTTTGAGGACATATTTTTTCCTTTACAATTGACAAGTAATTTTAAAATAAAATATTAAAAATACACCATGGAAAAAATATGTATCTGCGTAGTAAAAGTCAGACTATTCTAACAGAGCCAGACTAAATCCCAATGAAATTATCAGTCTTCTTTATGAAAGATAATGAGATGATTTTGTAAATGTTCTCAGCATTCCCTCAAATCACTGTGTTATTGATGGCTTAGATTTAGTTTAGAGACACTTAGAACTTCAGAGGCTTGAAGTACTTTATTTTCTTTCTTGAGTCTTTACCATTCCTCTACATTATGTTAATCAGAACTGCTCTGACACATTATAATTGCCAATTATGCTTCAATTCTCTAAATGCATAAATTGTTATGGTATAATGTAAAACTCCAAAGGTGTGTGAAAATGCTGGATCAGAAAATTGTATCATAATTAATTGTTTTATAAAATACCTTCTCTTTAATTATAGATATAATGTATCTAAATACTTGAGGTGAACACTAGGTCAGGTCATGAAAAACTGCTGAAAACAGCCTTTTTAAAAGTCAATGCATTCTGGTCAGTGATGAGGAGAATACGAGAGTGTTTCAAGCTGCTTCTCACAGTTGTTAAACCCAAGAGATCAAATTCCTATGTTTTATCTAATGTTGCCAGTGATTCATTAGCCACATGAAAAAAAATCAAATGTAAGGCAGAGATGGGAAGAGGAACAAAGTTTACTTTAGATTTTTAATGTTCTAAACATGTTATGGGAAGGAGCGAAGATGAACATTTCCCTACACAAATGAACTTAATTTCTCTCAAATGCATAAAATCATCCTTTTGTGGCCTTCTTTTCCTGTAGTCTCATGTTATTCTATACCTGCCTTTCTGTGATTTTTATGTACTAAACTCAAGCCTTTGACAAGCCTTCAGAGTTCACTATTTTATACATTCAGACAAAAGGTAACAAGAGTGTAATTTTAAATAATTTTCTACAACAAATGCAGACATATGGTGGGATTGAGTGAAAGGCTTGTCATAGAAGTTCTGTTTATTAGGGTAAAAATTGTGAATATGAACTTTATAGAACTGTTCATTAAAAATACCTTATTTATGTATGTTCAGAAGATTCTAATAACTGAACTAGAACAGATGAGTGTCTTGAGCTCACACCAATGAATCTTGATGGAGACTGAGGCCTGGAGAGCTCCCTGTGGTCCAAATTGAGAGAAAAGGAAATAAAGGAGGAACTTGGCAAGGGAGGCAGAAAAGAGGTGTCTAACAGCCAATCTGGATGGATCATCAGCCAAGATAATCTTCTTAGTATTCAAATGTGATAAAGCAGACAGATGTTTGGGCAGAAAGAGGAGTTGAAGGCTCTGAGGCAGATTTACAGGTTTTTTTCCTCCCAGAGCTGTAAGATTGTAACAATGCATATAGTTAATATTCTCTTGCATTCTCAATAGTAAAAGCTCAGCCTGAACTGTGGTATTTCAGTAGGAGATGGAGTTTTAGCTTTACCAAAAACACAGTTTCTTAAAAAAAAATTCCCCAGAATGGATTCTGTTACGGAAAGCACACCTGTATCACCAGCAATTTCTGAGCACATCAGGAACATTCAGTCCCAACAAGGCCCAGAAGAGGAATAATAAGTGATTGATTTGATTTCCTAAGATATGATTCTTTCTTTAAATTTTGAAGATAATAATTAGACAAACATGTCTGATTCCTATAATGTAAGGATGGTCTTGGCAAAAGAGTTTGGGTGTTTTCCCGTGATCCCTTCTCCTTAAAATCTCTCCTTGAGACATCAGTTCTTTCAAAATGAGCATCTCACAGGGAATTATGTGAGCAGCTCTAGTTGTGAAAGAGGGAAAGATATGAGAAGAATCCTGAACAAGAAGTACTTTTATTTTAATTCCAAAATTCTCCTTGGCATACTACCCTTGATAGAGATTTACATTTTTTATCATAGTAGAGTATTGATACATTCATCTTTCTTTTTGCTTGCCAATATTAGGTTACCATTTTGATTTAAATGAATACTACATCTTGTTGATTAGTCTGTGCACTGAGATAAATCAATAAACCTCTCGTTTGCAAAACTTAATAAGATGGTGGAAAGAATTGATGTTATCTGAGGTCTTTTGAATAATAAATTCTGCATTGCCATAAAAATCTCCATCTTTGAGCAAACAGTCTTGATTCTGTGGTGGGCAAGTCTCCTACCAACTATAGTCATATGTAGGCCAACCAATTTTATGTATATAGGACAACTGAAAGGAAGGTGGGTTGCAGGCACTTAATTTGAAGGGCATTATTTTTAGTCCCACTAAGGACCAGTGGCATGAAAACAATTAGGATCTTTTGTCAAGTTAATTAAATTTTAGTAAGTGTAGTAGTCTCAGTGGGTTTAGTACACCAGAGGAAATGCTAATTAAAACTTAAATTCTTTCTGTTATAATAAGGAGCTCTAACTCTAGCAAATGAATGTTTTGCATACTGATAGATATTCAAACACTGATTTTTAAGTAGATGAGGGTAAACCCTTAAATGATTCAGATCTGCTGAAGGCTCACTTGAGAGCACCAAAACCTATGTTACATCTTGGAGAAATCCACGTAAGGAACATTAAACAATCTGTAACACTTGCCTCATTTTTAATAGAAATGGTATCAAGTTGCAGGGTCCAAATTCAAGTAATTCAAGTAATTCAAATGCAATAGAATTGTAAATGTTTAAAAATATGGGTCAAAAGAAAGAAAACTCTACCAACTACGCTCCCCTGCTTTTCTTTTTCTGGTGTCTTGCTAAGCAACAGAGATTTATTGAGGTGCGTTGATATGTGGCAAGTACAAGAAGATTGACTGCATGTTTTCCACGTTGTTTGATTTTCAGTGGTCAGTTAATCATTTGATATCTTCTAACACCACCTTCTTCATCATTATCTTATTGAAAGAAAACACCTCCAATAGCCTAAGAGTTAACTATACGTACAAGAAAGATGGAGGTGGGACTTTTTACAAGAGCATGTTGTGACAGTACAAGAGGCAATGGCTTCAAAGTGGCAGAGACTAGATTTAGATGGGATATTGGGAAACAATTCTTCCCTTTGAGGGTGGGGAGGCCCTGGCACAGGTTGCCCAGAGAAGCTGTGGCTGCCTGTGCTGGTTTAAAGGTAAACCAGCAGGAGAAATGAACCCAACTCAAGGGAGGTTACAAGTCAGAACTACAATTTACTTTAAAAGATTACAATAAATACACTGATACAGAGAAAAAATTGGTTTCCACCCACAAAGAACAGATGTATAACCCTACACCCTAGGCACAAACAGGATGGTGTTCATTGGCCCCTGTGCTGAGCACCACGTGGGAACCCTGATTACAGAGTAAAAGGAAAGGAAAACCTGTTGGTGAGGATGATGTCACAGTTTGGTCGAGAGTGGCAGTCACAGTCCTGTCGAGGTTCTGCTCCAATTCTGGATCCCATGAGTGGTCCCAGAAGTCCCCAAACCCCATGACTGTCTATGCTCAGGTTCAGGTGGGAATGCCCAGTACCTTCCCCAGGATGAATAGTTCTACAATGAGTGATTTACCCAGTAAGTCATGGGATATTGGAATCTTTGATGGCTCATGAGCAAACATGAACCCTCTGGCTGGGTGTAAAGGGATGCCTCCCCGAGGGGAGTTATCACAGCTGAGTCAGTGGTGTGAAGACAGAAACACTCCCCTGTCTCCCAGGGTTTTCTAACACCCAGCTTGCAGCCTGAGAGGTCAGGTGTGCCCTGGGCAGCTGCTGCAATGAATCCATCATTAGCAGTTAGTTAAAAATGCCACAGAAGGTGTAGAACACCCAGTTTTGGTTACACCCACACAGTGATAAACTGGTCCCAGCTGCTGAACTAGGACACTGCCCCTGGTTCCCTGGAAGTGTCCAAGGCCAGGTTGGACAGGGTTTGGACCAACCTGGAATAGTGGAAGGTGTCCCTGTCCATGAATGATCTTTGTGGTCCCTTCCAATCTAGATCAATCTATTATCCTAATCATGTAATAATTCTAAATCTACATTAATTCTAATTATTATAAATTGCAAACCATTGTCTTAGTTTTATGCTTCTCTTTTACATGTTGATTTACTGAGCAAATTCAGATACGCAAAAGACTTTCCTTCAACATAACAGTCCCCACTGTGGACTGGACGCCCTTCAGCTTGAAATTTTATCTCCATTCAAAAAGTTAAGCAAACAGCATTATGGTCTCTCCCTGTCCCATGGAGAATGAAATCTGAGAACTGCTTACACCCTTCCCAAGGTTAGGCTGTATATCAGTGTTTGCATCCTTACCCTGGGACAGAAAGCCTGGCTGGAGAGAGTCCTCCCTTCTGAAGTGTGTGTGCTCATGTCTGCCAGAATAAGCTCAGGATCACATTGCAAATCTGCTTTGTTGCACTCTGAAGCCTGGGAATATTGATGAAAATCTCTTTGTCAGGTGGTTCATTGCATAAATTCATCTGATAGTCTGAGTTTGTAGTAATTTGGACAATTAATGTTCATCTTTTCAACCACTCAAAGAGGGGATCAAACTTGGGACAGAGTGATCTGTAAATTACAGGAGATCTGCCAGGCTGGGAAAAAGCAGCTGTGAGGAGCAGTGTGCACCTTGCCCTGCCCTCAGCACCACACTGCCTCTTTCACACCTTGCTTCTCTTATCCTGATGTCCCTGGGATGCTGGAATAAAGGGTAAATAAATAATAAAGGGAATTGCTTCTCAGTAAGGAACACTGTTCATCCCATCATGGATTACCTGGGAGCCTTGTCAGGTAAAAGCAGAACACTCAGTGTGGCAAAAAAAAGAATTAGGAAGAAGAAAGGAAGGAAGGAAGGAAGGAAGGAAGGAAGGAAGGAAGGAAGGAAGGAAGGAAGGAAGGAAGGAAGGAAGGAAGGAAGGAAGGAAGGAAGGAAGGAAGGAAGGAAGGAAGGAAGGAAGGAAGGAAGGAAGGAAGGAAGGAAGGAAGGAAGGAAGGAAGGAAGGAAGGAAGGAGGGAGGAGAGAAAGGAAGGGAGGAGAGAAAAGAGAGGAAGGAAGAAAAGAGAGAAAGAGAAGGAAGGAAAGAGAGAAAGAGAGAGAAAGAAAGAAAGAAAGAAAGAAAGAAAGAAAGAAAGAAAGAAAGAAAGAAAGAAAGAAAGAAAGAAAGAAAGAAAGAAAGAAAGAAAGAAAGAAAGAAAGAAAGAAAGAAAGAAAGAAAGAAAGAAAGAAAGAAAGAAAGAAAGAAAGAAAGAAAGAAAGAAAGAAAGAAAGAAAGAAAGAAAGAAAGAAAGAAAGAAAGAAAGAAAGAAAGAAAGAAAGAAAGAAAGAAAGAAAGAAAGAAAGAAAGAAAGAAAGAAAGAAAGAAAGAAAGAAAGAAAAGGAGAGAGCTTGCAGTCTGTTCTCTTTTTTTGATCATAAACCAGAATGGTTTCTATATACACAGAGCACACTTGTAGGGTGAGAGACAGAAAGACGCTGAGATTGCTTTTGCAGCCACTGTTCAGGAGTCTCTTTAAGCTCCCTTTGCTAAACCATTACTAGCTCAAAGTGGCCTTTTGATCTTCCTTACTCAGTATAGAATCACAGAATGCCAGAATGGTTCGGATTGGAAGGAACCTCAAAACCCATCCCATTTAACCCCTGCCTGGGCAGGGACACCTTTCACCAGCCCAGGTTGCTCCAAGCCCCATCCAACCTGGCCTTGGACACTTCAGGGATGGGGCAGTCACAGCTTGTCTGGGCACCCTGTGCCAGGGCCTGCCCACCCTCACAGGGAAGAAATGCTGCATCTTAGATGTGAGTAGGGAAGAGACATAAAAAATGTCCCATGTTCCCATGTCCTCACTGGCAAGGAGGGTAACATCTGCTCAGCTTGTAGCTGGAATGATTTCTCTCTCCTGTAATAATATAAGGGGGGAAAAAAGAGTTGAAATCAATTCTTATTGACTTTAAAGCAGAAATAATTTTGCGGGGCATAGTACTGGGCACTGTAGAAATTCAAATAGAGTTGTGGTACTTTTCAGCTGTGCAGTCCATCTGGACCAGATATCGATACACATATGGGAGCAGGAATTTCATTCACATACTCTTTTTTTCTTGAAAATAAAGCCTGTAAACACACCTTCTGAAATTCCCCCCTCATTCCTTTCACGGCCATTCAGATCATACTGCTGATTTAGCAGCAGTATGTGCTCTACCCGGGCTTTGACAGCATATCGTTAACATCACCCTTGACTCATCATTTCTGGGTACACAGGAACTATGACATGTTCCTTGAAGTTTCCTTAAGAAAGTGATTGGGGGGGGGGGGAGGGGGGATGTTCACGCAAAAAAAGATGCAGAATTCAAAAGCAGCCTGCAGAGAACTTTTTCTGGAAGCATTCTCCAATGTCAGACAGATGAAACAGGATGGGGAGAGCTCTGGCTGCCACAGAGTCACTTTTGACTGTTCCCAGGTGCTTCCATCCAGCAGGAAAACAACAACAGAGCCTATTGCAGCCATCAAAAACCAATGAACATTTTAGTCTCCCTATCAGTGTGTTCTTCAGCATAAGTTAACACTGACACATCCACAAAATCCTTGGACCCTGAAAGTTTGAGGCAACTTTCCTTCAGAAATGGAAATATGTTTTAAATCTGTTTGGCAGCCTGGCTGTGGATTAGCAAATACATAATGAAAATGCACAGCAGCTTATATATCCATCTTCTATTCTGACAAGTCAAGCTTAAATTATTGATGAGAGACTTGTAAACATACTCCTTTGTCATGCAAACCTGACTTCCTTTTTGAAGTTTTCTGATTGGTCTGTTATTGAGGCTTTTCTTCTCAGAAGCTGATGTATATTTTTGCAATATCAAAGTGCAATATCAGCTCATCTGTAATGAACCATCAGTAAGGAAAGAAAAGTTTTTATAAAACTGGAATTCTGTTCCCCACACCCAATGCACAGGCTTTTCTGCTTCACAGACAACACTCCTGCCCATGCTTTAAATGAATAATTGACTCAAGAAAAGGAATATGCTTTCCATGGAACTTCATTTTAAAAGGCAAAAGTAACAGAAAACCTAAAGTTTTAAATTCAACAGAAGGAAATCACAGTGCAAATAATTAATTTAAAAATGTCACCTTGTACTGTTTAGAAAGCCACCTACCATACAAATCCATCCCAGAAGAGAACATTGTTCAAACACATTGAGAGAGAGCACCCATGGTTTTTTCCTGCATGGCAAGCTATGGCAGGACACCACCTTAATTCCTAACACAAGGTAAATAATCATAGCTGAAGGAAGGCAGATGTAGATTTAGACATTAGAAAGAAAATCTTCCCAGTGAGGGTGGGCAGACCCTGGCACAGGGTGCCCAGACAAGCTGTGGCTGCCCCATCCCTGGAAGTGTCCAAGGCCATGTTGGACAGGGCGTGGAGAACCCTGGACTGGTGGAAGGTGTCCCGGCTCATGACAGGGGTGGGATGGGACTGGATGGGCTTTAAGGTCCTTCCAATCCAAACCATTCTGGAATTTTGTGATCTTTGACAAGGAATAGCCAACACCAAGGCTTAATGCTCATTTTTGAATGGTTTAGTTTTGGTTCTGCTTCAAGATGGTTATTAATTGCTAGGGAAGGTGCTATTTGTGGGGTTAATATTGACCACAAATGCAAGTGCTTGTTCAGTTTGGTGTATCAGGCACTCTGTGTGTGCTGTGATACAAAATGTTCCTTGGTCATCTACTGTCTGTACATGTTTCACGTCTAACTACTATTTTCTGAGAGGTGGAGTCTTGTTTCTTTCTTAGAATTGTCATTCCAGAAGATAAATCTGAAAGGGTTGTTTATATGCTGAATCACAATTCCTTCCTTTCTCTGTTGCTGCCAAGGTATCTGCAATATGATACTTTAACTCATATTTATATGTATACACACACTGAAGTATACTTATATATATTTTATACTATATTTACCTAATGTTAAGCATCCTTTTCAGACTCCAAGTTTTATTTGGTGCACTTCAGATCTCACCTCCTTTAGTTCAAATTTTCCAACTTATAAAATGATTTTAAACATTGCTGGTGGCTGCTCTGTTCCTCAGGTAAATGTAGACCAAGAGGAAGGTCTGTCCTTCAGCTGTTGAACATGAAGCTATGGAACAAAGAGAGTAACTCTGATTACTCAATCTTTTCTTGTATTCCAGAGCACCTACAACTTTATTGCAACAAATAATATGAACCTTGAACCTTCACCAACAAACTAGAAGTTCCCAGTCTATTTTCCTGTCTTTTGGAAAGTTCAGTAAGTATGAAACCTATTTGAGTGGTATCAGATCCTTTCAGGCTTCAGCTTCTGGAGTTTCTGAAGGTGTGTGTTGTCATTGCAGCATTTTTGTTGCTTTCTCTTTGCTGGGATTTATGCATTTGGAAACCAAATCAGAATAGCTGTATCAGTGGACAACATTGGATGGGACAGGGACTGGTGTGTTTTTGGAAGTTTCTCTATGGTCTTTAGGTGCTCCCTTGGAATGGAGTTCCAATGCCTATGGACATAACCATGTGATTTTACTCTTTTAAGATAGGATACAGCCTGCTGTCTTATCATTTAGTTATGAACAAATTTTTCATTCTTCCTGACAGGTACAGAAATCATTGGTATGTTTGTGCAGCTGCAGTTGTGTAATTTCCAAATTGCAGGCTCTGTCCTTCTCCCCTGTTTTTCTCAATTATCTCAGTCACACATTCAGATTCCCAAAGGTCACATTAAAGCCTCATTATCCCCCATTAGTGCAGCACCAATTCAGTGGAGAAATCAAGAAATGGGTGTCTTGGTATAACAGCACCAACAATTCCTTTTTCCTTTTTTTTCTTTGACTCCCCCTTACCTCAATAGGAATCAAGACCTCATTTTCTTATACAAGTGATTCATAACAGCAGCAAGATTAGGAGAACTGTGCTGATGACTGATCATCTTAATATATTGAGTGTTTGCAAGGATACTGAGCTGTCTAATGTACTTAGTTATAATCAGATGATAACTACTGTGCTTAAGCACTTTAATTTACCTTGGACAACATTTCATGTGTCATTCTAGCTCCCTGATATCATTGCTTTTAGGAAAAGAAATTTCAATAATAAATCAGCATGAGCACATCTATAAATTCAGCAGAAGAGAGAGATTAGAGAACCTTGGTATCAGCTCAATTTTCCAGTCATATTCAACTACATGTTTTCTGCCAGGATAGGGAAGGAATCAAGAAAATGGTTTCATTAAGAGTCTGTGTTTAGGTTTTTAAACAGTACAGTTTTTCTGAAGGCACAATCCAGCAGTGGAATGCAGCCAGTGATCATTTGTTAAAACTGTTCGAGGGTTTGAGAGCAGCAATCATTTACCTGAGGGAAGATTGCAAACTGCATTTTCATACTTCCCCAGGCTCCTAATGGCATGGAAATTGGAAGTTTCATTTTTGCTCCATCCAAGGTATATATAATAGCATTAATGATCACCTTCGTTGCCTTGTTACATCTGCTTCTACCAGTGCTCAACTAATACCTCCTGGCCAAGAGCTAGCAATTCCAGGGAAAATTAGATTTACTAAGATGCTTTCACTGTCAGACTCACATGGAAGATATATTTGGGCTATATTTATAAAATATTCAAACCCAAAACCACAATATCTGCACCCGCTAAAGCCTTAGCAAGACAGTGCATGGAGAGATCTGCGTGACAGCACCAAGAAAATGTTCAGGACTGAGAGGATGTTTGCTGGGAGTGATGATGCCAGATGGAAGTGAACTATGTTCTAAAGGAAAGTGATTCCCCAGCTAATAAAACCAGTTATGCTATAAAGTGTCAGAGCACAGTAGAAATCACCAAACCTCAAGTGTCTTGCAGGAATATGCTTGGAAAACAAAAATTAAAAAAGAAAATAATTAAAATTAATAAAATCTTTCTTTGGGTAAAATTTTATATTCTTGAAATCTAAAACACACATCTTTTTGTACACACACAGATAAAACTTCATGATTACCTGCTGTTTAAGCGACTATCTTCTTGTAAATTAGGCAGCCAAGCAATCATGTTGTTAGGTAACTTATGCATTTTGAAAAACTAACTAAATACATAGTTTTAGTGATCTGAATAAAGAAATGTTGCATGCTATTTACATCAGAAGGGGGAGATGAAGCTGTGGGCTCTGGCTGAAAGCTCTGTTAGCTCTGTTAGCGATGCAGAGATGTGGCTTTTGGGGCCAGGAATGGAAAGCTCTGCTACTTCCAGGGTTAGATTTCATTATATCATAGAATCATAGAATCATAGAATCGATTGGGTTGGAAAAGACCTCCAAGATCATCGAGTCCAACCCTTGGTCCAACTCTAGTCCATTTACCAGATCATGGCACTCAGTGCCACGTCCAATCTGTGTTTAAAAATCTCTAGGGATGGTCAATCCACCACCTCTCTGGGCAGCCCATTCCAATGCCTGATTACTCTCTGGAAAGAATTTTTTTCTCAGCTCCAACTTAAATTTCCCCTGGCAGAGCTTGAGCCCATTGTGCCCCCCTGTCCTATTGCTGAGTGCCTGGGAGAAGAGACCAGCCCCCAGCTGGCCAGAACTTCCCTTCAGGCAGTTCCAGACAGTGCTGAGGTCACCTCTGAGCCTCCTCTTCTCCAGGCATTTCTGCAGAAGCCAAATTCAGCTTTGAATCACAAACTGCTCTCAAAACTCCTGCATCTGTGATAGCTCCTGTATTTTTGTGGAGACTTAACTGAGTGCATTGAAAGGCCAAGGAATTTTCACCTCTAAGTGAGATATGTATTCTTGTGTAGTAAAAGGGAAAAACAGCCAATGAGAAGAAAACCTCATGGCTAAGTAAGCTAAAATAAAACCCTCATTCTCTTCTGAATTAGATTAATTGATGAGATTATATTTGCAAAGGTAAGTACGGAGGCTAGGACCTGTTCTTTAATCTTCTAGAATGTGATGAGTGGGTGTTAATTACCATTCTGAATGCTCTCTGCTGCTTGTAAGAGCTTGATAAGTAGAATGTTAACATTTGTTATGCACTTACACTTTATTGTCTGTCCAGTTTCTCTGTTAGTCATTCTTTTGTTACAGTTTTTGAACTGCTATATTTTAGAAAAGGGAAATATGAATTCATTTTCTTGTTGCAGGACAGCAGCTGAGATCAAGGCCAATATTTATTTCAGCATCATTTTATCTTATAAAATGAAATAGAACTATACTGATAAATCTCTTTTTGATGTAAATACTTCAACTTTCAGAATTGAAATGCTTCCTTTAGTTCATATATCATCAATTTTTGTTACAAAAATGGGATGGAATAAGAGAGCACACAGACAATACAGTTTACAGCTCAACAAAGGTCAGACCTCAGCTTTGCAGTTTGGACCTTTTGCCAGGCATTGGTGAAGAAATAGGAAAAAAACTGATTAAAATATTGATAATTTACCAGCATAGGAATGAACACACATACATGCAGCATTTGCAATAGTTTTGCATTTTTCAAATGTACATAAAATATTTAATTATAAAATTTACTACAGATTTTTAACATTTTTAAACTAATTTAATGTCCAAACATTTTTACTTAGTGAAATGCACGTACAAAGCAATGAAATAGACTCAAATACAAAATAGATTTCATGTCCAGCTGGCTTTTTAATGTACAAAATTATTCTACATTATGATCTTTTTATTTTTGTATTGCCTAGAAAGAACCAAGAAAGCCAAGATTCATAGTGAGAATTACTTTTACTCAAGGAGAGATTGATTTCTAGAGTGGGATGCAGAAACTCTTATGGACAATATAATTGGCATCCCATGGCAGAGGGGTTGGAGCACCATGAACTAAAATGTCTCTTCCAATACAAGCCATTCTATGAGTCTGTGATGTAAAGATTTCAACAGCAGAGTCTTAAAGGTAAATAGACACCTAATGATATGTACTTGAATTTTTTGAATCGTTTACTCACTGATTTAAATGAAAATGAAGCATTTAAATCAAAATGAGGCACTTAAAAATGAGCCTCAGATGTACAGGATTTGCTTTGCAAAATGATTAGTGCATCAGCAAGGCAGAGCAGGATCCTGTTCCGTTCAGGTGCAGGTGACAGTGGGAGAGACCCCAGACAGGGACTCTTTGCTCCTCCCTGACCTTGTCTCCACCCTGCAGTGAGAGTCCTCTCCTACACCCACCCCTGGGGAGTAAAACCTGCTCCTGCTCCACGCTGGGTGCCTTGCAGTGGTTCCCATTTTTGGGAAGGTCTAGGAGAGGCTTTCCTTAAAAGGGTTGGAAAGGTGTCAAAATGAATAATAGCTTGTGCAGCCTCCGAGCGTCGCTGGAGCCACTGAGTATTAACAAACAGAATTAACATTTACAGGTTAAAGATCTGTTTCCTTGGTGGTTATTTTTCAGCATTAAACATAATTTACAGCCAGCTGATTTATGGGCAAGGAGTCATTTAGGATATTAAACAGTACCAAGTAGCTGCTTCATTGCTGCTGAGCAGCTTCAAGCCTTCCACTCAGCCCCTGTGCCATCCCTCCTGAAGAAAGGGACCATTAATAAACTGTTCTGTGCACGAGGAGAAAGGCCTGAGCACTGCAGCCTCATTTCAGAGGTAATAGACTTAATAATGAACAAATGACACTGGAAGAGTTTTAGGTTATTATTTCTAGTAATGTATGTGCCTTGCTATAGCTCTGCATGTGGCAAGCTCAGCTCAGGGAAAACATTCCATGGTTATTCACATCACAGTCTATTTTGTGATACTTTTCTGAAAAGAGGTCCAGACAAAAGCCTCCACAGGACTATATGCCAGTTATTACTTAAGAAAATATTGTTTAGAATCTATGAGAACTGGTGTAGGAGTGGGAGGAGGGACTGTGGCAGTAGTCTCTCAGGGTTTCACTCTACATCTGTCTTTAAAAGAGATACAACTCACACTCTCTTTTAGCTCATTATGTGTTTCTTGAGCGGAATGATTTTGGGGACGGGGGGGACGACAGGGAGAGAAAGAAATGCTTATACCAGGTTTTCTTATAAAACTAAAATTTTGGCAGACAGTGTAGAAAACTTTGAAATTACCAAATATTTCAGGGGAACTTGGCGTCAGTACTGAGTGAACTTTAAAACACCTCCAGGGATCTGCATAAGGATTTATGGTAGCTATTTGAAACCAAACTAAATTTAGAGATTTTGCATGGTTCCAACCCCAAGTCAGACTATGCTGGCAGTTCAGGCTTGGTTCTCCTTGGAGCTTCCACTTTTATTTGAATCTGAAATTCCAAGGAAAGCTCAGGAGATGCAAACATACCCAGACAGCTTCCCCCTGAAGTGCTAACTGACTTGTGAACCAAAACCCAGTTGAATTCCAGTCTATTTAAAATCCAGCAGGCAAACACTTGGCTAAGGACAACTTTTTATTCACTTACATACATAAAAGGAAGACAAAATGGTAGTACAGCACCAACCATACAACATATTTAGAGGACAGTGAGAAAGTCTCTATGCTCCATACAATACACTTTGATAGAGGATGTCACATCTTCTACTTGGACATCTCTACAAGCTATAATTTCACCTGTACACCACTTCTAAAAACCAGAACATGCCCAAAATCACGGCACTGTCCACCTCCCTTCCTAATTCTTCTCCAAGATAACTAAGTTTTAAAGAAACTTTGTGTGAGGGGCATGATTATCATATTCCTCCTGCTCCTGGCTGCCATACCTGTGGCTTCCATGGGGACACCTCAGATAAGTACAGACAAAATTGCTGTAACACTGCCAAGCCCTCCATAGACAACAAAAATAATGGGAAGAAGGGACTGGAGACAAGGATGGTTTCACTGCATGGCAGTTGCACACAGCCTGGTAACAGAGGGTGCACACACCATGTGCATGCAGAAGTGAGGAGAATGAACCAGGGTCAGCACAGTCTGGACTATACAGGACAGAATCCCACAGGGAACTGGGAAAGGGCAGTCAAGAACCTGTCTCACATTAAACACAACATCTGGCCAGGGACAGTTCAATTCAGGCAAATAAACAGGTGGGTTTGTTGTGATTAACTATTTACTGGCTGCACAGGTATAGAATATTCATCTCTTAGAGACAACTGCTAGTGCCATTTCCTCTGCCATCATGGTCCTCCCAGTCCCATGGACAGCAGCTCTTGTAACAAAGGCTGCACATCACCCAAAAGTGCTCAGATGCATTAAACAGCTAAAAAAAGTTCCTCTTGTTCTGTTAAGAGCTGCAGTTTTCAGTCACCTAGGAGCAAGAAAAGGCCAGAGGAAAAATTGACAGTAAGAGGTGGGATGAACTAACTGGAGAAAAAGGAATACTGGGTCTCCAAAGGGAGGCAGAAGCACAATGACCTTGTCAAGACAAGGAACAAGGATGGCCAATGTGGGGCTTCTGAAAAATAATAACAGAATAAGAGAATAGTTTGAGCTGGGCTTAAAGATTCCTGTGTTCTTGTCACTCTTCAGGAACCAGTGCAAGGGAGAGGATCACACCATGGAAACCACCAGGTCTCAGATGGAATCTGTCTTCAGGGCCACAGTTTAAGCTGCACTTCTGATGAAGGATCTTCAGCTTCAGAACTGTTACAAAGTGAAATTCATTACTATCATAATTATCATTCCTATGCTAACAGATGGGCAGCTGAGA
Organism: Pithys albifrons albifrons; assembly: GCF_047495875.1. Lineage (NCBI taxonomy): Eukaryota > Metazoa > Chordata > Aves > Passeriformes > Thamnophilidae > Pithys > Pithys albifrons. The sequence continues at coordinate 1,211,928 of NC_092469.1, read as the reverse complement.
TTGTGAGAGTGTTATTTGTTCAAGGTCACACAGGAAATCTATGGCAGAACCCCGGTTTGAACACAAGTCCCCAGAGCCCAAACCAAAGGCTTTAAGCACCAAACTATTGTTTTTTTCCTCAAACAGCCCAGCTGGCACTTCATTTAGAGAGTGCAGCAGGTAAGGGCTGACATTCCAAGTCATTTCAATTGATGTTATCAGGCTATAGCAACAAAAACATGTGCAGTGGAGTATTGGCAGCCAAAGGGATAAGTGATGATTGTAAGAGAAACTGTTTGTGTTTCTAGCCATCTGTTGGCAAATAATCGAAATTATTATTATTTTTAGGAGTGCTGATTCTGCCATAGTTGTATTTCTGGTGTAGGGTAGTGGATGGCTGAGAAAAAGCATTTGGTTCTGGGAGAAAACAGAAACACAAAACTTTATATAGTTCTAATTCAACCTACTGATAAAATACAAGGGCTTTCCATTCACAAATTTCGCAGGAAACATAACCATAAGATCTGGATAATGAAAAATATCATAATGTACTAAGAGACCAAAGGTGCAGATGACATCTACAGGTTCTTAGCAGATGAAGCTTTTGTTTTCTAAGGTTTAAATCTCTCCTACTGCAATTATTGCAAAAGAAAAACAGCCTTCATAAGTAGTATCCATCTCTCCACACACAAAGCTCTGCCTTGCTCTGTCTGACAGTCACACAAAAAATTTAATTCCTACCTAAACAAGGTGTTGGAGTGTCAAAGCAGTGTTGGAGGTAGGAGCTGTGTCTCCTCTTGTGCTCTGGGAAAATCACAATGGAACCCCTGAGCACACAGCATTGTGGCTCAGGAGGCACAAGGCACAGTGGGGAAGGCTCTGTTTTCAGTCACACACAATGTCTTTCCCCCTTCAGCAACAAAAGGCAAAGAAGAAGGCAGCTCCTCTACACCCAAAGGAGCAGCTCAGGGAATGAGGACAGGCTGTGCCTGAGGAGCACAGCTGGGGAGGAAGGGATGCCTCTACCGCTGAGTTTTGGTAGGAACTTGCAAAACAAAACATAAAGACTGCCTTTTTCTTTGGCCATCATAAGCGTCCATAGGCAGTTAAATGCCTCCCTGACATCTGATCCCTTCAGATCTCGGAAGCTCAGCAGGGTCAGCCTCGGATTAGTACTTGGATGGGAGACCTCCTGGGAAATGCCGGGTGCTGTAGGTTCTAGTCCTGAGGAACTTCACTGGCACTGTCCAAGCTCGCTTGGCCGTGGCAGATGAACCTCAGGACTTAAATGGTGGGGCCAGTTCTGTGCACGCTGAGCCTCACCTAAAATCCACTGTGCAGGCTGGAAGGGCACACCCACGTGGGGACAGCCCTGCCCAAATCTTCGTTCATGAAGCTGAGCCACACGCATAAGTGTCCTCTGTGCAATGAGCTGAGCATTCCCTCACACTTACACAAACTTTCCTTCCATTAGACTGAGATACTCTCTACATCTTACAGATCTGTGAAGTTAGTGGCAAAACCAGTTATAGATTCTGATTTATTGTCTGCTTTGCCTCAAACCAACAGGACTATACATTAAGGGGGGGAAAGCCCCCATGCAGTCTGTATATTTATAACCTTGTCATTTAAACATTTGGCAGCCTTTCAGCTGCTCCATATGGTCACTGTATTAAGCTGTACCATAAAAGGAACTATGAGGCATAGTCAAAAGAAAGCTGATATTGTATGGCTTAAAATTCTGGCAGTAAAAATAATAATCAAGGAAAATTTTCAATAAGGGCTTTTTGTGGTACCTCAGGAACTTCAAAGGCCTCGTAATGAGACACTGTCATCCTTAAGCACTGCTGGCAGGCTGTCTTCGTGCAAGATGACTTAGAATACACACATCAAAGCTACTGGTAACCTTGTGCTTAACATAAATAGAATTCTTGTTTTCAGAAGGTGACCAGTAGGAGACAAAATTAGAATTTAGAAATTGGGAAAATTCTACACTGTTTGAGGGATTGGATAAAATAACAAAGAAAAAACTCTCCTGGAAGAATGTTTGGCGATGGGTCTGATAATTTACACTTATCAGAGTATTATAATGCATGTAGAGACAAACTAAATTTTAAAAAGTCACATCATAAATGCACTGCTGTGCTTCTGTACATATTTGCAAGTGATACATCAGCACCTGAAGCAGATGGGCTGCCCCTTCTCCCCATGCTGCTCTCTTTAGACAGAATTCAAAACAAATGCCCTGCTAAGCCAAATAACAAGAAAAAAACCCACTCAGTTCAATCTCCCACCCTTAAACTTGTATCAGATTTGTGGGCTTAGAAGTTTGTGATTATTATTGAGCAGTTGAGTCTTTGTGTTTGTGCTTTGGGATGCAAAAGTATTCTCTCTACCATCAGCTAATTCTGACTTTTTTTTCTGTCTCAGGGATTTCTTTTGAGATCCAGCCATGGAACAGAGGCAGCTGAAACAACCCCAGAGCGGTGTCTGCTCACAGTCCCATGGCATTTCCTGAGGTCTGGAGCCCTCATCTGAGCAGAGTGTGGGTTGATAGCCCGGATAAGCCTTAATGGGTTGTGGGAAATGCCTCAGCCCCCTGGAGGGATGCTCCTAGCAGAGGAGTGATGGGTGATAACTGATGACTGATAAGTGATGGGTGTTACCAAAGAAAGGAATGTTATTAAATGACCATGGCCTTTCCTTGCAGCACACTGTGGCAGGCTGCAGACTCAAGGAGCCCACCCCCCTCAGGCATCTGTATCACCTCGCAGAACATTTGATCATAGTTACAGGAAACCACCTGAAGAAAAAAAAGTATAAAAAGAAATGCAGTTTAAAACTGCAATGGAGAGAGGGGGAAAATGCCATGTCTCTGCAAGGGTAACTGCTGGCAGCCTGTTCTACCTTATTCTCTTGGAACAATGTAGGGGTGAGAACCATGTGTTTTCTATACTCTATACTTTACTTTCTTCAATTTACTTTCTTACAAACTTATTCCTTTATACATTCTATCTTACATCTTAAGCTAACAGCTACTTTGATTCTAACTTTATAAGCACCTTCTTTACTAAGTGTGTTTTGCTACTTTAATACTAATAACAGTAACTTGCTTTACACTTTGCTACTTTATTTTAGTTATTGCTTTCTTTTGCAGTATGCAGTTTCTTTTTTCAACATGTGTGTTGAGAAGCAGCTCTGTTCTTTCCTTTTGCTTTGTGTTACAGAGAGAGTGGTGTGCAAGCTATTTTATTGCCCTGTGTTATTAAAAACATGTCTAGATAGGTGTTTGGGTGGCTGTGTTTCTAGTTAGTAGTTTTCTGTTGCCAGTTTCTGTCTGTTGTGAGAGTGGGATACACTGCTGTATTGTAACGTGAGTTTAGTGTGTTTGTCTCTGTAAAATGTGTTTTGTGCTGGTTTCTTTTAGGGTCTTTTATTATCAATTAAATACAATCTTGCAGCAAAACGTTATCACTGGCAATGAGAAACCCACAATAACTGTCACATATTTGTATTAATAAATGTTATTTCGGGAGCTGTTGTGGGGAAAGATCTTTTCTTGCTATTAAGTGTGGTCTCAGAGCAGAGGTTAGAAATCCTTCCAACCTGTGTGCTGTCTGTAGTCAATAGGCAGTGTTGGGAAACATAAGGCTCTAATTTTCTGGAGACACTTACATAGCTGTAAGTTCTTTCCTTGGCTTAAGTGTGGCTTCATATCAGAGGTCAGAAACCCTTCCAACCTGTGTGCTACCCCTGTTTGGTAGGCAGTGTTGGGAAACATAAGGATCTGATTGTCTGGAGGTGCTTATTGCTAATAATTTCTCCCTGGCTGAAGTGAGGTCCTCATAGGGGAGTTAAAAATCTTTCCAGTCTGTGTTTTGTTCTGAGTTGACAGGCAGTGCTGGGTACATAAAGTTTTGATTATCCTGAGGGCGCTAATAGATATTAACTTTATATTAATACAGTTAAGGCTAGAAATCTTTGCATTTATGTCTCCCTCCTCCCTTTCATGTGACAGCAGAGCAAACCAGAATTGCTTCCCCTATGAACCTTCCTACTTTCAGATTCAAATCAACAGTACCACAGTTGTCATTATTAAACATCATCTGTGACAACATGCAAAGTAAATAATCTGTTACTTCTTTTGCAGAAACTGAACCTGGAGTGTGACCCTAACACTGCACACATGAAAAATAAACGTATTGTGTACAGTAACTTCAGCGGGAGAGGAGAGATAGAGAGGAGGTACAATTTAATTAATAAAATGAAAATCCAAAATTCTTCTGAACTTAAATTTTTTTCCTCATTGTTAGCTCCTCAAAATGTTTCCCAATATTTTCTATTATTACCCACATTAAAAGTGAGAAGTTGAAATATTGAGCTAACCTGCCATCCTGGACAAGAGCTATCCAAAGTCTTATATTCAATATCCAATCACTTCCCATTTCATTGCCCTCTTGCTTGTGCCACTTGGTGAGCCTTTCCCCTGCACAGTAGGTAACTGAGCCATTTCTCAAATCTTATATTTATGCTATAGTCATATTTAGACAATATCATCATGAAACAGTCAATCAACCAGTACTCTCTGCCAGAGGAGAATTCACATTTTATATTTATAATAATACAATTCTGAAGATGGATAACTGTAACAGTGGAGGGTGAATCAATAAAACTCTTGGCATATTGCAAAATCCTGTAACCTGAGGCTTCCAGAAGCAGCTCTTCAGTGACTCAAACTCCAGTTCCTTTGCCAACTATTGCCTTATTCTGTGCTTTTCAATATTGATTTCCTTGTGTGAAATGTCTAATTATCCTTCAGTATAATCTATGCAATTATTTTGGCTCATTCATTGGCTTGTTAAGAGGAGTGATTATTTGTGAGATATTTCTGAGTTATTAATTTTTTTATAAGCAAAAAAGAAATTCCCAATGGAATTTATCTGGTCTCTATTAATCAAAGAATTCACAATTTTGTTGACATTTGCACATATTTTCCACTGAGATTATGGGATAGTATTTAATGAACAAACTGGTTTTGATTAGAAAATCATCACCACCATCTCCTATTCATGAATTGGGCCTGAATAAACCCCAAATCTACCATTCCCTACTTAGGAATTCTTAGGCAAATGTCACTGCAAGACTTTGTGTGATGTGTTACAGAGTCACAGAATGTTTGGGGTTGGAAGGGACCTTCAGAGGTCATTCTGTCCCACCCCTGACATGGGCAGGGACACCTTCTACTAGATCAAGTTGCTCAGTTTTTGATCACAGTGTGTGAATAGAGCTTGGTACATGGAGAAATAATTCATTTCTTCTGAGGAGATACTTCCAAATGAAACCAAATCCAACCTCTCCCAACTTAAAACTCTGGAACGGCAGATAAGGCAGAACTGACAGATCAGAAACATTATTAATACTTATGCATGATTCATTTTTCTTTGCCATGCCAAAACCCTTTGGAGTAAATTGCTGGTTTAAATTCTTGTGCATTCTGAAATTCAAAGTAACTTGTCAATGAAACATGAAATTTGTCAGTACTCTCATTACCTCTGTGCTCAAAAAATTCATAAATAAATAAGTACACATTCTTGATTTTAAATGTTTATCAGTCTCGCTTTTTTTGAAAATGATTTGATAGTACATTAGTAATGAAAGGCAAAAAATAATCAGGATCTAAGTAAAAATGTTTAATTCATGAGACAAACACATAAACCAGTTTTAGTAATTAATAGAAATTCAGTGTCTTATCATTTTGAGTTGCTGTCTTTCTCAGCTGGCTCCAGAAAATATTTAAAAGAGATAACACACAAAATGACTAATGAGTTTGTACTTTTCATGAAGACATGAGAATGTGGCTGCACTTTCAAACTGTGCTGCCATTTGTTTTGTGGAATTAGCATGAACACTTTACAAAGGTTCTAGGTTTTCAAACCAATGCCCTTTTGTTCATTTATAAAAATTATATTGAGTTTTAGTTATGTATTTATATAATTTTTCTTAATTTATTTATTTATATGGACAACTTTATATACGTGCCTTTGATTTGCTTGTATGTGGACACAGTTGTATTTCATTTATAAAACTCCAAAATATATCCAGCTTCTGCCTGAATTGTACTGGAGGACTTTTTTCTTGTGAACAATCACTGGTTGATGTATTTGGCAAAGCTGAGTAGGAATTCAGCTCTTCCTGAGGAAGAATAAAGCAATTTATAATTTTCATAGTGCTCTTTGACCTAAACTTACTGCTATGAAATCAGTTTATAGGGCACAATTTTGGTCATGTGAGGAACTGTAAATGAGATATGGAAATAGTTATTGTAGCAAGATGCAAAGGGTGAGTTCTTTCCCAAATTCTATCCTAAAATATTGGAGAAGTGATATCTACCTACAGGTATTTGCATCTCCCAAACATCAGAAGTAAACTTTAAAACAACATATTAAATTGTACCAGCCAGTCTAAGTTCCTCACTCAAAAGCACAAAATCTCAGTGCATCTGCCCATGTGAATGATTGTTTCAGAGTGGCAGAGCTCAAGTTAATAAAACAAGCTGATAATGACCACCAATATGGAATCACTGGCATAAAAGCTCACTTTTAATCCACCTGCCAGTGAAACCCCAAAGCTCTCACAGAGTGACATGAGTATATGAGGAGTGACACTGCCTGTGAGGTATCGGGGCAGTTCCAGCTGAGCACAGAGAGCCTGCACACACCACACAGGCAGCTCATCTCATCCCCATGCAGCTTGGCTTATTTTTAAACCATCTTCCAAACACCAATGCCCAATACATCAGTGCTGTAGCTGTGAAATACCAGGGGGTTGAAGAACAGAAACTCTGCAAGAGTTTTCTTTCAGAAATATTAGTGACCATCTCTGAGTCAATGTAAATAAATGTTGGAAAATCCATATCTTCATTAATGGGCAAGTATAAGCTGAAGATGCTGCACACACCCCTTTATGCACCCCTTTAAAAACAGCACATCTGTGTATTGACAGAACAGATTTTAGATGACTGTCCTCAAAGAGAAGTGTTAAATGTGCCTTATTTTCCACTACACAATCTGGACTAAAATTTTTCCCCTGAGTTATGTCCTTACTAACATGGAACTGGAGAGGTTGTTAGAATGGGGAGAAAATATTCCACCATTGTTTTACCAACGTGGCTTAGCCTTCTGCAAAGATCTGGGGTCTCTCTACATGACTATGGTACACAATATTTATCAACACCTGCAAAAACCTTATACCAAGAAAATCCTAAATTTGAACCTGATACAGTTCAATGAGTAACACAAACTCTGATGACTGTAGATCATTCCTGTACATCAGCTCCTGAACAATAAAAGTAAGCTCTTATTATAATAAATAAAATGTAAAGGAGTGACAAATTGACTAAAAGACTTAAAAAAAAACATTTGGGTGCTGTGAGTATTCTGTTTTTTTCCACAACACTTTAAGGAAGTATTATTCATTCAAATGTCAAAGCTGAGGGCCACACTGAATCGAATTTCAGTGGGAAACTGGATGAAATCTGGGCAGTTCCAGTGCTGTCGTTGGTGCCACAGGCAGAACAGAGCAGATGGCAGCTGTTGTCTTGGTGATGCCTCTGCCAGTGCTTACGATCAGTTTCTACAAACCGGGTACATCACTTTGCCCTCTCTCCTTCCCCCAGCTGCAGTCACAGCAGTGGCACCTGTTAGAATCGGCTTTCAAAGGAACCTTATTTCTTGTGCAGTTGAGAACTTAAATTGCCTCTTTTACCACAGGCTCTTATATGCAATCAATATCTACTAACACCACAGATGATTAATCAAAGAAGGCTGACATATTCTTATTTGACCTTTGTGTGCAAACCCTCTCAGTGATGACACTTTACTGCTTAACCACTATTTTGCTCCAACATTATTCATCTTTGGAGAAACTACAAGCTCATGGAAATCAATAGCATAAAGGACAGAATTTCATCCTTGAGCTATGGATTCAGGATTCTGCAATGCAAGGCTGCAAGACTTGCAGTTTATAAGCTGTGAAACTACATTTATGTTTTAACCCAACACATCCATTAACATATTTCAGATCATTCATTCTTCCCTGGGAGGGTGGGCAGGCCCTGGCACAGGTTGCCCAGAGAAGTTGTGGCTGCCCCATCCCTGGAAGTGTCCAAGGCCAGGATGGACAGGGCTTGGAGCCACTTGGGCTGGTGGAAGGTGTCCCTGACCAGGGCAGGGCATGGACTTTAAGGTCCCTTCCAGTCCAAACCATTCCATGATTCTCTGATTCTGTGGTTTCTGACTGACCCTTATATGACTTCAGTGTGTTTCCCAGAGGGTCTCCTGACATTTATACATTTTCCACACTGTTTTCACCAGTAGAAAATAAAAACGCATGGACATCCAAGAGCAGAATTTGACTGTGTTTTACACAGTATTTCCATATGAAAAAAGTTGTCTGTGCCTTTATAAAGCCAAGTAAAAAATGGCAGAGAATGATTCCTCAGTTGAAGAATTTCTTTAACATTTGTCTAACTTGCAAATGATACAAGTTCAATGTATAAGTATTTTGTAGATTTAGGGCCCAATTATTTCAGAAATAGTGTGAATTTGAGCAGTTGGGGTACATTGTTGTGCAAAGATATGTTTTCTTCTCCATGTGTGTGGCTCATCTTCGCGAACAAAGATTTGGGAAGGGCTGTCCCCACGTGGGTGTGCCCTTCCAGCCTGCGCAGTGGATTTTAGGTGAGGCTCAGCGTGCGCAGAACTGGCCCCACCGTTTCAGTCCTGAGGTTCATCTGCCACGGCCGAGCGAGCTTGGACAGTGCCAGTGAAGTCCTCAGGACTAGAACCTACAGCCCCCGGCATTTCCCAGGAGGTCTCCCATCCAAGTACTAATCCGGGGCTGACCCTGCTGAGCTTCCGAGATCTGACGGGATCGGATGTCAGGGAGGCATTTAACTGCCTCTTCTCCATGTATAAAAGTCATAATAGCTGGTCTTTTCCTTTACTTGATGATTCCAGTAGAACTTACACAAGGTGCTACTGGTTTTATTTTATTTGTTATGATATAACAAGTCTAAACAACAGCTAAAGATTTATTACGTTGAATTAAAGTTAACAGCTGAGTATAAAACAATACATTATAGTCTTGCAATCCCTTATGGCCAATATTTATATTCCATTAAAGTCTGTTCTTTAATTTTGATAGAGTTACAAGCTACTAGCTTGAGGACTCCAATACTTCTGCTCTTTCTCTGCTCCTGGAGCACACAAAACTATGCCCATGCAGGGTAAATAATTGTTTTTAATCTGAAATGCATGAATGAAATCTAAGCATCAGATTATCATTTCACAGAATCATAGAATGGCCTGGGTTGGAAAGGACCATAAGGATCATCCCATTTCACCTTCTGCCCTGGGCAGGGACATCTCCCTCCAGCCCAAGTGGCTCCAAGCCCTGTCCAACCTGGCCTTGGACACTTCAGGGGTGGGGCAGCCACAGCTTCTCTGAGCACCCTGTGCCAGAACCTGCCCACCCTCACAGGGAACGATTTCTTCCCAATGTTCCATCTAACCCTGCCCTCTGGCAGTGGGAAGCCATTCCCCTTTGTCCTGTCCCTCCAAGGCCTTGTCAATGGTCTCTCTCCATCTATTTTGCAGGTTCCCTTCAGGCACTGCAAGGACACAGTTGAGTCACCCCAAAGCTTCCCCTCTTCAGGCTGAACAATCCCAGCTCTCCCATCCTTTCCTTCCAGCAGAGCTGCTCAAGCCTCTGACCATCCTGGTGCTTCCTCTGGACTCTGCAGCAGGTCCATGTCCTTCCTGTGCCCTTGACCAAGTTCTGCCAGAGACTTGGGCACTGAAAGAGAAGAAAATTACACAGGCCAGGAGAGAATAATACATGTTCCAGAACCACCTCATACCCAATTTTACAGTGTTTCATATGCTCTGCAAGGTTGCTACAGTACAAATTTACTCTATTTGCCTTCCAGTATAGCTGGAATCTGTTTGACTTAGATGCATTTCATAACTTCTAGTTCTTCAAGAATTTTGATTCATTGGCAGCTTTTCTGCTTACAAACAGTTAATTCCATTTTCATGTCTTCATTGGAAAAGGGAAAAACAGCAGAGTGCTCTATTTGCAGCCCCACAGAGCGATTAATATTCCTATGATAATGACATGCCCTGCTGTTTACACAGAGAATTGTGCAAACCTGCAACACCTGACGGGAACACTCTGCATTGCAACAGAGGGGAGAGAAAAGGTTAAGCTGAGATGATTCTAGGCTCCATGGACACCTTGAGGACACCTGCAAGCTGCTGTGGTGGGGAGGAGTCAGCTGAGCCTGCAGCAGACCCCGGGCTCTCTACTGAGGGAGCCTTTGGCAGCAGTCACCCATTTATTCCTACCTGTGGCTCAGGGACACACTGCTCAGAGCACACTCACATCCTCGCTGCTTGGCCACCACAAAATTCATTAAAACATGTCAATTAAATTACCTGATGGCCAATATGATGTGCATTTTACAGCACTATCTCACATTATGTTCTCTTTATTTCCACATTGAAACTCTCAAGGTAATCACAGGGAGAAAAATAACCAACCATATAAACAAATATTATCTTCTATAACCACAAATGGATAGCATCCCTAAAGCTAAATTACTGTGCATCTTATTCTGGATTATTTTATGCAATTACTTCTTTGATTACCAGTGTGGGGTGAGCTTTCAACCTTTAAAAATTAGAATTTTATGCACAAATATGTTTTGGAGAATAGCAAATGATTTAATAGCAGTAGCAGTAAAAATTGTATCAGCACAATCATTGAGCTAATGGAGAATCTGATGGAAAGACAAGATAACAAAGGAGAAATGATGCTGGAAAAATTGCTATGCTTTGAGTCCAAATGGCAAAAGTAGCATGAGAAGCCCGAGATTTCATGTGCAGTTAGTCTCAAAAATGAAAGATTCGAATATAATAAAAAGACATTATGTAACACATGGCTAAAAAGAAATGAAAAAAGACAGGGATATTCCACCTCTACCATAATTCTTTAAAATTACTGCTATCAAGAGGCTTTCACATTTTTGGAAAACCTCCTTGAGAAGTTGTTCTTCTCAAGAAGGAAAGAGCCTTAAAGGGCACGATATGCTTCAACTGGTGAGAGTAATTTGAAAGGTTATTGAGATGCAAAAAGTATAAAATAAAGATGTTTGATTAGAGATGACAAATTGGATGCTGGATAACAATAATGAAATTAACTGTGGACAATATTCAACAGAAGAAAAGGTATTCTGTCTGATGTTCATATTAAAGTGCAAAAATTCCTTTTATAACTTTTTTTAAAATATCCAGTTTTCTTTATCATGTTACATTTTTTATATATATAGTGGGTCAGAATTTTATAGCCCTGTTGGTCAGATCTTTCTTTTCACAAATAATGCAACTATTCTGAAGAGACATTAAAAACCCAATATACTATGAGCCAATGCAAAGGCTGGTTTGGAATATTGTTTTATTGTCTTTCTGCTGAACAGTCTCAAGTTACTTTTTGCTATCACCCAGGCTTTCAAAGGTTTGACTTCAGTTTGCAAACCATATAATTTCTGCTGAAAAAATAATTGTCTGTGTGCTTGCTTGGAGGGGCAGAGGACAAGGGAGGGAATGGGAGGCATTCGTCAGGGATGGTGTCAATATTAATGGTTTGTAGTCAAACTATTCCTCTGCATCCTCAATGGCATCAGCTTCCCTGAAATAAAAGCAATAAAATTTAGTGCACATGTGAAATGATGCTTGTGTTTCAGCCACAGTTGGCTGGACCACGTCCTGAGCATACAGATTAGCTGCTGCTCTGGTCCCACTGCTGGGAGAGGATGGAGCAATACTGCGCAGGTAGCCACAGATTATTGGACTCTGCACGTGCTGCCACTGCACCTCTACAGTTAGAGATGTTATCCCTCAAACTCTTCCAAGCTGCACATGCTCCCTGGCCACTGCTCCCCAGTGCTGCCCTGGACAGGTACCGTGGGTTTCAGCTCCCCCAGGATGTTTCCCTGTTCCAGGAGCAATGAGCAGTTACTCCTACATGTAATGACAGCACAAAGTGCTCTGAGGGGAATTCTCTTCTAACCTGATATAACAAGAATTAACACACGGTGCAAGTTCTTCTGTGGACTTCAGATCTCATATGGCATAAAAATGACAGAAAGCCCTTCCTCTGCAGCTACAGTTATGCAATAATCTCACTGTGTCACCTGCTCCAGCTTGGAAATGTGCTGTGCTTTCTGGGGCTGTTCTCTGTACTCCCCTACAGCCGCAGAGATGTCACCCCCATGCAGTGTCACGTGTGGCTGGAAGCGCAGTGTGGGCTCTACTCACGGCAGCAGGGCCATCACATCCACTGGGCGACTGGGTGACATAACAGTGTGTGCACACATCACCGTCTAATGTGACTCCAACTTTAAAGAAATGGATCATTCTGATAACAGCAGATAAAAGTAAGAAATTACCCATAAAACACCACTATTTGCTGCTACCTGAAGATTGAAGTACTGCCTGTAAAGGGTATTAGTTTGCCAGAAGCAGCCCTGGTTAAATACTGCAGCAACTATTGGACTAGTTTTAAATCACTCTCATGATCTAAACAAGCAAAAACATTCCAAGAAAACGCATACATCAATTCAAATGTTTGGCTCCTCTTCAGGTATTTACTGAAACAGACATGAAGAGGAAAAACACATAACTCCACTCTCTTACCACTCCAAATAAATGACCTGTCTGAATTTTACAAGCAGAGTACCCATTGTGCCTTTGGGTTAATCCTATGGGATAGATGTGCTCCTTTGCTAATACACCAGAGAGCATCACAGTGAAGAGTCATTTTATGGATACTTGTTATTACTGGGGTGATTCTGAGCCAAAGCAGCCAAGATTATAATGTTGACTATTTTTTGTGAATGAATTCAAATGAAGACTTGCACACATGACCTTCACATGCTGGTGCAGGTTATAACTGTGCTGACTCCTGTACAAGGTAACTTTAGGCTGCTGTTAATGGACTGAAAATCTTACTGAATTGCTGTGTGCTGTAAAACTGCTGATAATCTCACCCATTTTTAACAGAATGGGAGGAAAACAGTGAAAAGCAAGTAGACAACAGTTCTGCAGCAAGTAAAGACAAAAAACCGCAGCTGTTTTATCCACTTTTCCTTGGCTGTGACCCTGCTCTAGCAAACTCCCTGACCTATGGCACACTGTGCAGAAGGAGCAGCACTTCAGCCCATGCTGCCACAGCTGTGGGATGTGGCTCACAGGTGCTTGGATCTGCTGTATGAGCAGTCACATGTCTTTGTACAGATTATCCTCAGCTGCTTTGCAGTGAAGTGTTTTCAAGCCCACTGGCACCAATGACCAAAATAAATCCTCTTCCAAGTCCCTGACAGTGGCAGAGGCAGTGCTGGCACATCCATCCCCCAAATGAAGCAATAAGGAAGTTTGGGTTCCCTATAGGAATCACAGGCAGCTTGTTTGGGCTGTACCGAACAAGCAATGGAAACACAATTGTTGCTTATACAATAAGTGATTCCCAGAGCTCTTGGTGCAGAGGAGAGGCTTAAGAGGAAAAGGTTCCTTAAAATTCTGTGTCACAATTGCTGTCTTCACCAAGTCAGGTCAAACAGTCACCTTGAAAAATGAGGGGGCTGGGAATCACCAGCCATAGGAGTTTTAACAAAGAAAAGTGCTGGATTCTGCCCCTGGTTAGTGGCCAATTGGGCATGAGACAGCAGTGCCCTGGAGCCAGGAGGCACATCCCTGTCCTGGGGACATCAAGCCCAGCATGGCCGGGCCAGGGAGGGGATTGTCCCACTCTGCTCTGCTCTGGGGCAGCCTCTCCTGCAATGGGGGGGCAGTTTGGGGGGCCACAATGGAAGGGAGAGATTGAGCCACTGGAGAGTGTCTAAAGGGGACATGTAGATGGTGAAGGGTCTTGAGGGCCCATACAGGGAGTGTCTGAGAGCACTTGGTGTGTTCAGCTGGAGAAAAGTAGACTGAGGTCAGACCTGATAGGGGTCTGCAGCTCCTCCCGAGGGGCAGCTCCGAACTCTGCTCCCTGTAAGCAGGGACAGCACCCAGGGAATGGCCTGGAGTTGTGTCAGGGCAGGGTCAGATTGGATGTCAGCAAAAGGCTCTTCCCTCAGAGGGTGGTGGGCACTGAACAGGCTCCCCAGGGCAGTGGGCACAGCCCCAAGGCTGCCAGAGCTCCAGGAGTGTTTGGACAACTCTCTCCGGGACAGGGTGGGATTGTTGGACACCATGGTCCTTGTTGGTCCCTTCCAACTCAGAATATTCTGTAATTCTACTGTACCAAAACATTGCCTTCATTGTGGTATAGTCTATGACAAAATGTTCATTAGAAATGAAACACCTCACAGACAATTTTGGAAACTGCAGTCCAAAGCTGCCCAGAGCTGCAGTGATCCCAGTAGCCATTGCTGGTTACATGGCTCAAGAGATACAGGGCAGCGCTTAAAGCACTGAAGAACTTAGAGATGTTCTTTACTGATTTACAGGTAATGCTTAAGCATCTGAAAGTCACTCTGATTCCACCAATATGTTTCCAGGACCTGCTACCAACAATGGACAGGAAACAGCAGTAAACCTGCTAACACATTTCCTGACACCTGCAGATTGGTTGCTAAACCATATTGACCAAATAAACCTGGGGAAAAGTCCTTCAGTCTATAATGGAACTGTATGCTTTCTATAGAAATTTTTTCTTATAAGATTCTTTGCTTTAATTCAATTCTTCAAAATACATCAGCAGAATGGATGGTGTGGTATGTCAGCATCATACAGTATGTAGTATGAAATACCTGTTTGTCCTTTTGTTTACTTACGCAGAATGCAAAAGAACAAAAATGCCCCACAGTTTGATTTAATACCTTGAAACAAGGTGTCCTGCTTTGAGGAGAAAAACTAAAATGTTTACCCACAAGCGGGGGATGGGGCCTTCTCCACAATAATCACACCACTCTTTATCAAATTTATGAAAAGGAATTTTAATACAAGAAGGATAACTGTCCCTAACTGCTGTAAATATATATATATATATATACATATATATGTATGTAGGTATAGGTATAACTATAAACTGACCAGAGCAAACCACTTCCCCAACACCACAGAGGAAAAACAAATGAAACAACAACCCCCCCAACAACAATCCCCACAACAACAAGTTTCCTTCGGGAGAAGAGTTATACTTATGGCAGTATCAGTGTCACAGCCCGGCTGGCAGCAGGGTGAGTTTACAGGTGAACTCTGTGTCTCTTGTCCCAAATGAAGAAAGGAAGTTGAAAGTGGGGAACTGCCGCGCATCCTGGAAAGCAGCTGCAAACTTCTCTCTCCCGGGTCACTGCCCCAGCCGGGGCGGGCAGGCCGTGACAGTGCAGGCGGTGGTGAGAGCGGAGCAGAGGCCGGACCCCAGATGCAGGAACCAGGAGAAACAGCCGTAGTGAGGAGGAAAGCAGCGACTCAGCAAGAACCTCCAACAGTAGCCAGCAGCAGGAGCAGGAGAAAAAAAAAAGAGCAGCTTCCCTCCTTGGCAGCACACACACTGCTCCCGAGTTCCACCGAGCTAAGCAAAGAAAGAAATGTCCCCAAAAACAAAAGAGACAACCTGCCCCCACCTAAGCGATCAGCAATTAACTACTTCTTTTGTTAACTGCTGGCATGGGCTGTTAGTGGCAGGGGAGAGAATTTACATAATAATTCCAAACTACAACACAAGAGAACTGGCTAATAGCATTCAATAAGTTAAACAGCCTTGAGTCACCAAGGAACATCAGCTGGAGATCTTCTGGTCTAGTACACACAATTCAATGAAGAAAAAAAACCAAAACAAACCCAACAAAACAGTTTAAAAGGTGTTGGTTTGGTTTTTTTTTCTTGTTCCCAGGTAAATAAAATCTCTCTAAAATTTGGGGGTTAGAATTATGGAATCATAGAATGGTTTGGGTTGGAAGGACCCTTAAAGCCCATCCAGTACCACCCCCTGCCATGGGCAGAGACACCTTCCTCCAGCCCAGGGTGCTCCAAGTCCTGTCCAGCCTGGCCTTGGACACTTCCAGGGATGGGGCAGCCACAGCTTCTCTGGGCACCTGTGCCATTTACACTGTTTAACTAAATATGTATCTGACCACAAAGGTTAATGACCACCTGAAGTTTGGAAAAAATACTTCTATTTTCTTTGAACTGGAAACCCACCCTGAAAATGCTGGAGTCACTCTGTGAAGTCATTTTAATAACATTGTATACAGTAGAAAACATGTAAAGGGCAACCTGAACACTACAAGCAATTAAAGTTGCTACTTCTGCATAATATCAGAGGATCATCAAGGTTTAAAAAGGCCACCAAGATCACCATGTCCAACCTTTGACTGAATATCTCCATGCTCACTGACCTCTAACACAAAGTGCCATGATTGTTTTTAAAGGAGTTCTTTAAACTAGTAAGAAGGAAGAGTTCTTAAATATGCTAATAATTCTAACTTGAAAGAAAAAGAAAATGTCTTTAAAAAATCAAATGTTAAAATTTTAAATTAATGATATTTTAATTAAAATTATAACACTAATAATTTAATTAAGATTGCTAATAATTAATCTGAAAGATAAGCTAAAATTTTTGAGTAAAAAAGTAAGTATTCAAACAAAGCATACATTTATTCTACCTGTTACTGCCATAAAGGATTAACATACAAAATTTACTTCACCTTCAAAGCTGGTTGTATTTCAAACCCAGTTAATTCAGGGAAACAACATTGTCTACTTTGGTTTATGTTTGAGGCATTTATGGCTTCTCCTTCAAAAATAAATGTTACATAATCACTAAAATTAAATTTGTTTTTCCTGTGGGATGGTGTAGTACAAGACTCTCTTTATCATTTCCCAATCACTTGAATTACTGTGACTTACTCTTTCTCCACAAAAACAGTTTGAATGTCCATGGTACCATTACACAGCCACAGTTTCTCATGGACATTCAGAAGGACAAATGCCCACCAGAAATGAAAAACCTGCAGAGAAACATAAGGGAATAGAACTGAATTTTGCACTAAAATGCTCTTGCTGTGTCTGAATTTCACCCTCACACTCAGAGGTGACTGCACAACCTTCCCCTCAGATGAACCTTGGTCATGTTTAAGATCCGTTGAGGTATAATGTGGAATTCCTGTGCAGATGCTGGGCTGTGATGGAGGTTAATAAAAAAATGAAAACACTGCTTGAAAACAGCTGTTTGGATTTTGAAGCACAAATATAGCTGACACTCAGCAGACAAGCCCAGATTCCTGCAAGTCTAAGGGATAAGTGACAAACATTCCTCCTTTGATCTGATTTGGTTTGCTCACAAGTATTCAGATAAGATAAAAGCATAAAACATCAATGTCCTATCTTTGAAAAATTAATCACTGACTTTTTATTTTTTCTACAATATTTGGAGCATCTATGAATCCAACAGGAGGGAAAGCTCATATATAATAGGGATTCTAGGATTTACTACCAACTGCTTGTTTGAAAAATAAAGTGTCTGTCAAGAGTTATGTATAGAGTTGAATTTTAATGACTTTTCAGGAAAACCATATCAGCTAATTAAAAGTCACCAGTATATATACTCATCTGCAAAGTTTTGGGGATGACATGGTTCAGAGACAAGAATGGGCTGCAACCATCAAGGCAATGTCTTGTTTCACATCGTCACTACATTTCCAGGATACAAGAGAAAATAACCTGAAAAAGTGAATAATTACCAAGTAAAAAGATAATCAATAAAGATTGTTCCAATGTCTCATCAGTTCCCTGAACATGGAGCATTCTTGCCACTTGCTTAAGCAAAAAAGCAATTAACATCAATGACGGGATATGCAAGTGAACCCCTTATTTTATCAATACTGGTACCTTTTCAGGATTATTCAACACCAGCCTTAAAAATAAGAGACGTTTTGACACCATCCACAATTCATACAACTCTGTCCAAATTAGATGAGATTTGGGCAACTACCTCACTGAAGAGGCATAAGCAGTGGTTTGCTCATGGTGTGGAGGATAACTGAAACAAAAGTGTGTTTCCAAAATATTGAGAATGGGAGGGCAGTAAACTCAGTTTCAGCAAATGAGGGATGAGGAGCTGACTTCTTTCTTGCTCACTTTCAAGCAGCACCTTCAAAGATTTATTTTTAATTTGCAACATATAATTTTAAAAATCATTATGCAGAAAACTACATGATATAAATAGATAAAGACTACTAGTTACCTGCCTGTGTGCCATGGGAATGCTTAGGGATTGTGTTTTTGTACTTTCAGTAAAGTGCAAAAATTGGAGGATACTGAAGTGAGCAGAAGTGGGATCAAGTGCTATGTGAGCAGTGTTATTGTGCAGTGTGTCATTATTAAAAAACGCAAGGAAATAAGGATAATTAATCATTCAAGGCAGCATATGGATGTAACACTAAGGCCACCACTGCATGTATGTAGTACATGGTACAGCATAACTACTGTAAGAGTGAACATCCCTCAAATTCCACAAATCCCAGCAGACCAATAAACAAGAATTTTCAGTATTCTCTGCACTGCAATGGTGTTTCATAGAAAGCAAATAGAAGGACTTCATAGGAGGTCAATGTAAATATTTCTTAAATATTTCCATAAGTTATGAGAAAAGTAGGGAAGCTCAGAAGTTCAGTCAAGATTGAATTTTCTGGTCTCTTTATTCCAACAATTACATCAGCCCAACTTCTGTGCCATCTATGAAACCTACCCAGGAAATGGAGCGGCTGCTTGAAGGGTGGGATGGTTTGGAGCTGGTGGGATACTCTCCCACTGAGAGTTTCTGGGCACATGCAGTTTGTTTTTCCTTAGGTTGTGGTGCCAACTTCTTTCTTGAGAGTCTACAGAAAGACACACAGTAAAATCATAATTTATTTTGCTAAGGAAATGAGAAGCAAGTCCCCTGACATTGGGAGGAGCAGATAACAGCCACCTGCAAATCCACAGTGAATAACTGCAGTGATTTTGGACAGAGCAGGGCCCTGGATTTCTCCACCAGTTCACAAGCTCTGCTTCCCTGTATCTGCTTTCAATGATAGAATCATAGAATTATTGTTGGGAAAGGCCTCTCAAGTCGCCCAGCCCAGCTGCCATCCCAGCACCACCACCATGTTCACCACTAAACCATGTCCCTAAATGCCATGTCCACATGTTTGACCATGGCCAAGGATGGTGACTCCAGCACTCCCTGGGCAGCCTGTTCCAAAGCTTGACAACCATTTGGGTGATAAAATTTTCCCAATATCCAATCTAAACTTCCCTGACACAACCTGAGGCCATTCCCTTTTGTCCTGTCAAGGTGGAAATAAGGTGGCAAGCAGGAAATCAGTGTCCAACCTAAAACCTCAGTAATCGTTCTCTGTGTGAGGTCTGACCCCAAAGCAGCTGTAACATCTCACTGGTGCTGAGTGAGCTTCTAAGCCCAGGTCAGGAGCTGTCTTTTATCAGGTTTTGCAGCCCAAATGGTTGGAATTGATGATTTTACAGATCTTTTCCAACCTTTTTAATTCCATGATTCTAAAGGCTGGAGCATCCATTCTGTCTATGCTCTGTTCCACCAGGGATCATCAACTGAAAAGCCTGAAGTTAGATTTCTAATGAGTAATTTGCCACTTCACTGATGTAAAGATCTTGGTTTTTATCTGCATTATTTATTTAAGTGCTTCTTGCCAGCATTTCTTGTCTATCAAGGCCAGACCCCTGACAGGTTTCTTATATCAAACTCCAGATACCAAAGCAAGTCACCCTCCAGAAACCTCAGGGTCTCAGGAGCACACACAGGCTTTTTATCTTCTTAACTTCCTACAGAACATGGAAAGGGAAAAGTATAATAAAAATGTATAAGACAGTGTTCAGCCCAGAAAGAAGCAGGGACAAACCAAGTAAAATCACTAATCTAACAAAATGCAGAGGGTGCCAAAAGCCCCCTAGAGCTGCCCTGCTCCAGCCAGACCTGCTGCCAGCAGAGCCCCCAGGCAGCCCCCACAGTCCACAGGGTTGTTAGGTTTGGCTCTTTCTCTGAATAACCTGCTTGTAATTAGGCACTTTTTGTGGATATCACATTCCATGCCACTGGCCTTTTTTTTCCTCCCTACAGGTTTGCTTTTATATATTCCATGTGATTTAACAAGGCAGCACCTTCTCCTTTTATAACCAAATTAGGTGTTAGGAATTAATCCCCCACAGCAGGGCCTCCCAGTTGTCAATACTTTGACAAGAACACCTCAGTTCTTATAAGTGGGATATGAAATGCAGGAAGGATTTTGAGGATGTGCAGTTCTCTCTGATGTGCTAGTCTCAATTTTATTCCCATTTGTATTGCTCTGAAGAAGTCTCATGACATGTTTATTGAGAATAAACAGGAGTGTGTGGTTGAGCAGCCTCATGCACAGGTTTTATTTCCAGAGCTGCCTGGCCAGACAAACTTCTCCTGAAGGCAGGGCCCTGGCAGCATTGGGGCAGAACTGACGTGTTTTGGTGTGTCACACTCATCCAATACATGTTTTGAGGCTAAATCAATGACAGACCTGCAATCTCTCTGAGATATGATTATATTTGATTTACTGCTCATGAACTATTAAACTGTGAGAATAGAGCACACAATCCTTCTAATCATAACAGTACTTTCAGAATAAAAATGTGTGTAGTAAAACCACACTGCTTCAAATTAATAAATGTAATCATTTGCTTTTCATAATTTGTTATTGAATGTATTGTGAACAAACAGATATCCTGTATAGTGTTATGCTCATGTACTATCGGGGAAATAATGGATACAAGTCATTCCTATACCAACTGTATCTAAACCTGCAATTTGTAAACCCAGGAGTACTCAGTATGTATTTCACCAATCCCACATATGTATATATATGACCCACAGAGAATTTTAAAAACTTAATTAATTACACACTTTAATGGAAATTACAACCGGAATTGAATACAAGGCATACACTCATATACAAGCTATTACATTACAATAAAGTTCTAGTTCAAAGAATGGCCCGGAAATCTATAATAAATCTGACATCATTCTTTATATGGATTTTCCACATTAATTTTGAATATTCATGTCTCTTTTTAGCAGAAACTTAATGAGGCATATTACCTAAGTGTAGCTTTTGATGTGACATCTCCCTCAAACTGTGATTCATCAAACAGTGCACAGATTTATTTATTTTTTCTGAAGTATTTTAAGAACAAGATCATGAACTTAGTATTTCCCACTAAAATAGTGAAAATAAAAGTGTTCTTCATTTCAGGGGTAAAACAGAACAGTTTTTGCTGGGACTATGTTTCAGTATTGGTGTTTTGCATATGATGAGCAGCATAAAGGTTATTTTAGTGAAAACGGGTTACAATCATAAATGGAACATCCCAGACAGCCAAGGCCCAAAGAGTCTGGCAAGGTGTTGAGGTCAACACAGGCTCTGAGGGTCAGGTTTAGCTGCACTCTGCACAGAATAGTGCAAAAGTCCCATGTACATTAAACACTAACTGCAAACACATGATCAAGAGATTTCTGTTTGTTCTTTCATTTGTGTTTCATGTCTGGGTCCCAACTTTCATTGTATATTAATACCTTGAGTAATAACATTACTTATTTTGATTTCCACCTTGAACCTTACATGAGACCAAGCATACTGGAAACTCAAATCAATCTCAAGCTCATTAATAAAAAAAAAAAGTGCCTTCAACTAACTGTCAAAGTAGGTCCAAGTACAAAGTTTCCTATTGTAATCCCTGTCTGACACTAATCTAAATATTTTAATTACTTGCTTTGTTAATAGCAGCTTACAGACTTAGAGCAGTGGACTATACACTCCAGTATTAAATGCTGTGACTTCCCAAATTAGAAAGCAATCCTCTGGTCTGCATGAAATTAAATTTATTTTTAATGAAATTTTAACCAAAATTCTTCATCAGGGATTGCAGACACTGATTGCTGGAACTTCCTTTCCTCTCCATTCCAGCATACTCACCTTTCTCTCTGTCTCAGAGCAAACCCACAGTTGCTAAACTGCTCATCATCCGACCGGTATCACCTGACTTCGCCGGGGACACCTCCTTGTTGCGGGGGAGAAGCTTGCGTGCCCTCATGAGGTTGAGAGCTAAGCTGGCAGTGGTTTGTGCCGCCGGTAGGGTCTCCCATGCCAGACAGGTCTCAGCTGAAGGGTCACACAAAGTGTGTCCATGGGTAGGATGGGCTCGCTAGCCATCTGGCAACCATCCTAGGAGAAGGACAACTCCAACCCTAAACCCGGGCAGATGGAGCTCGTTTAGCCCTGTGATGCCATGAGAGAACCCCCACAAAGCAGGACTCTGAGCTAAGTTAGTGTAGGATAAGATAAAAAGTAAAGGTCCTTTAACATCAGGCCTACGGCCCACAGGAATACATGATAACATGTACTTGCTCCCCAGTTCTAGTTTCCATGGCTTTTATAATGTGATCCCTCCAATCATTACTTTACATATTTCTCAGTCCAGCCCCAGTCTCACCCCTGTTCCAACCCCCAGGAATTGGGTCTGGGGTCGTCGAGACCCTCTGTCTTCATTGGCTCCTCTTCCTCGGGCTTCTGGAGTTCTTCCAGTTCTTACTTCTGGGTCACTCTGACCTGTGTTTGTGTTTTGTTCTGCGGGCCTTCTGATATACTCCAATCTTGTACCTTGAAAAAGAGACTAAACAGCTAAAAGAATTCGAGCTCCCAATTCTGGGGCAGGGGTAATGATAGAACGACAGTAAACTTAAGCCAGAAATATTAACCCACTAAAAATCTACAGCTACTGTGTTCTTAAAATCTACAAAATGTGAAAATCAAATATCAAAAACCCCTTCAGCATCACCTGTAAGGCCATCCATCTAAGAGAAGGATACTCTGACCAAACCTATGTCCTGAGGTATTCGCTGTCACCGTCCAAGCTCGCTCGGCCGTGGCAGATGAACCTCAGGAGTAAAGGGTGGGGCCAGTTCTGTGCACGCTGTGCCTCACCTAAACAATCCATTGCTCAGGCTCGAAGGGTTCACCCACATTGCAAAGCCCTGTAGAGACAGGTGAGGGTCAAAAACGGCAGGTGATAGGAAGCAGCTGGAAGCCGCAGACCCAACCCTGCATGCAGGCGGGGCAGGATATGGGTCATTAGAGACTTGACCCCGGAGATGACAGTCTCGTGAGGCAGCATCCTGAATGACCAAGCAGCCTTTTCTAGGGACAGCACTGCTTGCTCCACACGGAGAGGGGCCTAGCAAAGGTGGTCTAAACAAAGCTCATCTCCACACCCGGTTGGATAACCGCGGCCAACCGGCATCTTCCATGTGGTCAAACAAAACCAAAGAGATTTCAAAGGCATACACCTGCCTGCAAAGGTGTGCTCAAATTAACACTCACATGTTGGAACATCAGAACCATTCTTGATACTGGGGATAGTGGACGTCCTGAGCGTCGTTCTGCTCTAATTGCCCACGACCTGTCATGGCTCAACATCGACATTGCTGCTCTCAGTGAAGTTCGTCTTCATGAGGAAGGGGCAGCCTTAAAGAACATGGTGCTGGCTACACACTCTACTGGTCAGGCAAACCCAAAACCAAAGACACCTTTCAGGAGTTGGCTTCATGATTAAAAACTCCATTGTCTCCAAACTTGAAAATCTGCCGACAGGTCACTCCGATGGCATTATGTCCTTACGCCTCCCTCTACACAACAAGCAACATGTTGTTCTTTTTAGCGTATATGCCCCAACTCTCCAAGCTGACACAGCGGAAAAAGACAAATTCTACACAGACCTGCACCATCTCACCCAAAAGGTTCCTGCAGATGATAAAATCATACTCCTTGGTGACTTCAGTGCCAGAGTAGGTAAGAATTCTGAAGCCTGGAAAGGAGTCCTGGGCAAGCACGGCGCTGGAAACTGCAATGATAACGGACACCTCCTGCTAGAGTTTTGTGCAGAACGGCAGCTCACCATCACCAACACTATCTTTCAACAGAAAGACAGCCTGAAGACAACCTGGATGCATCCTTGATCCAAGCACTGGCACCTCATTGACTATATCTTAGTACAACAGAGAAATGTCAGCGATGTCCGTCATACTCGAGTGATGCCGAGTGCAGAATGTCAAACAGACCATCACCTTGTGTGCTGCAAACTTAACCTCCACTTCAAGCCCAAACCTAAGAGAGGCGGCATTCCAAGGAGGAGGCTCCAAGTCAGCAATCTTCAAACAGCCACAGTGAGACACAGCTTCCAGGGAAACCTTCAAACTAGACTTAAAGTTAATCCCATAGATCCCTCTCCTGAAGCACTTTGGCAACATATTAAAAGTTGCATCCTGCAGTCCTCTGAAGAGTCCTTAGGGTTCTCCTCCAAGAAAAACAAAGACTGGTTTGATGAGAACAATCAAGAGATTCAGGAATTGTTGAAGAAGAACTGCTCACCAAGCACACCTTGCTCAGCCATCTTGTCATGTAAGAAAAGCCGCCTTTTGTCTTGCATGCAGTGAGCTCCAACAGAAACTTTGAGACATCCAGAACAAATGGTGGCTCAATCCAGCAGAAAAGACACAACTATGTGCAGATTTGGGTGACCAAAGAGGATTCTATGAGGCCCTGAAAGCAGTGTATGGACCCACACACCAGGTTCAAAGCCCCCTACTCAGTGCAGATGGTCAAATGCTTCTCACAGATAAAACCTCCATCCTGAACTGATGGTCTGAGCACTTTCAGACTCTCTTCAGTGCCAACCGTGTAGTCCAAGGCTCAGCAATTCAGCACATTACACAACAACTGGTGAAACATGAATTGGATGCAGCCCCTACTATGGGAGAGACACTTAAGGCCATACAACAGGTGAAAACTGGCAAGGATTGATGGAATTCCACCCAAAATCTGGAAGCATGGAGGTCAAGCACTCCATGACAAATTCCACGAGCTTGTTGTGCGTTGCTGGGAACAAGGGGAACTACCACCAGATGTCCGTGATGCAGTCACCATCACCCTGTACAAGAAGAAAGGAGAAAAATCAGACTGCTCAAATTACCGAGGTATTACTTTGCTCTCCATTGCTGGTAAAATCCTTGCAAGAATACTTCTGAACAGATTAGTACCCACTATTGCAGAAGAACTTCTACCTGAAAGCCAGTGTGGTTTCAGAGCCAATAGGAGCACCACAGACGTGGTGTTTGTTCTCAGACAACTGCAAGAGAAGTGCAGGGAACAGAACAAAGGTCTCTATGGAACCTTCATTGACCTCACCAAAGCTTTTGACACTGTGAGCAGAAAAGGCCTGTGGCAGATCTTGGAACGTTTAGGATGTCCCCCCAAGTTCCTCAAAATGATCATCCTGCTACATGAGGATCAGCGTGGACAAGTCAGATATGGCGATGCACTCTCTGAGCCCTTTCCAATAACCAATGGTGTGAAACAAGGTTGTGTTCTTGCACCAACTCTATTCACAATCTTCTTCAGCATGGTGCTCCAAAGAGCCACGGCAGACCTTGATGAAGAAAATGGCATCTACATCTGATATCGTACTGATGGAAGCCCATTCAACCTAAGGCGACTGAAGGCCCACACCAAGACCCCGAATCACCTTGTCCGTGAGCTGCTTTTTGCTGATGATGCCGCCCTTGTTGCTCACACAGAAGCAGCTCTGCAGCGCTTAACATCCTGCTTTGCAGAGGCTGCTGAGCTTTTGGGGCTGGAAGTCAGCTTGAAGAAGACAGAAGTTCTCTACCAACCTGCACTTCAAGAAGTCTTCCATCATCCGCACATCACCATAGGCAATTCAGAGCTTAAGTCAGTCCAGCAGTTCACCTATCTGGGAAGTATCATTTCCTCAGATGGTAAGATCGACAAAGAGACAGACAACAGGCTGGCAAAGGCATACAGAGCCTTTGGAAAACTTCATAAAAGAGTCTGATCCAATAAACACCTGAAGTACAAAGATCAGTGTCTACAGAGCCATTGTACTGTCTACTCTTTTATATGGCTCTGAATCATGGGTCATTTATCGCCACCACCTGCGGCTTCTCGAACGCTTCCATCAGCGCTGCCTCCGTTCAATCCTAAACATCCACTGGTCTGATTACGTGACCAATGTGTCTGTTCTTGAACAGGCAGGGGTCAGCAGTATCGAGGCCATGCTGATGAGAACACAGCTGCGCTGGGCAGGGCACGTCTCCAGGATGGAGAATCGCCCACTGCCTCCCAAAGATTGTGCTCTGTGGTGAACTCACCACCGGCTGCCGCAAGAGAGGAGCCCCGAAGAGGAGATAGAAGGACTCCCTGAAACAACACCTCAGCCTTGGCCATATTGACTGCCCCAATGGTCCACTCTGGCCTCCAATCGGGATTCATGAAGACACACCATTCACAATGCTGCTGCTTCCTTTGAGAATGCACGGAGAGTCAGTCTTGAGGAGAAAAGACAATGCAGAAAGAACCGTTCCTCGCCAATATTGCCAAAGGAGACTTTCCGCTGTGCCTTTTGTGACCAGACCTGCCTATCCCGTATCGGCCTTTTTAGTCTCCAGCACGTTTGCAGCAAGCTTGGCTAGTGCCCTTCCCACATCTTCGTTTGCGAAGCCTGGCCATGATGATGATGATGATGACCTGAGATGTTGGGAGTCTCCTTTCTGCCTCTATCCAAGTCAAAATTAAAGTTCTTTCCTCAGCAGTCTTCATAAATTTGCACTTTGATACTTATGTTTTCTGTCTCTTCTAATTTCAAAATCAGATCTGCCTCCAGCTGCAGCTCCTTTAATTTATTTTTTCATTTGTAAAATTTCTTGGTACATGGAGTCAGCTCCATGGAATTGGCTAATTCTGTTCCTCTAAGTTTCTCTCCAATACAGCCAATATAAAACCACTGAAATATAGGTGCTATTTTATCTTGCTCCTCTCTTTTCATAACTAGACTGAAAATATCATGATTTATTGGATGTTGCCAGACACATTTTAGATGCTACTGTAAAACAAAATGATTCATTGATTCAGGAAAATGACTGTGTAACATTTTCAAATCACAGAATCCCAGAATGTGCTGAGCTGGAAGGGACCCACCAGAATCACTGAGCTCAGCCCTCAGCCCTGCCCAGGCCCCTCCCCAGGAGTCACACCTTGTGCCCCAGAGCATCATCGAAGCACTCCTGGAGCTCTGGCAGCCTTGGGGCTGTGCCCACTGCCCTGGGGAGCCTGGTCAGTGCCCACCACCCTTTGGGGGAAGAGTCTTTTGCTGAGATCCAACCTGACCCTGCCTTGCCACAGCTCCAGGCCATTCCCTGGGTGCTGTCCCTGCTTACAGGGAGCAGAGATTGGAGCTGCCTCTTGGGAGGAGGTGCAGACCCTGATGAGTTTCCCCTCAGTCTTCTCCAGCTGAATTAAGCCAAGTGCCCTCAGCTGCCTCTCCTCCAGGGTGGGGTGAACATCCCAGAGGAAGCACTGAGAACCAAACCATACACTTTATGTTGCGTGTGCATGTGCACACAGACATTCCATGCGTAGAAAAGCCCAGACAACTGGATATCATCATGTGACAGACTTCCAAGGAATGCTGCTCTGTGACAAGGATTACAGCCTCTGATCCATGTCTCTCCAAGACAGGAACCACCTGACGATTCCAAGCATTTTCAGGGACATGCATTCCTACCTCAGGATTACTGAGGATGAGGCAACATCGTGATGTGGATAGAATCCACTCACCTGTTGATAACTGTGCTGGCTGATATTTCTCAGCAGTGATCACTTTTAATGTAGGAAAGCACATGGATTGTGGAAGCAAAATCTGATGCAGAGAGCTCAATGACCAGTGTTCCAAAATCCACTCTCTTGTTCCTTTGGAAGGGTTTGATGCACAGTTTGTGTTCATGTTAACTTCCATTAGGTGAGGTCATAAGTGACATTCCTGATTGCCATCACTGTTCAGTGCTGCAAAACAGGGCACATGGGAAGGGGAGAGGACAGAGAGAGAGGAAAATAGGGATGCAAGACAAAGGCCATACTTCCAGAACACAGGAAAAGCTTTTGCCTTCTCAAGTAAATCAATATACAATCATTTTGCCATAAGGTTAAGTAGTAACTAATAAATGTCAGGCTATCTCCCTTCACTCCCTCAGTGTCTCATCACCTAGAGAGGTCACCAACCCTCAAACAGAGCTGCAAAACAGAATTTGTCAGACCACTTCCCTGCAGAATTTGTCAATCAACTTTTCCTGCAATAGCCAGCAGCTGAATTTCTATTTTTGCCAGAGCTGGGCTGAGTTTCCTGCACAAAGCAGTGGCAGCCAGCCTGGGGCCAGCCCCGGAGCAGGGCACTGGGCAGCGGGCACCTGGCAGCCACTGCTGCTCCCAGCCCATCACATTTGCTCCTATTGCCCAAAATCCAGGACTCCAGCACCAGAGGGACATTTAAAACAAATAGGGAGCCTTATTTTGTGCTGCAAGGACTGCAATAAATGGCAGAGTGACTATTTGCAAGACTTTCAGAGCAGACTGAGTGCATTTAGAGTGAAAACCCCTCAACTCCCAAGGCTGGTGTACATGTGCAGGAATCTAACATTCCTCAGGCATTAACATGCCTAACTCAGAGCTCATTCTTTCATAATTCAACTGCATAGTTATTGAGCTGCTAATAAGTAGTTTACTGGTCCTAAAAAATGGCTGTTAACATTGAAGTAATAGACATTATTAAATTCATAAATTTTCCATTTACACTGCTTCTGTCTTACCAAAGTTTAAGGCTGTTTCAAAGATCAGGTATCTCATTCTTCAGTCTGCTTTTACAGCATAGAGGGATTTTGGTGGAAAGTTCTGTTTCTGCTCCAAGCAGAAACTTTATTGTTGGAGTTTGACACAGTGATGAAGGAAAACTGTTCACAGATGCTGACTGTAAAACTGTAGCTGAAAGTAAAGAGGTTTCACTCTTTCTCTTTCGGAAGTTCTCTTGTCTAATTCTGTGACTTTCTGATAGTAAAATTATGATAAAAAAAAAGAAGAGCACACAAATTTCAGCTGGACATTGAGTAAAATTTTGCCTTTCCAAAATCTATCACAGACTTTAGAAAACAGGGCAATCCTGAGCATAACCATATTTATTTATGAACTCAAGGCACTGCCATTCTTTATTATGGAGGCAGTAATGGAGCATCAGAGCATCCAGGATGGGTGAGACTTGGATTCAGCCCCTTCTTAAGTGGGCTGAGACTCATGTGTGTTGCAACACATACATGGATGCACACAGCAGCAAGTCTTTGGAAAGGAAATGAATCCGTAATTAGGCGGTGAGCACTAATGCCCTGGCAAAAGGGATGACAGGATAAAGTTAGGAGAAGAGAAGGAGCTGTAACCTGACAGTCC